>NC_137883.1:5681293-6008793 GCF_963924005.1 Protomyctophum bolini | reverse complement strand
TTTGAGAATATTTATCAGCTGTAGGACAATCTTCTCTCTTTCCCTCCTTCCTCACAAGAGCTCTCCAAAATGTGCGAGGAGTGCAGAGACATCGGTTGCACGCCTGCTGCTATAGATGCTCACTTTTCAGTTGTTTTCAAACCACTTACCGGTATGTGTCAGTTAGTTAGGCTTATTATATAATTGGTCCGACCTCCCGTTGTGCCGAAATGACCAACCCTATCTCTAACCCTAACCCTAAACATACCCGGCAAGCACGGGAGCATGAGCGCATGTTCGACAACCAGCAGGGCATGTTCGACAACCTTTCCGCATAGTCGGACTAACGGGACTTGGGATCTTTGGGCAGTCCCCATATATAAAGCATTCCAATCAATGCCAGTGCGTTACGCGAGTCGATGCAGATAACTACAGAGACAGAATGACTTATGTGTGACCTATGTGTGACTTATGTGTGACAACAAATACAATGTCAGTAAGACATTAGCTGGGGGAAAAGGTTTTTACACGCAGAAAATAATATCAATGTGTATATAGTTGATATTTTCTGCAGTTTCACAACTTTCATTTGGCAGTTTCTATTTTTGTACAATCAATTTGGAGATACTCTCTAGCTTTGACATGGGGCTTTTCGACCACATTTGAGTGGTTCCCAATACTCGGAATATCGTGCTGGAATGAATGTCACGCCATTGGTTCCAGCCATCTGTAAACCTAGCTTTAGTCATGGCCTGTTTGTGCTGCAGATTGCCCTGGTGTTTCCCCATTGCTCACATTTATTCTCATACGAATGGGTGCATTTGAGTGCATGTAAATGGACTGCATATTTACTGTATATGAAAACACTGTACACACACACACACACACACACACACACACACACACACACACACACACACACACACACACACACACACACACACACAATGTTGCATTATATCTACAGTGAGCTTTGTTGCCTTGGTCTGCAAAAATATTTTTCTAATTTTGTCTTTACTTCGCTGTCATTTGTCACTACTCTTTGTCACTTTGCCCCTTAGCCAGGATCGATATGTAATCATGCAGGGCCCATTGCAGATATGAATCTATGCTTAGGATCAGCAAGAACACTATGGTCAAGGTTTCTTACCGCCATTGGACTTTCCATGTTTGCAGACAAGGAGACATCACTTTTCTTCTTTTTTTTAAATTATCCCCATGATAAGTTTTTCACCCAGTGTCAATTATCTAATGTAATATCCCAGCGGGATTCGAACCCTGCAGGACCTTCTAGCTGTGAGGCGACAGCACTACCGACTGTGCCACCGAGCCCCCAGGAGACATCACTTTTAAGATGAGTGAACTGAACAAGAAGTGACACCAAACAATGACTGGACAAGGACTGACTGACTGGGGAACAAGACTGATATACACAAGAGGGCTGATTAGTGATTACACATGAGAAACACCTGGGGAAGACAACGTAGAACCAAAATAACTAGAACATAACATAGAATCACAAGAGCTATAGACAGGCAAAGTCTGTGACTGTGACACTGCGTTGCCCAAAGTCTGTGACATGAGGACTCTCTTTCATCTTGAGAAGAAATGACCGAAGCCTGTAGTGTCATACACTCCATAATCCATAATTATGATGTAGTGCAGTACAGCTGTCAACCCTTTCTGGATCAGGGCCACCTTGAACCTCTCGCGGCCCACCCATCTGACCAGTCTACCGGCTGCCATGTTGAATGGTCAGATGGGTGGCCATTTTCAGAGTCATTGTCATGTCATAGCCATTGACAATCAAAGGAGAGGAGTTCAGCGAGTCACATGTTAGTCACATGTTAGTTATGTTAAGTCTTTGAAGCCTGACGACAAAGTATTCTCACCTGTTGTCGGATGCAAAGCGAGATATAAACAGTGAATGAGGCCCATAATAAGGCTCATTGTAATATAAACATCCTATGCATACACAGTGGCAATGGTTTGTAGGTCGGCTATTTATATATTTATTTGTGTATATACACCGGTATGTAGTATATATATATACATTATTATTTGAATCAGGGCTTAAAGTAAGTGGTTAATTCAAAATATATTTTTGTAAGTTTCGGTCCCAAGAGTCCCTTACTAGAAATGTAATGGAGACAAAAGTACAATATTTCCATTTTCTTTTATAAATGTGAAAAAAAATCACACCCGTGTGAACTCCCCCCCCCCCCCCCCCCTCTCTCTCTCATTAGCAGGCAACAGTGCAGTACTCTCTCTCTCTCTGTTTCTGGCACAACAGCGCCCCCTACTGGTACTAATAGTCATAGCTACTGGTGCTCACAGTCCCATAGGCGCATGGGTGCAGGGTTAACGTCACATAGATAGGCGAACACGGTCATTGCTGTTCCTTGGGAGTGGAACTTGCACCACTCAAAAAAACAAAAAACAAAAACACCAAATGTACTCAAGTACAGCTAGTATACAGTACTCGAGTAAAGAGCAGCGTAGAACGCCTAAAAGTATATATACTCAAATCACCCAGTGTGTCCCCCGAAGAATGTTCCCTTTCTTCTTTTCTTTTTCCTCCTCGGTATAACAGATTTCACACTGGCGGCTTTCATTCTGCGGTCGACTATAACTTTGATCACTGGTTATTATCATTATTATTATTATTATTATTATTATTATTATTATTATTATTATCGGCATCATAACCCATTCTGAACGGGAACCCATTTTGGTGTTGGCATCCTGTTATGCTTTAGCTATTGAAAAAGAGCAGATCTACAAGCTCATACGAGCTTGTAGGTCTGCTATTTTTGAAAAATCGAAGAGCGACTGACATTTTTAGAATCTGATCTCAGGTCAGAATGGGTTCATCAGACCAGTGTGCAGTGTCCAGTGGAAACCTCGTATGAATCTGATCTCAGGACAGAATGGGATAAATAAGGGAGTGAGCTCACCGTAGATGCCTGTCCTTGCAGAGTGCCACCATGACCAGCAGGTTGCCACACACCGTCATGATGATGATGAAGGAGAGGAAGATGGCCAGGGCCGCCGTCTCCAGGGAGCTCAGGAGCTGCTGCTGCTGCTGTTCGCTGTTCAATATGTCATCCACCAAACTACACACGCACACACGCACACACACACGCACACACACACACACACATATGGAATGTCAGAACAGGTCAGCTCCATGAGTCGCGGGCGTGTGCACGATAAACGAGCACGCTCGCAACTATCTCTATCTCTGAATACGCTCGCGTTGTCTCACCGCGACGTCAGGCAAAAGGAAGACATCGAAGAGGAAGGATGGACGGGGAAGGATCAACATTATGGAATGTCAGACATTATACAGTATCCATATACTAATATGGATGACATCAGGGATCTCCATATATGGACTTCATTGCGACAGCACGTCGCATTTACTATGATGTGATCCCTGATTTACTATCATCCCCCGATGATGTCATAGTGATGTCACAAGACCTGGGCACAATATACGGGGGCTTGCCCCATGTATGTTTATTTTTGAGTGACAGGGGAAGGATCAACATATGGAGTGTCAGAACAACGGACATATATAGATCTATATCTACTGTATGGAGATCTAAGGGTTTGAGGTCAGATGTAGAGTTGCTGCTGGCCAATATTGATGACATCAGGGATCTCCATATACGGGCTTAACTGTGACTGATGTCACGTGATGTCACGATGACCTGGGGTCTTGCCTGGGGTGACCAACCAACCAACACACCGACGGGAAATGCTAGATTCCATAGTAAATGCGACCCGTGGTCGCAATGAAACCTTTCGTTTTCGTCACGTCATGTCACACTCCATTTTGTCACTCCATTTTTTTCCACTCAATTTGTCACGTCCCGTCATATATTGTGCCCAGGTCTCGTGACATCACTAGTAAATCAGGGATCATAATCAGTAAATGTGACCTGCTGTCGCAAATTAAGTCCACATATATGGAGATCCCTGATGTCATCAATATTAGTATATGGATATAATGTCATAACCTGTTCTGACACTCCATAATATGTTGATCCTTCCCCATCCATCCTTCCTCTTCCATGTCTCCCTTTTGACTGATACCTGTCCAGCCGGCGAAAACGAGAGTTCTCAACAGGCCCGGAAATTAACCCTGTAGTGTACACTCATGAGACACTGCCACCGCTGCCACCCTTAGATCTCCATATATGGAGCTGACCTGTTCCATAGACATTCCATAATGCTGATCTGACCCCATCAAACCCTGTACACTCAAGGCACGCTCCATCATTACAGAGTTGCCCGTCACCCAGGCGGACGCGTGCACGCGACCTCTTACTGGTAATGGGAAACCAAACCAAATCCTCAGTTTTTAATGAACTCCATTTGTACACCGTAGGCTAGTGTACATTAACAAAGTTGAGGGGGAATGGTTGCATGCACTAAAAAAAAAAAAGTACATTACAGCACTTCATAACATTCCTGCCGTAATGATGAACATCACGGAGTGAAGATAAAGAGTCTCATAGAGGTTGACTTCACATCAGTCCAAACGTCCGTACGGACAAAATGTGTGCTAATTAATTCAACGAGATAGTGTTGTGCTTGGCTGGAATGAAAACAGGTGTGCGTGGGCCATGGTAAATTACGCTGCACATACCTAACCTGCCCCGGAGCATGTTATATTCCAGATAAGAGCTCCAGGCGTATACTGTAAAAGCACCGCCAATATACTGCTGCCGCTGACCACTTCATTCTCTTGTATTCCTGTGGGGCTCAGAGCACGGATTGTGGCAAAACCCTTTGGCTTTCCACGACATATTTTTGATATAACGAGTTGATGAGTTATGTACAGTCATGTTAGCTGCAAGCAATATCAAAATAATTCCATCATTATCCTACAACAATGAAGACAACGAGGCACTGTAATGCGTGCGTGCGTGCGTGCTGGTGTGTTTGAGAGAGAGAGAGAGAGAGAGAGAGAGAGAGAGAGAGAGAGAGAGAGAGAGAAAGCGCACCTGCACATTACGTGTCGAATCTTGATCATTCCTTGAGTTTAATAATGGGATTACATTTTATGTCTTTAGCAACGGTCTGCTGCCTCTCCTGAACAAATTACCCAAACTAATTGTCTTTTTAAACATACAGCAGCTGCTGAGTCCTGCAACTTAAAAAAATGTCATACAGTACATGAGCTTGTAGATCTGCTATTTTCCAATAGCTAAAGTATGACAAAATGCTATAAACACCAAGAGGGGTTCCCGCCCAAAATGGGTTAAATACAAAGCATTCATTTATACAAATTAAGCTATTCTTGGTTTTATAATTATGCCTCCATGTGATTGTCCTGTTTTTTGTTTTGCAAATGGTTTTATTCTGTACTGTAGAAAGGTGCCGTGAGTGACGCAAGTCCAGGGGTGCCGCAGAATGCTTTGATAATATCAATGCTACAGTTGAACCCACTTAGACCTATACGAATGCGAAGACCGGCCCTTTTATGCGAGAGTGCACAGTGCACACAAAGCTAAATTGTTGTGTGTCGACCCTCTTAGTGCGATTTTTCATTGTTAGGATTGGTGGAAGCCAGATAACAAAAAGATATGCTGGGCATGTTCGACTCGCTTCGTAGTACACACACACACACACACACACACACACACACACACACACACACACACACACACACACACACACACACACACACACACACACACACACACACACACACACACACACACACCACTGGAATGAATCCAGATAAAAACCCTAAATGAATGTAATGCTCAATGAAAACACGAGGACGCTGATTACTATGTTGACAATTATGTTCATGCTGCTATGGTTACGTAAACTCAACCTACGGCAATACATACATAATAATAACATTGTGCTATCAGTTATTTGACCTCTGAGAGTCTAGTTCATATTTACTCACTAGAGTGGGTGATAACGTAAAACAGCTGTGTATGTGTACTTTGTGTAGTGGTAAAACCTTGATTTACAATGTCTCTCGAAAGCATACAATCCAAAAATAAATGAAAAAAAGTAATTGAAAAAGAAAAAAAACACGGTTTCCTCGCGTATTAGGACAATATCAGTCACCAAAACGAATATCAAACATCTAAATACTGAATCAAGCAACTTGAAAACTGTCTGGGACTTTCACAAAAGCCTGAGTGTAGTGTTGGTACCCAATGCAATACACGTGGCTGGACACTACACTGAGTAAGATGATTAAATGACCCGGAAAACTATTTGAAAGTGAAATATGCCTTTAAAAAGACAGCAAACTTCCCTCCGCTTCTTTGAGGAAGTGACCGATATTCAAAGATTTATTCCACATTTTAACGATTTTTCAAAAAGTATAACATAATGCTTATTTATTTATTGACTGCACGGCGTGTCTTCGCCGTGTTGGCTTTGTTAGGTGTTGTGCGAAACACGTTGTGCAGAAGAAGAAAATAATTAAGCAGTGGGAATTTTAATTAAAGTCTTTAACCCATTCTGACCGGGCACCCATTTTGGTGTTGGCATCATGTTATGCTTTAGCTATTGAAAAATAGCAGATCTACAAGCTCATATCGCGCCACCGAGTGGCGCGATACGAGCTTGTAGGTCTGCTATTTTTGAAAAATTCGAAGAACGACTGACATTTTTAGAATCTGATCTCAGGTCAGAATGGGTTCATCAGACCAGTGTGTGTCCAGTGGAAACCTCGTATGAATCTGATCTCAGGTCAGAATGGGTTAATGTACTTTCGTTTTGCCCACCAGCACCTCCTCCACCCGGATGTGCACGAGAGCTACAGTACCCGTTTACACGTCGCACACATACTTCGTAGATAAGGATCCAACACATATTTAAAGGGTCACTTCACCCCTTTTGCAACCAGATCTTATTTTAATGAAGTTTGGGAGACAAGAAACACCTTCCTGGGGCTTTTACGTGGGTAATATGTGTTTTTTTTTAGATCTTTTAGTATTTCAAAGTGTCCATGCATGGGCTCCTGCATGATGTCATGGACACTGGGCTCACTTCCTCCCTGGACTACAATTCCCATAATGCTTTGGTCCACTGCTCCTCCTTGTGAATAGGGGGAGGGCTGTCTTACTGGGACAACATGTAGTCCAGGAAATAAGTGAGCTCAGTGTCCATGGCCTAATCCCAATCCACTCCTTTGCTGACTCAATGAGCCCTCACTGACTTGGCTGCGCGTTCATGTGAAGTCTGCGAGGGCTTGAGGGATGTCCCATTTGACACCGGTAAGTCAGTGAGGGCTCAGCCCCGCCCCTTTATGTGCCCTTTGCCAAAGTCAGCATCGATGCTGACTTTGGCAAAGAAATTACCCACAGTTCATAGCGTTGCCAGGGGAATGAGGGCGATCCTCCGAACGTCAATCATCATCAATCATCAAGTATGCAAATTAGTTATGTATCGCGCTTAGAATGTCAACAAACACATGTATAGTGCTTTCTCACTGTTCTCACTGGAGACGGAATGGAAGGATAGGCTATACTGTAAATTAAATAACAATAATAATAATAATAATATTAATGGAAACATGATGAGAAATGACTAATGAGCAAAGTAAAATAATAATAAAACGATCTAAAATAGACGTGATATAAATAGGCCAAGCATGTAGGTAGGCACTGGCTGTGAATAAGGACAGTTTTTATGAAGTGATGCAAAGTGTCATGAATGGTGGACTCTGCATCTTCAAGTGCTGTCCCATTTCTTTCACAACAATTTGGAGCCCTTGCAGCCTCTCACCCTCAAGCACTTATACAGGGGTTCAGGGTTGAGGGTTCAGAGCTTGAGGGAGGCAATAGAACGTCGCAGTCCCGCCCCCTCGAAAGACCCGGAAAATAAATCACCGTTCATTTTCCTCATAGGCATTTCTTAAAGTATTTATTTAAAGACGGTTACGCCGCGGACAAAGCCAACTCGGATCGTGACAAATCATGACAATGAACACAATATTTTGGGCCGATCAAATCATTAGAAAGAAGGAAATAAAGGCAGGAGACAACACTATTTGTTTTGTTTTTCTTCTTATAAATTTGATCGGCCCAAAACATTGTGTTGATTTTCATGATTTGTCACGATCCGAGTTGTCTGTGATTATTTTGCCGTAATCATATTAAACAAATGACCATTTTCAGGAAGGAAGCGAAACGGTGCAAAGACACTTTTCTTTTGCAGTACATGCATGATTTATGTATGTTAACATTCCACAAACTAATCGTTTCCTTTGTGGACAGAGCCCACTTGGTTAATAAGAACATACACATTGAATGTATAGTTCATAACGATGCTGTGATGAATAAAACAAGCGGTACTGTATACGAGTCTGTTATCAAACTTAAATTCAACGTGCTATAACGTGCGACACAGTGTTGTTATTTTAGTTTAGTCATAGAATAAAAACTTCGTTTGGAATAAAAACTTAATTTAGTGTTAGTTATATTTTTAGTCACCTGGATTGTTTTAGCGTTAGTCTAGTTTTAGTCGAATCTCATAAGGTTTTTGTCGACTAAATCTACAGTTGATTTAGTTGACTAAAATGTATTTTGGCGGGCCTTGATGCCGTCATAATGACTGTGACATAATGATTATGCGACGCGTTGTGAGCTTGTAGATCGGCTATTTTCAGCATGCAACCAAGTGTAAAATGACTTGATACTGGATCTCGTGTCCACTATAGTCAGCTTCCTAACAGTCTTTAGTCTTTTAATTGTCAATATATTTAGTCTCAGTTTTAGTCATCATTGCTTATACAGTAGTTTTGCATTTAGTTTCCATGTAGTTTTCGTCAGTGAAAAAAGGTAGTCGCCGGCGAACATTTCTCGTCATAGTTTTATCGTCGACGAAAACAACAGTGGTATAGCCCTCAGTGGCGTGCACAGACATTTAGAGGGGCAGGTGCTCAAGTGAAAAAAAAGGGCACCTTGTGCAGCGCATTTTGGGGCGGGAACGCATTTTGGTGCTTTAGCTATTGAAAAATAGCAGATCTACAAGCTCATAGCGCGCCACCGAGTGGCCCGCTACGAGCTTGTATAGGTCTGCTATTTATTTTTTTATCGAAAGAACCACTGACATAGAAACATAGCTTTAGATTGTGGGGGCCTAAATAACAGAATAGAATAGAAGCGTTTATCAAGATTTTTATTTAATTTTTTAGAGCACATTGCCAAAAAGGGCAGGAGGTGCTATCTAGCACCCCCTAGTGTATATCCGTGCACGCCACTGGTGGTAGCCTCGACACTTACTATTGAGTCGGTGGTGATGCCGTTGCCATCACTGGACGTCTGCATGGAGCTCAGCAGAGGAGAGCACTCCTCCTCACCCCACACTCTGGCCCTGCAGGGACGCACGCAAAGCGTGCGCAAAGCAACAAAGAACATTACGTTAGTAGAAGAAGTTAGAACAAATGGACAGTGTAAAGTTGCCCCGAACGGCCACTAGGCTCCAAGAATCGACAGTCCAAAGAATGTAGATCTTTTTTTTTTGGTGTTTTATTTACCTCAAAACACAGAGTGAAAGACGACCCATGCTGGATTTGACTGTGCAAGGCAAAAATAATACTTTCCAGAATAACGACTCAACAATACACTTTCAAATAACAGAAAGTAATAAATGAACTAAGCTAAGGAAAAACAACAAACCAAGAACTTAAGAAACTGAAACCAGGCTATGCCTTCCTGGCCCTGGCAGCTCTCCCCTGGAGTTGTCTCCTTTGTTAGTCTCAAACAAAACTGAACATTTTCCACTCAGGATTCCCTCCCAAACATTTCCACAAGCCTCCCTTATATACCAGGTGTGACCCCACCCACAAGTATTAGTAATTGGACCAATCTACTCAACCCAGGTAAACCATGACCCATGAGTTAGAGTTAGACCAACTATACAATTACACATTTCCTTCATAGAGTCTGAATGTTTTCCGAGGCATCACATCAAACACAAAATAATTATGATAGCATTAGGCAACACAGATAAGTAGTATTATGATGCTACACATGTAGCCACACCTCCAAGGAGCTTGATGACAGTCGATTAATGGAAGCAGCTGTGCAGTGTGCGTTTGTAATGTTCAGTTTCACATTGTGGAGTCTTCTAGTGTCTATAGGGCACGGGTTTCCCCGTGACAGACAGGTTTACAAACTTATGGTCTAACTGGGGCACGTATGCATGCAAGTCAAGCAGGGTTTGGTTTTTTAGAGAGATAACATTTTAAGGTCTTTTTTTGGTCGTCTGTGTTATGCGATTGTCTTCATTAGTACGTGATGACACAACGCTAAGGTTGGTTGGAAAGCCATGGATCTCTTTATGTATGTACAGTACATACCGGCAAATATATTTAAAAATATATATGTCTGATTAGTGTATCATATTCAAAGTCGTACAATCAGTCACACACGTTACCGCTGGGAAATTTGTTCTCCCATCTCTTGGATGTTGATTTGACCCCCCAATCCAACCCATTGATGCTGAGTGTCAAGCAGGGAGGCATTGGGTCCCATTTTTACAGTCTTTGGTATGACCCCGGCCGGGGATCGAACCCCCAACCTCCCAGTTTCAGGGCGGACACTATAGTCTAACCACAAGGCCACTGTCTTTTTACTTTACAATTTAGGCATTTAGCAGACGTTCATATAATCCAGAGCGATTTACAATAAGCAAGAACAAACAAACAACAAACATACCGTAGTTACGTCATCACGAATGCTGGTCCCCTATTGGCCGGTGGACAACACCGGACATATACCCAGCCGATTACGGTACTTATTACGGTACTTGCACGCTCTGCTTGCGCAAGTAATTACTGTATGGTCAAGGTAAATAACACTGCAGAGCGTGCGGGATATGACAGTGTAAAGATGTGTGCGTGCATGTGTGCACGTGTGCGTGCATGTGTGTCAGTTGCTGGGGTTTGAACTTTGGCCTATAATACAGTCACTATTGCACTAGGATCTCCCGTTAGCGCAGAGCCCCGTGCTGTTATATCGGCCTTACAGTAAAGTACCCGTTACAACATCTGCTGTGTGTTTTTATGAGGGCATTATTACTGTACAGTCAACAAGACTGACACCTGACAGACTCTCACAGCCCGCAAATAGGCCTATACACTACATGAACTACATGTAGTAAAACAGATAAGCCTTCATTATGTTTGGTTTATCTGTGAATCAACTAAGCCCAGCTACAATCTCTTTAGTTTTCATAAAGGTTTCATGACATTTAAGTTTCATTTATTTTTCGTTTTTTTTCTATTAGCTTTTATGACCTAAATTACACCCACACACACGAACTTTGAACATTCAGTGGATTTTCTGTGGTCTGGGGTTTTCTCTGTGTGTTCTGAAGCCTTTTGAGCTGCAATGGAACATCTACTGAATGTTAAAAGTTCAGTGCAATTGAGCTCGGAAAACCAAACAAAAGAGAAGGAAAAAAATGACAAAAAAAAGACTTTTTTTTAATTAATGTCACGATCCCTATAATGTTTCACTTTTGAATGACTATGACATCCAAACGGAACATCCACCTCTCACAACAACAGGAGGCGCTGCTCTGACGGAAGTCAATGACTTCACGTACTCGGGGCTCATGGGTCAACTCAACAGAGCAAGATCTAAAAGTGGCCAGAACTCCAACCTCCCCCGACAAATCGAACTCGGGCTTCTTCTCTACGCAACGGTGGAATCAGTTCTCCTATTTATGGCAGTGAATGCTGGACCCTGAAGCCAACTCTGCAGAAGGCTCTAGACGGGGTGCCACACCAGAATGTTACGTGTATAGTGCTCAACATCAGCAAGAGTACACACATGTCACCAACGAGAATCTGTATGCCGGATATTCAGGGTGAGCGACAAAATATAGCAGCTACAGGAGAATGAGAGCTCCCAGCCAGCCGACTGGTGCTGTGGGGAACCAACACATGGGCACCGGTCACGAGGACGCCCCCCATACCAAACATACGTGGATGTACTCAAGAAAGACGCAGGAGCGCAAAGCACCAACGAGCTGGCCAGGATGTATGGAGAACCGGGATGACTGGAGGCGACGATGGAGGGCTCGTCTGAGGACGACCTAGTCCTAGAGAGACTCAATCAACTCATGTCCCATCAATGCATGTCACTAATTTTACTCGTCTCGCAGGCTTTTTTTTGTTGTAATTTGACGTTGTGCATCTTTATGCGCTCGATCACCCCCGCCCCCCCCCACACAGAACCTGATGCTCGCACATGGGGGAAATGTTGGGCCTTTGCTCTAACACGGAAAGCGTCCTTTGACCTTCAAACAACTTGTTGTGACTTGGCGATGACTGAATTGAACCCGAATCAATCACCGGACACATTCGCTCCTTTCTTTTGTGGCCCACTGTTGGGAAAACACTGTCGGCTTCCTCCTAGACAACCGTATACTGCGCTCCTCGACATTCTATCAAAAGTGCATGATGAAGCTCCCGGGTTAAATCCAAATTGACATTGCAGCCGATAAGAAACACTGGGAGCAGGCATAATTATCTGCCAACACCTCGACTTCCTTGAGAGGGAGAGCGAACACGGAGAAGATATATTGCACTGCAGCCTGTTGTATTTGGCAGAGGACCAGAAGCAGAGATCTATATCTGTCTGTGCTCATAAGGGGCCAGTGCTCTACGTAATGAGAAAGATATGAAATGCTACGTCACTGAAAAATAATAGATAACAATGTTAAAATAGCCCACTGTGTGTTCAATGTCACATTATCCCTCTCTACCACCTCCCTTCCTCAGTGTCTCTCTCTCTCTTGCGCGCGCGCAAGCACGCACACACACACGCACGCACACACACACACAGTTTCATTAACTAACTTGAGTTAATGCAACTCAGAGTTAATGCAACAGTTAGGTGAACCGTGCTGTTAACGGAGTTACATTTCCACAAATGTCTTAACCCATTTTTGAGCGGGAACCCCTTTTGGTGGTTACACACATGTTATAATTTAGCTTTTGAAAAATAGCAGATCTGCAAGCTCGTAGCGCGCCGCCGAGTGGCGCGCTACGAGCTTGTAGGTCTGCTATTTTTGAAAAATAGTTAAAATGTGCCTCAAATCTTTCAGATAATCTTTCAGAATGGGTTAAAAGAGAAGCCCAAGCCGGCTTGAAACAGCACTAACACTCACACACAAGCGAGCGCACACACACACACACACACTTTTGGATGTGCGTCCAAGGAGGCGTACCTTCACACGTTGACCTGTGCATTTCACATCTGTCCGACAAGCAGCTGAAGTGAACAGAATGAACTCTGGATTGTAGCACACAAGGTACAATGGATATGCGGAGGGGGGTGTGAGAGAGAGAGAGAGCATGAAGAGAGTCTACCGTGAAGTGAGAGAGGAAGAGGTGAAGGGAGAAAAGAAGGAACGCAAATGACCTGCTATAGATATAAATATTTCAGACAATTTGCTGACAGACAGGACAGCTTGATACGGCATCTGACAGACAGACAGACAGTTTAAGAGAACCCAGATGTGTCTGTGAATCAGAGATACCATCTGGGAACCTTCCTGTTACAGTTGGACAGACGGACGCGCACACACACACACACAGACAGAGACAGAGACAGAGACGCAGACGCAGACGCAGACGCAGACGCAGACGCAGACGCACACACACACACACACACACACACACACACACACACACACACACACACACACACACACACACACACACACACACACACACACACACACACACACACACACACACACACATTTAACCTTAAAGACGGTTTTTACGCCATTATTTACACACAACAGGTACATAATATATCAAGCCCTGGCAGTTTCCAATTGTGTAAATTGTGCTCACCTAATAGTAGGATTATCTTGTTTAATACTAAAACTATTTATTTGATATAGTCAGTCAGTGTGCCATGTCAACATTACAAATGAGACCACATGAAAAGCAAACAGACAGATGTTGATGGTTCAGATTCATAACAGTGACTTTTGCTCCGACGATGAGATGGTTCTGTACACAGTGGGGACCTCATGTTGTAATGTTTTCTTCTGTACTATGCGTTGTTTTGTTGTGGGTGTTGAGTCACTGTTGACCTATCTCCCAGACTCCCAGTCCCAATAGAGCGTCGCAGTCCCGCCCCCTTTCAGAACCGACGAGTGGCCCAGGAAATGATTCTCCATTCATTTTCTCCATAGGCTTTTCAAAAAGTATCTATATAAAGACGGTTTACGCCGTGGACAAAGCCAACTCGGATCGTGACAAATCATGACAATAATTACAATGTTTTGGCCCGATCAAATAATTTGAAAGAAGAAAATAAAGTCAGGATGTACGACACTATTTGTTTTGTTTTTCTTCTTACTAATTATTTGATCGGCCGCAAAATAATAATTATTGTCGTGATTTGTCACGATCCGAGTTGGCTTTGTCCGCGGCGTAACCGTCTCTAAATAAATACTTTCTGAAAAGCCTATGGAGAAAATGAATGGAGAATCATTTCCTGGGCCACTCGTCGTTCTGAAAGGGGGGCGGGACTGCGACGCTCTATTCAGATCAGTCAGAGGTTGCATACGGTTTGATTGACTTTGCCTTGCAACTGCTTGATCTTTGAAAGACCTCTCATGTGTATACTGGCACTGGATGTTCAGCAAACAACATCTCTCTCATTAGACACACAGCACTACCCCTCTCTCTGTTTCTGGCGCCCCCTACTGGTATGAATAAGTAACATACTCGTGCTCATAGACACACACAGGTACACAGGTACACAGGTACATGGACATTGCTGGTTGTAGGAGTGGTTGCACCACTCAAAAACCCTCTCTCTCTCTCGCACACACACACACACACACACACTATGGCACCTCACGTGCCAATGCCTGTAAGGTGGCCTACAGTACCTCTGATGTATACTGTATACAGTGCGTGTCCAATACAGTGTTGATTTCGTCGACCAAAACTATGACGACACTTTTCCCCTTTTTTCCCCCCAGACGAAAACTAAATGAAAACCAAGCTATGATGACTAAAACTAAGACTAATATATCGACAATTTCGTCAAGAAATAAAAACTAGACTAAAATGTTAGGAAGGGACTATAGTGGACAAGAGATCCAGTATAAGTCATTTTACACTTTGGTTGCATGCTGAAAATAGCTCATCTACAAGCTCACAACGCGTTGCGGCGCATTGTGAGCTTGTAGATCGGCTATTTTCAGCAAGTGTAAAATCAGCCATCACGACGTCATCAAGGCCCGCCAAAAATACATTTCAGTCGACTAAATCAACCGCAGATTTAGTCGACTAAAACATTAAAACACTAAAACATTCCGGGTGACTAAAATGTGACTCAAGCTAAACGGAAACTATTCAAGAGACTATACTGTATGACTTGGTTGATGGTTGCTGCCAAAAAACCACACTGATCCAATAATACAGACTTACTGTACTGTACTGTACTGTACCAAATAATGTGTGGATGTGGTCTGGTCAATGAAGGCAGATCGAATAGGCAGATTAATAACAAAAATGGTCTCATCTGTTGTGTTGTGTTGTTGGTAACAACTCACAGTGGCACTTTTATACAGTTATGTGGTCATTCACGAGATCCCCAAGTGTTAAGCCTTAATAATTCACACCATTTTGGAGTGCTCATCAATACTCCCGACGTCAAGCCAGTGCCATTGCACGGAATCAGAGACGCGGAGGACAACAAAGGCAACGACGATGACGGTGCAAACCTTCATCAACATGCTGGCCTGCCCCGAGGAGAACCCTGAGCATCCTCTGGCCACAGTATACACCATCAGCGATAATGACCTCTCATGGGAGAGAGAGAGAGCGAGTCTACCGCCAGTGGAAGAGGAGATTAAGAGAAGAAGGTGGGGGGGTGGATCGGCCACACACACTTCTTCGGAAGCCCAATATATGCAGCATCGCAAGACAAAGCCCTTTAGATGGAGGCACAAGACAGAGAGGGAGGCCGAAGAACACCTGGCGCAGGGACCTTGAGACTGACACCAAGCAGTGTGGACTGACATGGAAACAGCTGGAAAAGAAGGGCCCAGGATTAGAGGACTCTGGCGGACTGTATAGTCAACGGCCTACAGTATATGCTCCATGAAAAGGAGCGATAGGCATAAGTAAGTATACAAGTAATCAGTGGTTATGGACTCGTTTGTATACCACATTTATCCAATACTAGAGTAAAGATTGTGTGTTTTCTTTTGTGTCGTAAAAAAAAGTTCTGGGAAATTTCTAATGTTTATATCATTGCACAAGAATGGCCTGTTTTGCTCACTCGACTGACATGCTGAGGCGTGGGTCCAAAATGTCTGACATTCTTCCACACATTTATTGACTTAGACTTGTTTATATTATCACACAATAGCTCCTAAAACGGCTTCTTCTCCCGTCTCGATAGAGAGACTCGAAAGCCATTCAATTGCCAACGTGACACTATAGCTGGAGTAATTGGACTTCAGCTTCAAAATGATGTAAACTTTCTTCTGACATTTATTGACAAAAGATTATACGGATCACACTGACTCCGTTACACCCTGCCTGTTTGATGGGGTCCTTAACACATTTAGGCCTGACGTCGAAGTTTAAATAATGTCTTCGAAATCCTGACAGTTTACTGGAAACCCTATGCTTCTACTGTATCAGTGATGCTCAATATTTCATGTGAAAGAATGTAATTGGCCACCGACACCCATTTGAAAATATGTTGTTCCGGGAACCCCTCAGGAGCAAAGATTTGAGTTAAAAACGTTCGCTCTGAAAGAATAAACATTAAAAAATTTGCACTACATTTTCACGATTTTTGCTATTTTTCAATATATAATATATACATATAATGCTTAAAACACCGAAACGGGTTCCCGTTCAGAATGTGTTAAGACATTTAACCTGAGAAGCCCACAGTAAAGTTCCCAAACAGTGTTACGGTATCTGTGAGGAAAAAAGAAAAGAAAAACGGGACTATCAAAGCCACATTATTTGGTTGGGCGGATGTTCAGCCCTTGGTCCAGTGCGTCAGCGAGTACGTCTCTCACTGACGCCCTGTGCGGGGCACGCCTCCACTCCTCTCTAGCAATTCTCCCACTGCCGTGCGAGGCTTTAGAATTCCCTATAAAAAACAAACAAAACGACGTAACTACTCGCCGAAAACAAAGCCCGCTATAGACCTTAATTGGTAAAAGTCTTTTCTCTCAAAGCTGGGAAGCATCTCGGGGGTCCCCATGATGCTTCTCTCTAAAAATGCACTTTGTGCCATTTTAATAAAAGCAATGTTACCGGAGAGAGTCACTTCTTCTACTACGGCATTTCATGGTTGTTCCTGCGCCGATCCACTTGGATGCATTTTTATTTCATGACAACAACAAAGAAAATTGTCATGAAACAAAAGTGCATTTTAGAGAGAAGCCGGGGAACTGAGACGCATCCCAGCTTGGAGAATAGACTTTTTTCCTAGGTCTATAGCAGGCTTTGTTTCGGTGAGTATAGCTACCTGGTTTTGTTTATTTTCGGGGAATTCTAACCCTAATCTTTGCTATAGAGCGCAGCGGAGGCGTTATAGCCCCACAGCGCGTCAGTGAGAGACACTGCTGACGCACTGGACCAGGGCTAAGGTGGATGTGTGTGGGCCATTACATCATATGTTAGTTACAATAAGGATAGTAAGTAACAAGTGTATTGATGAATTGTCCATGTACATCTAAGCAAGTCTGTGTACTTGAGAACTTGAGATACAGTGATCAAGGAAGTCGAAAAAGTCAATCGCTGCAATTGTCGAGACGTACAGCGACAATTTGTGGATGAATTCACAGCAAATTCAGTGAGATTATAGTGATATACCTCGCGACATAATATTGCGGAACAGTACACTGTCATCATCGGTGGTCGCCAGGTCGGTTCATTATTCTATATATTACCGCGGATCCCAGGTCTGTTTTGTCCGAGAAGACCCGTACTCGGTGCTGTTCAGGAGAGGAAAAACATGCAGTTGATGAGGCTGCACCTATAGGATCAGATTACCGCAGCGCAAAATACGGGAGGAAAAGCTTGAAGAGTGCATTCTGCCAGCTGGCCGAGTTCAATGACTTTCAAACTATACGTCCATGGGATCAAAGGTGTACAATTTAATTAAGCAATATATTACATGAGAGGGAGTGCTTCACCATTGCTATTGGCATGACAGTGATGCAAGCGTCACAAGCTCCATATTGAAGTATATTATATTTTTTGAGTGGTGCAGTATACCCACTCCCTTACGGAGCTATGTGTGTGGGTGGCTGGCTGGCTGGCTGGCTGGCTGGGTGGGTGCAGGTATGAGCACGGAAACAGTTGTTGTTTTTCGGTTGTTTTTCACCACCTGTGCGCAACCTAACGCACACACAAACACACACACGTATTAACTGCATGTATATATGATGCTTTTGGGTGTTTGGCCAGTACAGTACAGTGACAGTACAGTACTGTACAGTAGACTAGAGGGTACAGTAGAGGGACCGCCACAAGGTAACTCAGTCATTTCCCAACCGTTTCGGACGCGGGGCGGCTCGCCGGATCCGGGCCGGCACCACCCCCCCCCCCCCCTCCCGGGAACCCCCACACGGAGTTGCACCACTCACTTCGCACGGGTGTGATTTTTTTATTATTTTACTTAATTTTTAGGGGATGTTGACTTTACCTCCCCATAAGTAACTTTAGCACCCAACCCATTAATTAAGCAAGTTCCATGAACTTCATTTCAAAACATGTCAAATCACCATCAATGCTACCCAACGTTCCCGTGTTTATTTACATGCGGGCCAAATCACATCTTGGTTTTTTTTTCTCTGCACGAACACAAAAACGTCTGAGCAAATGTACGAATGAATGAATCTTCCCAATTCACCGTAATCTCAGAAGCATGCAGTGTATCTACATAACGAGGCCTGCACAGTCTGAGGGCACGGCCCGCTGTGTAATGGTGACTCTCATTAACTCGTTTTGGCCGGGGTGACCCTTTCGGCGTTAGCATTATGCTGCGCTTTAGCTATTGAAAAATAGCAGATCTACAAGCTCATAGCGTGTCACCGAGTGGCGCGCTATACGAGCTTGTAGGTCTGCTATTTTTTTTTTTAATCGAAGAACGACCGACATAGAAACATATAGCTTTTTCAGAAAACTGTCAGGATGTATATAGAAGACATTATTTTAGAATCTGATCTCAGGTCAGAATGGTTTAACTCAAAGCCACAGCACAGCCACAATGGCCTCGTTTAAAAAAAAGTCAGAAATGATATCACCGTCGTCTGCCATGCGATCCTCATCAGCCTGATGGTGTTTTTTTTTCTCCCTGTGTTCTTTGTCTTATAATCAAATAAGACTGACTTGCTGAAGTGGGTGACATTATGCGCGCGTGCGCACGCACAACACACACATACACACACACACACACACACACACAGGCATACACAACACATTACACACACGCGCATACACACACGCACGCAAGCAAACACGCAGTGACAGGTGTACTGTACTGTTCGGGACCAGAAATTAGTACATAATTTCCCCTCCAATAAAGTGTTATCGTATGAGAGTAACCCATGATACGAGGTTTTAAATTGTGTTGACAACACAATTATCGCGCGTGTGTGCGCGCGTGCGCACAATGGCTGTCAGCAACAAGAGGAAACAGGGGAATTGGAGAACACGGGCCAGTGGTGCGAGAAGTATAGGAACCTATACTGGGAAGAATAAAACAACGGTTTTAGATTGAATTTATTTAAATTGTCCCTGTATGGGAATTAAAATAAATACATCATTTAAAAAAAAATCACTCTACACACAAACACAAACTAGTTGAGCTGATATGAGAATCTACAGAAGATTGGCGTACACGAGGTCGCTCTAAGAGTAACTATATATAGTAAGAAGTCAGACTTATAACCTGAGGACAATTCTACAAAATGTCTTTCAAAATCTTGACAGTTTTCTGAAAAAAAAACCCATGTTTCTATGTCAGTGGTGCTCAAACATTTTCATGTCAAGGACCCCCAAAAATACGGTATTATGTAATTGGCCGCCGACCCCTAACCTGACGCTGCCAGATGAGGGCGGTATTGCGGAAACATATTCCCCAACACAACACTCATCTGGGATCTCTGACGGAGTTGAGCCCTGAGTCAGATCTGCTTCGTACCGAACCAATCAGCGTGAGCTAAAGGCGGGATGCGGATGTGACGGTATATAGACACGTCGATATGATTGGTTGTGTTTGCACGCCCACACGGTGATAGACAGACGCTCCCATCCAATCATCTACCATGTATCTTGAAAAAAAGGAACAGCCCCGTCATCGAATTTGCTTCCGCGATCCCAGATCCAAATAAGCTGTGAAACAAATTTGTGTAGCAAGCTTTTTGGATCTGGCAGCGTCAGGTTAGCCGACCCCCCCCATCTGAAAATATGTTGTTCCCCCAGAAGCAAAGATTTGCGTTAAAATCGCTCGCTATGAAAGAATATATTCAAAGATCTGCGCCACATTTTGGCGATAAAAAGAAAATAGCAAACCTACTGTATACAAGCTCATATACGAGCTTGTAGATCTGACATTTTTCAATAGCTAAAGCATAACATAATGCTTTATAAAACACCAAAAGGGGTTCCGGCCCAAAATGGGTTAACATCACCTCCCGGTGTGCTGCACCAACCAACCCTCACTAAGGAATTGTTTGGTACCATCTTGTGCTATAGAGCGTCGCAGTCCCACCCCCTTTCAGAACAACGAGTGGCCCAGGAAATAAATCCCAATGCATTTGTCCCATAGGCATTTCTTAAAGTATTTATTTAAAGACGGTTACGCCGCGGACAAAGCCAACTCGGATCGTGAGAAATCATGACGATGAACACAATGTTTTGGGGCCGATCAAATAATTCATAAGAAGAAAAACAAAACAAATGGTGTCGTCTCCTGCCTTTATTTTCTTCTTTCTAATGATTTGATCGGCCCCAAAATATTGTGTTCATTGTCACGATCCGAGTTGGCTTTGTCCGCGGCGTAACCGTCTTTAAATAAATACTTTAGGAAATGCCTATGAGGAAAATGAACGGCGATTTCTTTTCCCGGTCTCTCGAGGGGGCGGGACTGCGACGCTCTATACAGTATAGGTCTATACGTTGGTTCCCAAAGTGAGGTCATAGGTTGGTGAACCAATAGGAAGACGGCGTCGGGGGTTTCCATCGCTATCGTTCGTTCTGCCCCCTCTCTCTTATGCCCAGCAGAAAAAGCATCAAGGGCTCTTTCAGGCTCTATACTCTATATTCTACCTGCTATACAGTCATTCTTTTGCATTATTTTCTTCTACGCAGTGAAGAGGCCCTTGTTATTTTTCCATGCACTTCACAGAGATGCTGCAAATTCACATGCTGGCCCACACTGCACGCTGCGCATGACTGGAGCAAGCTGACACACACACACACACACACACACACACACACACAGAAAGTAAGTTTCATGAATAACGCTGTGTGGGTGGGTGGGTGTGTGAAGGTAATGGGTTGTGAGAGGGTAATTGAGCATGCGGGGCCATGCAGGCACAATATGAGTGCCAGCTTACTGGATGAGGGGCAACGAGTCCAATGAGCATGGAATAAAACACAATGTGCACAGAGCCGCGCACGCACACGCACACAGGCACACTCGCGCACACACGCACACATGCGCGCGCGCGCGCACACACACACACACACACACACACACACACACACACGCACGCACGCACGCACGGTGAACTATGGAGAGATACAAGGTTTCCGCCGCGCAGCAGCCGTGGGTTTAGTTGGGATTGCCTGGATTTCCACTTTCTCACGGGAACATTAGTCTCTACATCAATACATTTCCGCCTATACGGTAAAAAGAAGAGAGGAACTGGATTGCCCTCAAATGACCGAACATTAACCAGAGCATGAAAGGCAGGCAGGCAGGCAGGCAGGCAGGCATGCAGGCATGCAGACAGGCAGGCAGGCAGGCAGGCAGGCAGGCAGGCATGCAGGCAGACAGGCAGGCAGGCAGGCAGGCAGGCAGGCAGGCAGGCAGGCAGGCAGGCAGGCAGGCAGACAGACAGACAGAAATAGTTCTGGAACAGATGTGTTGCTCTCTATTAAGCAAGAGGAAATGATAAAGAATCGTCTCTATACGAGATGACAGGCAGCAAAGAGTCATGACCCACATTCAGACCATGGTGTCTTTGTTAGGTCCATGGCGTCTTCACGGTATACAACGTGTGCCAACAGGGCTGACCGTTCCTGGAGATTAGATTCCCTTTTTTATTGATCCCCGAGGATACATTTAAATGTTTCGCAAAAACCAAAACCCCAAGATAAACAATAACTGTACTGTACTGATACATTTTGTGTTTTTTATTTATTTCAGGGTGTGGTTTCTATATCTGTCTTAGCGGCAGCATACTATACTACAGAATGCTCCGTCTGTACAGCAATGTAGCCGATTTTCCCACAGAAAAGGCAAGCGATAACACGTCACTGAACGCTCAGTACCGACTCGGTATGAACTATAGAACAGGGCTGCCCAAAAGGTATAGATTGTGATCTACCAGTACATCACAAAGCCTGCAGTGTATATATACTGTATACAATTTTAATATATTTAAAAAAAAAATGTATCTGCCACTTGGATTAAGGTGACTTGTTTGAGTGACATCAAAAGGGCATGTCCGCTCGAACCCACAAAGCAATACCTTTTTGGTGTTGCACACAAGCGTCAGTATTACACAAGTTATATACAAAAATAACCCGACCAATTCCACTTCCCATTCCATGTTGTGTGTTTGTATTACACGTAACGCCCCCTCGGGTCCAGATTAAACTATTTTCAGCAATGGAATAACATTATTTTTTTGCTGGGTAGATCTTGAAAGTAGCTCTCAAGTAAAAACTAGAACATACATGGTGGGCAACTGGTGGGGGCTCACTTAATGTGGCCCACAGGTTAATATCACAATACTGATATATTATTGATTTCAGCTGTTTACAATTCAAGTTTTTTTTATGTTCATTGCGTTTGCATTTAAATTCATAAAGTTAACATAAGTATAACTAAATGCATTTGAAATTAAATAAAAATGTTACTTTTCAGGATTCCAATTAAAAAATGGCAAACAAAAAACTATTCAGGATTTCAATTCAAATATACAGTAGCAAAAATAGCCGATACTGTATACTGTACAAGCTCAAAACGCGTCGCACAGCTATTTTTGCTCAACAATATATGTTGACCCTATGGTGTGAGTGTGGAACTATAGTGGCCCTCTGGTGTGAGTGTGGAACTATAGTGGCCCTCTGGTGTGAGTGTGGAACTATAGTGGCCCTCTGGTGTGAGTGTGGAACTATAGTGGCCCTCTGGTGTGAGTGTGGAACTATGGTGGCCCTCTGCAGTGAGTGTGGAACTATAGTGGCCCTCTGGTGTGAGTGTGGAACTATAGTGGCCCTCTGGTGTGAGTGTGGAACTATAGTGGCCCCTCTGGTGTGAGTGTGGAACTACAGTATAGTGGCCCTCTGGTGTGAGTGTGGAACTATAGTGGCCCTCTGGTGTGAGTGAATTATAGGCTACGGACCCCCATTTCTATCTCTGAGACCCCAATTTGTGTTGTAAAATCAATGTAAATTTAACTCAGAGTGTACAAATGGAACCAACTCTCAGAGTTACAGACCCATAAGGGTCCATTTGGTTCCAAACTATCATTTAGCTGGGGACCCCCTGGAACTGCCTCAAGGACCCCTGGGGGTCCCCGGACCACTGGCCCAAACCAGAATCTCTCCCGTTCGGACTTGGCCTATACTGAGAGTGTGCGTGCAAAGTTACATTTACAGTGGTGCCCGAGATTAGATGTTTACGGACGGAAAGCCGGCGAAAGCCAGAGTCCCACAGGACATAAAACCTAATCGCCTGGTGGGGACAATTAACCCATTTCGACCGAGACCGATTCTACAAATGTCAGTTCGTAGAAAACACAGGTCATAGCGGGGCACCGAGTGCCGCGCTATGAGCTTGTATGATTTATTTCTTAAATCAGATGTCATACAGCATGATCTAATAGCTGCATGGCGCCCCTACTGTCCAATCTTGAACTATCCAAGTTATTATGTGTGTGTGCAGCCGGTGAACTGCACTAAATTACTAATCACATTGCGTGTTCAGCGGTGAAGCAACATTGCTTTTCCACTAGTTTCACTTCCAATTTAGCTTTTCCAGCTATAAAAGATTTTCATTGCCGGAGAGGTGACATGCGCACATCGGCATGAGCTGTGATTGGACTACTTTTGCATGAACACAACGCCCTATCCTGACCTGTGGCCACTGGCCGCCATCAATCTGGGAACCCATTGGCAAAAGAAATTGCCAACATTGCCGTCTCTCGCTGTCACTCAACTGACTACTGGGCCAATCTTTTCCCGGGACTTATGTTACACGCGCGGAAGCTTGACAAGCTTTATGTCTATGCCCAATAGAGCGTCGCAGTCCCGCCCCCCCCCCCCCCCCCCCCCCCCCCCTCGAGAGACCCGTAAAATAATTCCCCGTTGATTTTCCTCATAGACTTTTCAAAAAGTATTTATTTAAAGAGGCCGCGGACAAAGCCAACTCTTGTCGTGACGAATCTGTGATGACAATAATAAACAACAGCAGGTTGTTGTTTTTCTTCTTTGTAATTATTTGTTTGGTCCAAAATATTGTGTTTGTTGTCAGGATGCCTCGAGTTGGCTCCGTACGACGCTTAAAAGGTCTTTACTTTTTGAAATGTCTATGGGCAAAAATGCATTGGGATTTATTTCCTGGGCCTGGCGTCGTCATGAAAGGGGGGCGGGACTGCGACGCTCTATGTGGATAACAGGATGTTGGCCCGTTTGGGTCGGGCCGTTCAGCCCTCCTCTTCCTATATGGGGCGCGCCAGGTTCTGAATGCCCCTGCTGACAGATTCAGTAGCGCCGCTCGGAATCCGTTCTCGACAAGATTACCACGCCATAAAATGTCAGGACTTTCTACTACAGGGCAATCCTCGAATTGCTGTACCGATGTGGTTTCGAGGCTTAATTGTAAAAAAAAAAATCCACCACTAATACCATACAGTATTCTTCTGGGTATTCAGAAAAGCGCTATATAAATCTGAGCTATTATTAGTATTCACATGGTATAAGACTATATAGTCTTGGATCAAAGGAAAGATCACCAGCGCATTTTCTTGTTTATTTCAGTCATAAGCCCCCCAGCATGCAGATCATACACGACAGACATTTCACCCTGCAGGCCATCTTCAGCGTGTCACGCTGGAGATGGCCGGAGAGGATCAAAGGGAGTGCTCTTTCCTAATATACTATTTCTGCCATAACCGTGCACCCGATATATGTGAATTGTGCAACTGTTCTTCTGATGAGTGCTCGCCTCTCTCTTTTGATCAACACTATCCTCGTCTGACTTTTGCTAGCCTTTCGTATCTTATGATATAGTCTCCATCGCCCTGAACTTTGGCTGAAGTCCACTGGAAAAATCTGCCCCGCCCCTCGTACTACTGCAGGAAAACAGGACGTAAACGCCATGTAAACAGGATGTAAACGAGGAATTAAAGGGGCCGTTCAGCGTGCAGACGGTTATTAAAAACTTAATTAAAACGTCTATTTAAAAACTATGTACAGTGCACACAGGTTCCTAATGTCGAGTTAACATCCGTGGCTACAGTGTGGGCTTTGCGCATGGGATTTCCTATTTCCGATCTATTTGTTTATGTATTTGTTTATTTGAAAAAGGATCCCCATTAGCTGATGCCATGGCAGTCAGCTATATAGTCTTCCTGGGGTCCACACACAACATATTCAGAACATGAATTGCATTAATTCAGTTACATCAATATCAGTATATAAAACACAATTAAATAACATACATCAATTCTCAATGACGTATAAAACAGATTAAAACAAACACTGGTATAGAATAACTATAAATGTATTTAGCCTAAAGTTGTTCTTTCAACTGGTCATTCAAGTAAATAACTCTTTCCTTTTTCTTAAAGCTATTATTTGTTAGACGGAAGTCAAGTGCTGACTTGTTCCAAAAATCTATAGCTCTATAAATTACCGTTTCTTTTTTTCATTGAGTTTGTGTTTCAACTACTGTAGGTACAGCGACATGCCCATTAACAGCATGTCTTGTATTGTGGATGTGTATATCTTGACAATAATCTATTTTTCAAACAAAAACAGAGGCATCTTTGACTTAATAGCAATGTGGCCAAACTTGAGGAAATTCTTTGCTCAATAGTGAGCCATGAGAGGCTGCAGTGCATATTTACAGTACTAGTTCTTATAGAACAGCCCAGAACGAGTCTGGCTGCCCTATTTTGTACAACCTGTAATTTAGCTAGATTCGTTTTAGACGTTAGAGGACCATACAGTTGAACAATAATCCAAGTGACAAAAAAAAACTAACGATTTACAAACTTGACGCATGATGTCAGAATGAACATAAGATTGACACTTTCTTGTGACTGCAATACCTCTGCCCATTTAAATTAACGAACTATTGTATTTACATCAGTCCACGATAGTAGACGCTCAAGGAGGATGCCCAGCAATGTGGCGTTGTCCACCTGTTGTACTGTATATACAGTATAGGGTGATAGACCAAGACTATCACAGACATGAAAGCAAAAAGTCAATAAAATACATATATGATAGTCTTAGTCCAAGGCTAATGGTAGATTTAAAAGGTAGGGCGAAAGTGATTGTCCTTTGGTTAAAATAAGTGTTAAATAACTCAATTAGTAGCCCTATACTAATTGCTACAGACTCGTAGAGCGTTTGTCCAGTAACGGCAGTCTCCATGTCTCTCCAGCTCTTTATTAAAACAATAAACATTAAATGCATTTTCAGGTTCTCTATCCAATCAGGAGAGAGAACTCGGTCAGGGTACAGAATAAACGAGTGAAATAGATGACACAAAGAAATGAGCAGACAAAATTGGAACTGTGACACTATAAAAAAAATGAAGCTGATAAAAGAGGTACTCACTCGCTCCTGATTGGCTGTAATGTAAATGTTTGTTCTTTTCCTGTTTAAGCCAGCTCAAATTTCCCTCATAATATAGGGTTGTGGTATGAAAATGTTTGAGAACCCCTGCTCGATGGCAAAGATTACTATCAGAATATGGAAATGTTTTTGTTAAAAAGTTGAAGTACTTTTAACCTTTTAACAGTAAATTACCCTACCTTATTGATTTATATATTACATGAGACATGGTCAGGAATGAGACGCTTGTGCAAGTTCTCTAAGCATCATTGAAGTGATAGTGAGTGAGAGAGAGAGAGAGAGAGAGAGAGAGAGAGAGAGAGAGAGAGAGACAGAGACACTGGTGGGGTGATTCAAAGCTATTCGGATTTCCGAGAAATCTGAATAGCTTTAATAACCCCACCCAACTCAACTCTGCTCACATGCTCTTGACATGGCTTTTATCTGTGAAGACTAAGAGCCCCTAAATTGATACACATTAGGCCGCGGCGCCGGCGCGGACCCCCATTTGAAAAGACAGGGAACCGATTAAAAGAAGGACCTTAAGTTGTTAGATTGGATTAAAAGAAGCATTTCACCCATTTTAAACTTTATCTTCATATAACTGGACCATTAATGTCTAGACGGGAGTAATTGGTGAGGAGTGGACCATTAGGCTATAAAGATAAGGTTGAAAATGAGTGGTCCTTTAAAGGAGAATTCCATGCTAGAATGCCTTCTTATCTTTCTTACCTTTCTTTGTAGTTGTTACGTCCCCACCAAAGAGGTCGAGGTGTTTTTTTGTGCAAAAACTCCTTATTGGCTATTTCCCCATCATACGGACTTTTGAAACAGAGACCAGGCTTTCCTCCGAGGTGGTGGAAAGCCTGGTGAGGCGAGGTTAATTGTCATAGAAGGATTTTAGACCGCCTCATATAAGAACTGCGTTTGAAAAATGAAAAAAATGTCATTTCGGCCGTTTCACACATATGGATATGAAGAATCAACTGACTGAGAGAAAACGCTAATGTTACTGAATGAGTGACTGACGGTCGTAAACGATACAGAGACGCCTCCCTGACATTATCGCCCAGACAGCTTGTTTACTTTTGGACTACATTGCTTATATGAAACGATTTTAAGATGAGCCCATGTTATTCTCCATGGAGACATTGCTTCCGTGAACCAGGGGACGAGCGAGCGACGTCAGGACTTCGGTGCTCTATTGCATCACCTAATTACCTGGTGAAATTATAGTGAAACTACAGTAACCACTTTCAACCTGGCGTCCCTGTTTTGTGTATATTATATATCTATATATATATATATATATACACACACACACACAAATACATTTTTTTGAGGGGCGCTGGCCCCTCCCATGTCCAGCTTTTGGTGTGTGTGCACAAACATTGTCCTACACAAACATTACATTCCCATTGACAATGAATGGAAAATGTTACGTCATCGTGTGAATATCACAGCATGATGTATGGTGATAAGAGCGCCCCTTACTTCACACGGGTGTGATTTTTTTATGGCTTTCCAAAAATTACGTCATGTGGCAGCCAAGTCTATGGACTTTTAATGTTAGTTTAGGGAAGTAAATGACAACGTAAGACGTGATGTGGCTGATATAAACACTGGCCTTGGTGCGCCCCTCACTTCACAAGGTAGTCCACTTGCCAGAATGTGAACCCAGGAGTATATAGGCTACACCAAAGTTTTATGTTAGAAATGTGGAGTATGGGTCTCCATCTCCAACATGTGGAAACTGCCGGATGCTAACTTGCATATCTCTCTGTCTGCGACTCTGCGTGTGTGCGTGTGTGTGTGTGTGTGTGTGTGTGTGTACGGTTGTAATGCACATAACTCGAGAACTGTTTGCCCCACCGACTTCAAATTAGACACATGCGTTCCACACCCCCACAGGGAGTGCAGTGCCCGGTATCGAGTCGACTCGGTCGGACCCACAGTTCTCCAGAACCACCACAATCAGTTTGCACTCTTCAGGTACAGCCTAGGCAGACCGGCAGATACAGAGTGTCTCCATGTGGGACACAGACAGATTAAAACAAGTTGCTGTGACAAGTTGACAACGGGTATTATTAGGTTCCCAAGTTGCATCATTCAAGTAGGCCGATGAGCAAGTACAGGTCTAGTGTTGAGTAATTTTCACAATTGGCATAATATGTGACCATACCATTAACAACCAATAAGGAAAACAAAAAATCACACACGTGTGTAGTGAGGGGCGCTAATATATTAAAGTCTCATGTTGATCAGGTGATGTAATGGTGATGTAAAACAAACTGTGCCAACAAAACATTAAATGCCATTAACAATAAAGAGACAATATGACATAATGGGCTGTATTTTGCGTGTCTTAAGTACCAGGTCTTATTACGTAACTTGAGTAAACTAAAGGCCTGGAGGCGTGATCAATGCCATTTGGATATTCTGAGTGGCCAAAGAGCATTGATCACGCCTCCAGGTCTTTAGTTTACTCAAGTTATAGGTAATAAGACCTGGTACTTAAGACACGCAAAATACAGCCCAATGAGTTACAACATGATGTAAGTTTTCCCTTCTTTGTCAATGGCGTTTATTAAACAAACATTGAGCTAAAGACAAACATTAGACCTATATATAGGAGGGGCTCTAAATCTAGTTTGACATGTCACATGCTACATAAAGCATGGTGAATTTACATTTTTTTTGGCCTTCTATAGATTGTTAATGGTATGGTATTGTGCCAATTGCTCAACATAATTATGCAAGTTAGCATCCGGCAGTTTCTAAATGCTGGGGACCCATACTCAACATAAAACCTTTGTGTAGCCTACTCAACATGTCCGTGTTTACAATGGGGCTGGCTGGCTTTTTTGTTTTTGTGGTTAAATTGTGCCTAATTTAGCTGGTGATCATTATGGAACCCACTCAACGACCCCTGCAGGGTCCCCGGACCCCACTTTAAGAACCACTCTGGTCAAAATAATATAGGCCTAATAAAATAAAATAAAATATAATACGTACGGTATGTGCACAAGTAGCCTAACTTACATTTGGTAACAGAGCTTTCCTTTAAGCTTTAATCAGCCTATTATTGGTAACAGCTGAATTAATATTACACGTGTGAAACAGCTGGTAAAATCTTTAGCCTTGCCTACCGGCAGACATTTTTCACCTAAAAAGATACACAGTGCACACTTCTGAAGTGTAAATTGCGTTATTTTTATAGGCCTACAGATAAATAAATATCCTCCTAAAATGGCAACAAACAAAGTAACAATAACAGCTGAACTGAACACGCACCGCCGGCCTATAGCGCAGCTCACTCACCTCACCTGTAACTGTAAAGGGCTTCGCTCCTCGGCTCCCCTGTGGTGTCCGCTGTCCCCAGCACCTCCGGAGACGCTCATATTCCAATTTCCACCCGAATCTGGTCACGGGTCAGAAATCTCAAATCTCTAGACCGCATCTCTCTCTCTCTCTCTAGTCTCTAGTCTAGACGAGCACGATGAGCGTAGTAAGCGCCAGCCAGTGAGTGCATTGAAATTGAGTGAGCTGAGCACAACCTACTCACACACAGAGAGAGAGAGAGAGAGAGAGAGAGAGAGAGAGAGGGGGGGGGGGAGTTGGCATTGGGGCAACAGCACTTGTGTATGTTTTTGTGCAAGTGCACGTGGTTTTGCGTTGTGCCAGTGAAGTGGGAGACTTCACTTGCCGTGATGTGTGCGAGTGCGTGTGTGTGTGCGTGTGTGTGTGTGTGTGTGTGTGGCTGGCTTACATGTTGGAAGTCAATACCGCCACCGTGTGGTAGAACAATAGAGTTATAGAGCAAAGGAGAACAGGGATAGACTAATACGGTTTTGGCCTTTTGGGAGGTGATAGGAGACAGTGCTTGATATCAGGCTGTTTAAAATGATAACAAACTGGTAGGAAACACTAGGAAAAAAGGAAACACAGTTTGACTGTATGTATGGTTGCATTTGTCTGGTTAGTGGTTAAAGGACCACTTCTCCACTTTTCAAATTGGTCCTCACTATAACGTTCATGATGAAATACGACCATTTTTGTCCTACTCAGTCTGTCTCTCATAGGCTGTGGGCACTTCAGAAACCTGTCCACCAGTGACATCATCGATGTGAAGTGGTCCTTTAACAGTGTGCAATTTCCGATTTGTAACGCGTGTATAATTATCCATTACATAAAATTCCCTTTTATTAATATCAGTGCAGTGCCAGTCACATTGTCACAATAATGTTATTTATTTGTATTTCATCAAGAGGACAGGTGCTTAAAAATGATAAGCCGAAAATAGTCTCATTCACTGATGATACGCTACTAATAGACCTAGCCGCAATTTGCAACTCTAGATAGTTTTTATAATGGGATTAATCTAGAGTTGCAATACCCTCCATTGACTCCCCAAACTCCAACACTTAGAAAAAGAATCACCTGCACAGAATTTCTTGACAGAATTAAGTAGCTCAAGTCATGACATGAGCTGCAATGTTGTTGAGTTTAACATTGTTTAATACAAGCAGATCGCAAACGCAAATTGGATGAGTGGGGAGTCAATGGAGGCTATTGCAACTCTAGATTCATCCCATTATTTTAAAAAATCTAGAGTTGTAAATTGCGGCTACCAATAGGCCCACAGTAGCCTATGTATTTCTTTTGGAAATATTCAGTATTAGTGTGTAAAAAGAACAAAATCTTAATTTTAAATGTAACTTGAACTGCAGTATAGGGGGAAATCATTCACCAAATAATTAATCTCTGCCCAGCTACTAGTTTATCCTTGATCCTACCTAGTAGGACTAAATGTGGATCCTGGTTGTTGTGATAAAGCAAAATTAGCAAAGACCAAAGTCTGATTTCAGTAAATAAGCACAATACACTATGAAACGAAATTGTTGCGAAGTTTATAAAAACTAAAACTAAAAAAAAACAATATTGAGAGAGGACGATTAATTTCAAGTCATACTACAATTTAGTAAAGTATTCCGTAAAGTAAAGTAGACAGCATAAGTGCATTGTATGTAGTCATAGCACGTCATAGTACATATGTATAGTATAGTAGTATAGATGTATAGTTTATATGTATAGTTTCATTATATAGATATTCCACTGTTACCTTCTTAGCTTACGCATGTTTCATGATAAATGTTTTTATGTGAAGTATTCACATGCTTTTTTGTTCTTGCTTAATGTAAGTCGCTCTGGATTAAGAGCGTCTGCTAAATGCCTAAATTGTAAATTGTAAATTGTATTCCACTGTTACGTATGTTTCATGATAAATGCTTTTTATGTGATGTATTCCCATGCTTTTTTGTTCTTGCTTAATGTAAATTACTCTGGATTAAGTCTGCTAAATGCCTAAATTGTAAAGTATGAATCCCAAGATGGTTTTCAGAGCAAAAATAAAAGAACATTTTGACAATGATATAAGAAGTTCATCATATACAGTGCATCAATATAAACTACAATCACTGGCCCCTTTGCCTAATTCCAACACTAACAGGTCACTTGGGCATTCAGAGAAATAGTATAAAAGGCATCCTTTGTTTTGAAGTCTGTGGTAGTGTTGGCATCATTATGGGATCAGCCACCGCAATCAGGTGATAAACAAAAATAAAATAAAAATCAGGTCTCCGAGTCAAATAAATCTCATAACATCTAAGTGTGTCCAGGCCCAGGGGCTAGTAATTTTCACAGTGACTTCCTGTATGCACATGCGTCCATTAAAAAATAATAAGCAGTTAAATCAAAGATAGTTTTACAGGGTTGTCTCGGACGCCAGACATCCAGGCAACAGGCTTACATTCATTCAACCGACTCGGGCTGTGTTCCCGTTAATTATACCAGTAGTGCTCCTCTGGTGGTACCAGAAACTTCCTGAACATGACAAAGGTGCGCGCGCGTGTGTGTGTGTGTGTGCGTGTGTGTGTGTGTGTGTGTGTGTGTGTGCGCGCGCGTGGAGGGGAGTTTTGTTGTTGCGGCTTTGTGCCGAGCACTGCCAACGATGCGTTCACGGATCACAACAAACTAAACGGTGGCAACGCAGTGGCTTAAAATGGAACTATAGAAGTGTAAGGAGAATATTTTGACAAGCAGCAGCTGCACGTACAGTAGAAACAGTGGCGGGACGTCTCGTAGTCAAACGGACTTACAGCACTATATATATATTGCTCCAGTGGAATGAGTCGACATCCCGGCCGGTGTTGAGGTCCCAGCACAAATGAGTGCCGTTCAAATCTCCCTCCTGTGTGAATAGGATGGGATAGGTTAGGTGTATATACGCTACTGTATTTGTTTGAAGTATTTTAACGTCATAATGGTGGTATACCCGGAGAGCCAAATATTTTCTAGGGTGGTACTTGGTGAAAAAAGGTTGAGAACCACTGCCATTATGCCAAACAAGCAAGGGTGCCGCTTGATAGGTCTCTCATTTTGAAGCCCCCAACAAAAACATCCCCCCTAAGGCCTCATTCACACCTAAGGCCTCGTTCACACCTAAAAGACACCTGTCTTGTCTGTGTTGTGTGTCTTGTCCGTGTTTAATGCCCCCCCCCCCCCCCCCCCCCCAATGCATTTCCAATGGAAGTCTCACATGTTTTGACCAAACATTTTTGTTTGATGGCTGTGTTCTGCCCGCCTCTCCCCCCCATCAAACAAAAATGTTTGGTCAAACCACGTGACTTCCATCGGAAATGCATTGGGGTGGCCATTAAACGCTGACAACACAGACACAAGACGGGTGTTTTTTAGGTGTGAGTGAGGCCTATAAGCCCTCACCCCTTTCCTAAGTGCTTTGCGCCGGTTCTTCGTGCTCCTCTGCGATGGTGCGGTAGTGCTGCGGCTGGCTCTGGGAGAGAGGGGAGTCCGTGTGGGTGAACAGTGCCGGCCGCGTCTTCTGAGGTCGCCTCATCAGGAACCGCGAGGACGTCACCAGCTCGCCGTAGCCCTGCGTGTGGGAGAAGGCGTAACCCGACCGGCGCGTGCTGATCCGTCGGACAGGGATTCTGCGAGGAGCCGGCGCCGGTATGGCCTCCCTTTGTACCTTGTACCTCACCTATACAGAGGGATTGGGCAGAGATTATTGTTATAGTTTAACCCATTCTGACCTGAGATCAGATTCTAAAAATGTCTTCTTTTCTGCATACTGACAGTTTTCCTTCGATTTTTCAAAAATAGCAGATCTGCTATTTTTCAATAGCTAAAGCACAACGTAATGCTGATAAGCTTGCTTTGATTGATTGGTCAGCTGCCGTATTTTCCCTATAGGGAATATACACTGCGTGAAAAGAGTTAACGGGCAATTATGGGCACTGTATTTTGCCCTCAAATTTAGCAGGCATATACAGTTAATATACAGTAATATACAGGTGTGATGGTACAATTCGGGAGTTTTACCAGAGTTTGTTGGAAGGTTTAACGGGAGTTTCCTGTAATATACACATCCGTATATATACACTTTTTGCGCAGTGATACACTGTAGCAGCTGACCAATCAGGGCAACCTAAAGCCATATTTTCCCTAGAGCAAAGCTGACCAATCAGCATGGTTGCTGCAGACATATATCCAGGTAAAAAATAAAATTCTCAGCAGCAAGGGTTATAGTTGCTCAGAGGAGAAAGAGAGGAGAAACAGCTCATAAAACCGGTTCGTCTAATGGCGAGGCCGGGCTGTGGTCAATGGTTTAATAAAGTGGTCAGTTCACTCACCTTGTCATTGATGGTTGGTGACAGCTGAATGAGCACAAAGCGATAGGCCACCACAGGGAGAGCACAGAGTGTGGAGGTGAGCAGAATTGTCAGCCACACGTTCGGTTGGTTCAAAGAGTTTGCAGCCGTACCTATGATGTTCACCAAGAAGCATGGATAACGGATCAGGTGGGTTAGCCTCGATGTCTCCGTCGTATTTTATTATCAGATCACAACGCATCGCAAACATGTAGAGATCAGCTATTGTTTTGTTTTTTTGGGTAAAATATTCAAAATGTTTAACCACATAACATACAGCAGGGTTCCCCAATTAATTTACCTCGAGGGCCATATTTTGACTATAGGGTACCAGGCTGGGGGCCGAGGTCTTGCCCTGCAAATTCATTTTCAGGGCAAATGGCCTATTGGGGAACCCTGGCATACAGTAAGAAGTCCTGATGGTACTGTTCAAAGATTCTTGAAACTATTTACCACCTCTATGATATATACGTGCTAGGCGTAATTGTTTTGATTTATGCACTCTATAGTCTAGTGGAAAGTTCCACCTGGATATGGACTCTTAAGATCCATAAACACCTCCCGAAGGTGTTTGCTTACACAGTACAGACAAGCGTTGTCTACTATTTAGGGCAAGTAGTTTCTCAAAGTGGGTGCCGTGACACGTGCGCCGTGACACAAGCCCCAAGGGTGCCTCGGAATACTATATTTGTACTATATACAATATTTTGAATAACCACTTCTAGACTTAGTATAAAACAGACCCGAGTTGCACTGTACTTGGTGAGTTCTTTTTCAATCTACACCAAATCTCTCACCAAACATTTGCAGATCTGCAACCATAACCCCTAACCCACAATGCGGCGTGAGATTGGCTATTTTCGGTTGACATTCTCTAAAGTTTTCCTCGTGACATACGTACTGTCTCCACTAGTCCCTTCCTAACATTTTAGTCTAGTTTTTATTTGTTGACGAAATTGTCAGTATATTTAGTCCTAGTTTTAGTCATCAGAGCTTAGTTTTCATTTAGTTTCCATTTAGTTTTCGCGAGTGGAAAAAGGTACGTCGACGAACATTTTTCGTCCTAGCTTTAGTCGACAAAATAAACACTGGTTAAAACACAGTTTAATTTAGTTGAAATAAGTTGTACATTGGGCCATATGTGCCACTCACCTATGAAGGGAAAAGTGGAGGTGAAGATGAAGAACATTCCGTTGCTGTACATGGTGAACGTGATGGCGAAGTAAGCAGACAGACTGCCCCACACAAAGAACTGGTTCACCGCTGTCCAATAGTGGGTGTCCAGGCACAGCTTTAAGAAGCAAGACACACACATACATACAAGCTATCTTGACATTCTTGAGTGACACACATGCAGTATACCAGTGGTCAAACATGTTGTGTCAATATATGTATTTGGCAGAAAACCTGCCCCCTTTGAAGTGATTTCGTGTGATTTGTGTGTCTCCCTATTAAGAGAATTCTTGTTTTTGTTTGATTGTTTTAGACATTTTCATGCTTTAGTCAGATAGTTACATTACAGGGAGAGAGAGAGAGAGGTGGGGAAGGACCAAGCAGCAAAGAGCCTCAGAGCAGATTTGAAATGACATCATTTAAAAAAAAAAACGGCAAATGGACTTTGACACAAAAAAACCTTCGCTTGTTTCCATTGTGGTCCACCTTGTAACATGAAACTATACTCAAACATATACTGTACAGACAAAACAACCATGAAACAAATTAAAAAATAATCCTTATACACAAGGCTGGGAGCTATACATATAGGACAAGAGGTACCCTGAGAGAAGAGTCCGACCAGAGCATGGGAGATGTCCAGCACGACCATGCCGCAGTACTTATGCCTATGAGTGCACCTCACGTCTGATGTAATCAGTCAAGTACAACGGACAATGTGTCAGTGGAGTGAGATTTTCCGAAGCCTGACTGACATACAGTAAGTAGGCTACTGAACCTTAACACTCTTTCAGCGCCACCTGGTGGTCACCAGTTTAGGCTTTGAGTGCCAATTCTCCCATTATAAAGAAAGAAAGAATTTGCAATTCTATTATGCACGCAGAGCTACCAACCTGTACACATTTTGTGTACCAACAACCACGCAATTCTAGGTGTCTATACGCCTAGAATTGTGTGGTTGGTACACAAAATGTGTGCAGGTTGGTAGCTCTGTGCATGTAATGTGCATGTCATCACCTGTACACCAGATTAGAGGAATTTTCAAAATATGAAAAAAAAAAAAAACCAAAGGGAAGACGTCTTGACGCCCGTGGCATCCATTACTTAATAGGACGTCTTGACGTTTATGGCTGCTAAACGGTTGTTTAATAGCATGCGCTCCACAAGGTGGGCCAACCCAAAAGTATTGGAAACCGGAAGTACTCCAGTAGCAAGTATAAAAGCACCTGGGAAACGTGTACTCGAGTCACCGCCACTGCCGCTCAAACGTCTAAACGGTCAGTCCTCTCACCTGGATGCTGACGGCGATGAGCAGACACGTCTGGGCCAGCAGGGCGAAGGACTGGTAGTCCACGATGTCCTTGCCGTCGTCCCGGACCGTGTCGCGCATGGTCGCCCAGGGGATGAAGAAGAGGACGAGGGAGCTGTAGGCGCTGTGCATCATGCAGCGGACGAAGGCCTTCTTGCTGAAGTACTGGTTGAGCTGCCCGGGAACGTAGAGCTGGGGATACTGGAAGCTCCACCGGTCGTTCACGTCCTGCAAAGTGGTCAGATAGATTGGGGAGGGGAGGGAAGGAGGGGGTGGGGGGGGGGCAGAAAGATACAGAGAGAGTGAGGGGATGGTCCATGGGATAGAAAGGCCAAGAGATTCATCAGGTCCGGGCGGAATGATCATTTCGCCCTGGTGAAGACCCTCCGAGGTCGAAGCATCTTGACAATTGCCTTTTAATAAACAAAGGCTGTTCCTCTTTTTTGTGTCCAGATTGTCTGTTGTTTTTCACATCAAATTCAATGTTGATTTAACTCTGACAATAAAGAAATGCGTCCATAAAAAAAAAAGAGAGGCCAAGAGAGACATATGAGAACAAAGGATAGACAGAAGTGAGAAGATGAACAGAGTAATATACATGTATATTGTTCTGTATGTATATATATATATTTTTTATACCAGCTCAGTGGCCTTGTAAGTAGAGTGTCCGCCCTGAGACTGGGAGGTCGGGGTTCGATCCCCGGCCGGGTCATACCAACGACTCTAAAAATGGGACCCGGTGTCTCCCTGCTTGGCACTCAGCATCAAGGGTTGCATTGGGGGTAAGTCCCTGCGACATACTAGCGTCATGTCCAGGGGGTGTACTTGTATATCAAGCTGCCTCACGCTACAGAAACAGAAGATAGGCTCCTGCCCCCTATGGGCCTCATGGCTCGGCAAGGCTACTTAGTTATGTTCTTCTTTAGAGAATATACATTACACAAAACATTACCACTAGTACAGTATACAGTCTGTAGACTGTAGACTCTACACACAATATGCCGTACACACTAACAGAAACAGAGAAATTATACTGTCATTGTATTTGGGACACAAAGTGTCCAGAATACTTTTGCAATTCTTACAGTTGTATAACACAATGTTTCTTTCTTGGCTTACCTGGTCAAAGAGACTCATACCAAGGACAGGGAGAGCCGTGTAAACCAAATTGTACAATGTGATGAACCACTCGTCATATACAGTCTGCATTTAAGAAAAGAAAGGTGTAGGGACACACACACACACACACGCACGCACACACACACACACACACACACACACACACACACACACACACACAGTAAAAGTCAGTGTTTTTTTTTTAAATAAATGCAACCCGTCTTTTCACCATTGCCTATTACTACTTGTTTTAGGTTATATCTTATAATATTACTCTACTAATATCCTATGTAGTTACCATTTCTAATTTATATTGTGATGAAGGTTTATTGATAGGACAGTGAAAACCAGCTATCCCAATAAGTATCACAAGGCAGCTTACACCCTGAATTTAACCCATTCTGGGCGGGAACCCCTTTTGATGTTTTAAGCATTATGTTACACTTTAGCTATTGAAAAATAGCAGATCTACAAGCTCATAGCCGTAGGTCTGCTATTTTTGAAAAATCGTGAAAATGTGGCGCAAATCTTTGAATATATAATCTTTCAGAGCGAGCGTTTTTTTTTACTCAAATCTTTGCTTCTGGGGGGAGGCGGGTCCCTGGAAGAACATATTTTCAGATATGGGTCGGTGGCCAATTACATATCATTTTTGGGGTCCTTGACGTGAAATATTGAGCACCACTGATACAGCAAACATTTCAGAAAAAGAGAACATTTCCGACGTCAGGCCTATAAATGGGTCATCTCGTTCCAGCCGTTTCTAATGTTGGGATCGTCTCCCCCCGTCGTGATCATAAAGCACACGATCGCGTGTCGACCTCTCTGCACTCACCTGAGCGGAGAACCCACAGAAGAAGGCGTACCAGAAGTGCACGAAGGTGAACGTGAAGTTCTTGTAGAAGAAGTAGCGCAGGAAGTTGCACATGCGCAGATAGGACCAGCGCCCGTGCACCAGCAGGAGGCGCTGCAGGTACCGGAACTGGGCAAAGGAGAAGTCACTGGAGAGCACCGCCTGCATGCCCTCTTGACCGCTGATGCCCACACCTATGTGGGCCGCTGTGGGGGGGGGGGGGCAATAAGTAGATGGTGTTGCTGTTGTGTAGAAAGACACCTTGCATCTCCAATTCTCCATATTTCAATTGTTTTTTTGGTGAATGAATGCACTACAAACTTTTTCATGACGTCCAAATTGACACCAATGAGACCCATTTGGAAAAGACATGCCCCCCCCCCCCCATAAGAGAAGATTTCGACAGCTCTAGCAGTGATTCTAAACCATTTCAAAGACCCCCAGTTTGACATGCATTAGTCTCTATACGGACCCCCATTCAATGTCATTTCTATCTCTGGGACCCCCGATTTATATTGTAAAATCAACGTTAATTTAACTATGAGAGTGGACAAATGGAACCAAAACCCGTTATAGGGTCCATTTGGTTCCATTTGTACACTCTCAGAGTTACAGACCCATGAGGGTCCAATTGGTTCCAAACTATCATTTAGCTATGGGGTACCCCCTGGAACTCCCTCGAGGACCCCTGGGGGGGTCCCCGGACCCCACTTTGGGTGCAACCAGTGCACTACTTCATTGTAGTTCAAATTGTTGTCTCCATCTGTTACTGCAATGAATGTCACTGAAACAAATTCCAATCAACTCTGTTGACATGGCAATAAATAATCTTGAATCTTGAATCTAGAAGAGTGTTGTGCAAAAGCGGATCTATTGTAATGTGTAATGTATAATAGACAGAAGCCCCTCCAAACACGTTCTTATGTTAAACCCCGCTTACCTTTTATCATGCTTACGTCGTTGGCCCCGTCGCCGATGGCCAAGGTGACCGCCTGCTTGTACTTCTTCACCAGCTCGACGACCTGGGCCTTCTGCAGAGGGGTGACCCTGCAGCAGATCACCGTCTGACACATGCAGGCCGTCCTCAGCAGTTCCACCTGCAGGTCTTTTTGCAGAGCGTAGGCCTGGTGTGTGAGACATGGTGGGAAAAGGGGGGGGGGGACTGCGCGTTAGGGCCGATTCATACTCCTATTTTAGAGCCGAATAAAAGTCGGTTCGGCTCTGTAGAGCCTACAATGTGACGTCATTTGAGGTTCGGGGGGGGGGGGGGGGGGGTATACCGTCCTAAAGTCGTCTCTTCGGTGCTACTGAAAATTTATGACGAGCCGAAATCATTTCGGCACTACAGCGGTAAAATAGGAGTATGAATCGGGCCTTAAGTCCGACATCCCGCTATAGTCCGACATACGCGTGGCGTGGGCCACATTTAGACCTGAGGACGATTCTACAAAATGCCTTCTAAATTCAGTTTTCTGTCAGCGGTTCTCAAGCGTTTTAATGTCGAGGACCCCCAAAAATATATGGAATTGGCCGCCGACCCACAACAATGGAAAAATGTTGTTCCAGGGAACCCCCCCCCCCCCCCAAGAAGCAATTTCTTTTTGTTAAAAACTCTCTAACACTCTCTAACACTCGTTAGAGAGGCAGGTGATTCTCGTTCAGTGATTCTGACTGTGACCAGGTCACTGTGACCTTACCAGGCTGTGTCCATTGATGACCAGGGCATACTCGCCCTCCACCTGCTCGTCCTCCACCCTCTGTTGCTTGCTGCGCCAGAACAGACCCGCACGACTCGTGACCACGTGTGGCTGATCGGGTGCATCCGGACACATCTTCCGTCTTGCGTTCCTTAACACATAGCAAAGGACCGGTGTGTTATTAGAACCCATTTAGGCCCGACGTCGACATTTAAAAAATGTCTTCTAAAATCCTGACAGTTTTCTGAAAAACCTGATGTTTCAGTTAAAAACGTTTATTTTCCATATTCTACCATATTTTTCACGATTATTCAAAAATAGCAGATCTACAAGCTCGCAGTGCGGCACTCGGTGCCACTAATGTTACTAGAAACGTCAAGGAATGCAGGCACAGGACTCCAGTCACTAAAACAACATAATGCATGGCTCCAAAAGTACATCATAAGAGTGTGTAAAGAGTAAACATAATCATCATACTCCTTAATCCTTATGTTTACGCAGGCTTTGTAGCCGAAACACGTCCCTTGTTGGCTACTTATTACTTAATAATCATGGACAGAACGTGAGTGCTGGCAGTGGCTATCATTTCTTATAATATGCCCTTAGAAGCCCTCCTTTTCCTTACAAATTTCATACACAAATTGGTTTCTTAATTTAGCCTTTTATCATTTAAATTCAAAGACATAAACATAACTTACTCTAGTTCTTCTTTCACTGCCTGAGGAGTGTTGGCAGCCACAATGAACACGTCGTTCATTTTCTCCCTCAGCAAGTTGCACGAGTAGCCAATGTTCTCTGCCGTCTCTGTCTCAAAAACACAACGAACATATATTAGGCATGTAACGATACACTCAACTCACGATACGTATCACGATATGAGGTTCACAATACGATTTTTCACGATATTTAACATTTTTCCAGACAAATGACAGAAAAATCTTTTTTTTATGATTTATTTTTCTAAATATATTTTTTATCCCACGATTTTGTAACCCATTTTTCACCCCTGTGTCAATCATCTAATGTGATCCTGGGCTCTACACACCCTCCGCCAACCTGGGGAGAGCAACGGACTTAACTCATGCTTCCTTCATGCTTGAGTGTCCAAGTTGCTCCTTTACACCTGACAGGGGGGAGTTTCCCTGGTTGGACGTACAGTATAGCGCGTGGAAGGAACACGTTATTCCAACCAGTTCCTTTCCCCTCCATCAGGGGGAGGCAGTTTAGAGACCAGGATTATGATTCATCTCCCCCCCCAGTTTCCTCAATCAAAAAAAATATTTAACTACATTGCAAAAGTACATTTTCATGTAAAATTACTTAATTTCTACTACTGAAAGTGACTGATATATTGATATACGATATATCGTTACATGCCTAGAATAAACCTTATCCCGTTTACGACAACAATATGTACTGCATGTAAAAAAAAAAATATATATATAGATTAGATGAGATGTAGCACCGGTACCACGTTATGTGCGTAAAAAATAAATCTCTGTACCAACCCTGTTTATCGCCAGTCAGCACCCAGATTTTGATGTCGGCTTTGGCTAGCTGCTCTATAGTCTGTGGAACTCCGTCTTGGAGCTTGTCCTCCACAGCACTGGATCCCAGCAACTAGATTAGACAGATTTAGGGGGTTCAACAGTTAATCAAACTAACAATTGACTTTAACCCATTCTGACCGGGAACCCATTTTGGTGTTTGCATCATGTTATGCTTTAGCTATTGAAAAATAGCAGATCTACAAGCTCATAGCGCGCCACCGAGTGGCGCGCTACGAGCTTGTAGGTCTGCTATTTATTGAAAAATCGAAGAACGACTGACATTTTTAGAATCTGATCTCAGGTCAGAATGGGTTAATCCGACCAGTGTGTTTCCAGTGGAAACCTCGTATGAATCTGATCTCAGGTCAGAATGGGTTAAATCCATTCATCCCTCCTTTTATATCCTGTTAGCTATACAGCATAGATAGACGTGTCCGTGTGGGAACCCAACCATCAGGTCTTTTTCAATCTCTTCGTAGAGTTCGTCCAGCATCTCCTCTCGTCCGTCCATGGCAGTGCTGGCCTCATGGTGGCGCCGTCCCCAGTCTTCTACATAGGCGTTGTCCAAGTCCTTGTATGCCAGGACCAATGTACGCAGACCATCACCAGCGTACTCCTGTTGAGGCGAGGCCAGACGGAAGCAAATTAAAACACACACTTGACGCGCGTGTGTGTACACAGTACACAATTGTCAGGACTCATGAGGCTTAAGAAGTTCTTCATTATTTCTCAGCAGCAGGTGGTCCCCAAGTCCAAGGAGGTTAAGAACTAATTGTGTGTAAATAAGACAGATTTTACAGAAATTATTATTATTATTAATATCTACCTGCCTCTCTCTCTCTCTCTCTCCCTCGCCTTCTATTTTACCATCTCGCTTTCTTTTAAGACATACAAAAAAGCATATTATGGAGTATTGCTGTATAGGTCCTGATCCTACTTAATCTTACCTGAACCCACCCGACCCACACAGGTCAACCCGTTATGGGTTCACCTGTGCATTACTAACTAACAAACTCATTGCAGATTGAAATAACAACATTTAATGTCACTTAAAATGCATTATATAGCCTACAGCCCTACACTGCACAAAAGTGACCTGTTGTAACAGTAAAGTAAAGTAATAATGAAACAAGAAACACCACTGCTAGTAATAATATATTTTTTAATGAATTATATGTGTCACTCACATTGAGGTGACTAGTGGTAAGTGAATAGATAATGTGTCACTCACATTGAGGTGACTAGTGGTAAGTGAATAGATAATGTGTCACTCACATTGAGGTGACTAGTGGTAAGTAAATAGATAATATGTCACTCACATTGAGGTGACTAGTGGTAAGTAAATAGATAATGTGTCACTCACATTGAGGTGACTAGTGGTAAGTAAATAGATAATGTGTCACTCACATTGAGGTGACTAGTGGTAAGTAAATAGATAATGTGTCACTCACATTGAGGTGACTAGTGGTAAGTAAATAGATAATGTGTCACTCACATTGAGGTGACTAGTGGTAAGTGAATAGATAATGTGTCACTCACATTGAGGTGACTAGTAGTAAGTGAATAGATAATGTGTCACTCACATTGAGATGACTAGTGGTAAGTAAATAGATAATGTGTCACTCACATTGAGGTGACTAGTGGTAAGTGAATAGATAATGTGTCACTCACATTGAGGTGACTAGTGGTAAGTGAATAGATAATGTGTCACTCACATTGAGGTGACTAGTGGTAAGTAAATAGATAATGTGTCACTCACATTGAGGTGACTAGTGGTAAGTAAATAGATAATGTGTCACTCACATTGAGGTGACTAGTGGTAAGTAAATAGATAATGTGTCACTCACATTGAGGTGACTAGTGGTAAGTGAATAGATAATGTGTCACTCACATTGAGGTGACTAGTGGTAAGTGAATAGATAATGTGTCACTCACATTGAGGTGACTAGTGGTAAGTGAATAGATAATGTGTCACTCACATTGAGGTGACTAGTGGTAAGTAAATAGATAATGTGTCACTCACATTGAGGTGACTAGTGGTAAGTAAATAGATAATGTGTCACTCACATTGAGGTGACTAGTGGTAAGTGAATAGATAATGTGTCACTCACATTGAGGTGACTAGTGGTAAGTGAATAGATAATGTGTCACTCACATTGAGGTGACTAGTGGTAAGTGAATAGATAATGTGTCACTCACATTGAGGTGACTAGTGGTAAGCTCCATCAGCTTCTTGCAGGATGGGTGAAGTCTCTCATAGATAATCGTGTCTGCTCCCTTGCAGTACAGAGTCAGCTTACCTTCAGGGTTTCGGACTGAACAAACACATGGAGGGACATAGCATTTTTCACATGTACATAAACTCTCTCTGTGCACGGGGGGGGGGGGGGGGGGGGGGGTCTTTGCACACACTACCAGCCTATAGCGTGTAATGTAGTCTACCAGAAAAATTGAAATATCTGCTTCAATAAACGTTAGAATTCTGGCTATTGGTACCCGTGTTACACCAAAAACACCCCCCCCATCTCTCTTCCCATTTCTGTCCCTCCATAAAATATATAAAATAAAGGTGAAAGCCACAAAAATAAAACATTGAAAAAAAGAATTAGAGGTCTAGTATATATATATATATATATATATATATATATACTAGATATTTGTGTCAAAGAATTTGTCATCATGTCTATTTGCCCTATATTGCTTCGACCGAAATAGCCCGCCAATTTGCTCGACGTACATTCTCCATTCATTGTCAATGGCATTTCATTTTTGTGTTAGGACACAAATCTACACTACTGCTGAATATAGGAGGGGCTATAGCGCTCCTCAAAAAAGGGGGAAAACATGCACAGTTTGGGACTTTGACTTTGACCGAGCGGTTTTGAAGGAGTCTAGGGATTCACATTACTTAAAGGCTGTTGGTATAGATCTACTGTAATTGGAAGAAAAAAATAAGGCAGTATTTCCAACAAATTGCCATGAGATTATGTCACCTGGGGGACGCCCGCTGGCCAAGTGGTCCAGAGGCATGCCACATAATATGCTTTGGCCCGACAGCGGGTTGCGTGTTCGAGTCGTGTTCGACCTTTGCTGCGTGTCTCTCCCTTTCTCTCCCTCCCTCTTAGTTGATACTATTAAAAAAAGGCTGAACAAGCCTTGGTGTAACCTGGGTGTAACTACTGTAATAAACAGTCTCCCACACAAACCAACCTTTTACGAGTGACCCTGCCACCCTCTCGCCTCACGGGAGCGACAGGACTTGCGTGTACAGTACGTCAAGGGGTCGCAGCTAGAATTCGATAGATCCAATTAATTAGCCCTTCACTAAGTCCCACCCCAACCCATCCTTGTCCAATAGGCACGTCAGCAGCGAAGAAAGCTTGACCTGCATATAGCAACCGTTGCTAAACTATTTGGATTGGCATTGGACAATCGCTTTTTGGGGTGCACGGGATTTAGTGAAGGGCTATTTCTGGTGCGTATAGAACACGCATTTTTCTCTCACCTATGACGGACATCCTTTTGCGGACATTGTTGAAGTCCAGCACGGCCAGCAGGTCGTAGGTCACCTCCTTCCCCATTTCCATCGCCACGATGGTCTCTGGCGTGCGCGAGCGAAAGACAAAGCCAAAGTTCCTCGCCGCGGTCACGAGGGCACCCTCGTCAGGAGACTGGGCCTGATAGTACAGTTCTCCTGCAACGGGGGAGGAAAAGGTTGAGGAAGGGAATGAAATGTCAATGATGTACAATATGTAAAAATGGGGAGAGGGGTCTAGGAGACAAAGGAAAAACAAAACATGGATGAATAAAGTAAATGACACTATATCAGTGGCTCTCACACTACTTCATGTCAAGGACCCCAAAAATGACATGTAATTGGCCGCCGACCCCCCATCTCAAAATATGTTGTTCCAGGGACCCCCCCCCCAGAAGCAAAGACTTGAGTTAAAAACATTCGCTCTGAAAGAATATACACTCAAAGATCTGCGCCACGTTTTCACGATTTTTCAAAAATAGCAGACCTATACTGTACAAGCTCAAGATCTGCTATTTTCCAATAGCTAAAGTACAACATGATGCTTAAAACACAAAAAGGCGTTCCCGCTTTGAATGGGATGAAAACAAACCGGTACAGTTGAGATTTACCAACGTTGATGTATCCAGTTGAAAGTGACATAGAGAAAGGAAGAGAGCTGCACTCTAGTGACGTCTGTAAGGTGTTCCAAGTGTGCGGAACAGAGCAATTGAAAGCAGGTTTTCCAGATGTATAGTGGAGGCATTATGGTATTATGGTCTCAAGCATCAAATAACCTTGAGAGCGTGTATGATAAGAAATAGTTTTCCATTGTAAAAGAGAGTTTTTCTCTCATTAGCAGGCAACAGTGCAGCACTGTCTCGCTCTCTCTCTCTGTTTCTGGCACAACAGCGCCCCTACTGGTACTCATACTGGTGCTCATTAACCAACACATAGGTGAACACGGACATTGCTGTTCCCTGGAGGGGTTGCACCACTCAAAAAAGGCATGCTGATTTGACCACATTCTACGTAATGGTCTCGTTTGACCATTCAGATTAAGCTTGCTCAGAAATGATGTCTGTTGGATAATGGATTATATAGCCTGAATGGGTAGAGAGGCCATCTAGGAATCAGAATGTTCATAATACCTGCACTGTACCTACCTTCTTTCTTCTCCTCAGACATGACGGTGTGGCACAGGGCCAGCAGGCGAAAGAACGCCTGGACGTGGAGGTTTCCGCCTCTCACCGCCTCCACCAGGCTGTGGTCGTGAAAAACGAACTTGGGGTCGGCCAGCTTGTTCCAGGAGAAATCCACTTTCTCCGTCTTCTGCAGACGAGAAGAGGTGAGCAGAAACGTATAGTTACTCTTACACACGGACACTTATCATACGACAATGTATAACATAGGCCATTTTGTGTTCGTTTTGTTTTTGAAAAATGATACGATACGTTTCTCTCAGAGTAATTCCGTCCGTCCCCTCACCTCTGTAATTTCCACCCTTTGTCGAGAAAAGTCGAACAACTCCCCTGGATAACGGATGAAAAGAAAAAAGATGGCCAGAGACCCAAATGTTCAATCAAAATGGTCCAATGTTGTGGTTCACAATATTCCACGCAATTCATTTGCACAACTGCTGTTATGCAGCCATGCAAATCACAACTTTCACACTTTCATGTGAAAGCCAATGAGTACTTAATGGCGTCAATATCAGCAGAGGGCGCTAAGTCCACGGGTTCATGAATTGTAATTGAAAAAAAAAAAAAAAGCAAATCACCCCCGGCCGTTCCACTCATATGGATATGAAGAATCTACTGAGGCTAATGTTACACTGCTGCAGAATTAGTTACATTTTCGCCAGAAACAGACCGTATCAAATACGAGGGACTGACTGTCATAAACGATACATAGTATGTTTGAAAGGTGTTGAAAGACATTCACATACAGTGTAGAAGTGGTTAAAGAAAACGATGGTTTATTTAACAAATCACCCCCCCCCCCCCCTGATAATGTTAGTTAGTATACCGTATGACGTTCCATCGATGGAACACTTGTTGAAGGTCATGATGTTCTGAGTGAGGGTGCCCGTCTTGTCACTGAAGATGTATTTGATCTGTCCCAGCTCTTCGTTCAGGGTGGTGGTCCTGGCCTGGGCGGCCGTGTCGTTCTTGGGGTAGTACATCTTCCGGTCCCAGTCGATGTAGAAGCTGTTGCCCAGACGTATGATCTCCACACTAGAACGACCCACAGACAACACACGTGTTTAGATTGAGACTGAGGCAAACGGATCATGTAGAATGATGCACAGACAGACAGACAGACAGACAGACAGACAGACAGACAGACAGACAGACAGACAGACAGACAGACAGACAGACAGACAGACAGACAGACAGAACGTGCGGTGACGTTTTCGTCGACTATCCTTTTTTTCACTGACGACAACTAAAGGGAAACTAAATGAAAACGAAGCTATGACGACTGAAACTATATGAGACTAAATATACTGACAATTTCGTCGACAAATAAAAACTAAGACTAAAATGTGGGAATATAGTGGACGAGAGATCCAGTATTCTCAAGTCATTTTACACTTGGGCTATTTTCAGCGCGTGTAAAAAAGCAGTCATTACGACGGCATCAAGGCCCGCCAAAATACATTTTAGTCGACTAAATCAACTGTAGATTTAGTCGACTAAAACTAGCCTCAACACTACAACATTCCGGGTGACTAAAATGCGACTGAAACTAAATGAAAACTATTGAAGAGACTTAAAAAAACCAAAAACTAAAATACAAAATTTGCTGCCAAAAAAACAACAACAGCAGCAGCGATTAGAGTGTCGTTCTCTATACCTGACATATAGAGATATGGGGACGACGGTGTTGAGGATGATGACGTAGGACCAGAAGGAGAGGAAGGCGGAGAAGCCGGCGCCAATGTCGTCGGGCCGCGGGAGGAACGCCGTGAACACGGAGCCCTCCCTCACCTCCCAGATGGCGTTGCCGATGGCCAGGATGGTGCACATGCTGGCCAGGAAGCCAAAGATCTAGAGGAGGAGGAGGAGGAGGAGGAGAAGGGAAGAATAATAATGATAATAGTAATGATAATAATAATAATGATGTGCAGTGGTCGAAAAAAGTACTCAATTCTTTTACTTAAGTAAAAGTGCCAATGCTGCAATTTCTTAGCTACTTCGTTACAAGTCAAAGTACGGACTTGAAAATGTACTTGAGTAAAGGTGCAAAGGTATCGGCATCAAAATGTCTTTATAGCCGGGGCGGCGGTGGCTCAGGGGTAGAGTGCCTGGATGGGAACCGCAAGGTTGCCAGTTCGAACCCGGGCTCCCCCAGAGTTACTGTCGAAGTGTCCTTGAGCAAGACACTGAACCCCTAATTGCTCCCGATGTGCTAGTTGGTGCCTTGCATGGTTTCCGCTGCCATCGGTGTATGAATGGGTGAATGTAATGCACAATCTATGTAAAGCGCCTTGGATAAAGGCGCTATATAAATGCACCATTTACCATTTAGAACAAGTTCAAAATGTGTAGAAAATCTATTGAAAAGAGCCGATCTACAAGCTCTCAATGCGTCGCGCTTTTCAAATGGCCAAAATGTACTGTATAGGGTTGAAGTGGTTATATGTATGTTGTCTAATCGCCAAAGTAACTCAAGTTTTCAAATAATTGTAGCGGAGTAAAAGTACAAATCTTGGCTCCGAGATGTAGTGGAGTAGAAGTAAAAGTACTGGAAATTGGAGTACAAATAAATACCTCAAAATTGTACTCAAGTACAGTACTTAAGCAAAAGTACTTAATGACTTTCCACCACGGATAATGTGATTACGCTACTCATGTGTATTCAGTCACAGTGCCGTTTCACTCAAGATAAATGAAGTTTCTTTCCACTCCATGTCTGTCTCTGTCTATATGAAGTTAAAGTTGTCTGGCTTGTCTCCGAGTCCGTCTGGACAAAAATGCCCCGTACTGTACTGTACAGTATATGGACCGGACATGCCCAAAGCCAGTGAAAAATGTTCTGTTGTTGGTCAACTATTGACGTCAGCGCAAATGAGCGTTTCTGTTGTGTGTGAGTGTGACGTCAGTTGAGAGGCAGAGGGAGGGAGAGTGAGAGAGACAGTACACACACACACACACTCACACACAGGTAACATTTTCTGCTTTGATATTGCGTGCTCATGTGCGTGCATGTGTGCGCGTGCGTGCGTGTCTGTTGGGCAGATGTGTCAGACTTACACACAACACAAGCACATTCATTAAGTGATCGATGCTGGTCCTCTTGAACGTCGTCTTTCCACAGTTCTGCATCAGCTTGGTGTCTGGACCTGGAGAGGGGGAAATACATACGCTTCCATGTCATATACTATACTAAAGTATCATTTAAAAATACAGGGCATAAAAGGTTACAGTATTTAGATAATTAAAATATACAAAGAACATGTCTAACGATGCCATGACACATCGGTCTCCAAGTTGTACTACGTGAATGCGCCCACTTTATAAACAACAGTGAGTTAGTTAGTTTCAGTGTGATTTCATGTTGTACATGAGCCTAAATCCAAGTTATCCAAGTTATTTATGAACATATACCGTAACAAGAAGAAAATAAAGTGCCAGACCGGTGCATACGTTTACCAACGAGTGGTTCCTTAATTATAAACTAGCGGTAATAACGTTCAGCTTTTGTCAGATGTCAGAAGAAGGGGTTCCAAGTAGGGCTTTCAATTCTAGTGATTTCTACTAGTCGACTAGTTGCCTAGTTTACTAGTTGACTAGTAGACCTAAACTAGTCGACTAGGCCTACCTATTATGTAAAAATAAATAAAAAATAAATAGTTGTAGGCTACATTTAAAAACGGTGTACATTGGCGACTATAACTAGCTGATCTTGAGGCCTACAAAAAATAATCTTATCAAATAGTCAACTAGTACCAACAAGGTGGACTGGTGGATTTACTAGTCGACTAGTTGCTTAACCCATTCAGGCCTGACGTCGAAAGTTTTCTAAATCATGACATTTTTTGGAAAGACATTTTCGGCACATTTTAACGACCTACAAGTTCATATATAGCGCGCCACTCGGTGGCGCGCTATATACGTCAGTTCCATCCGTCACAAAGTTTTCGTGCGTCACCTCCGAAAACCACCAGGCCATAGCACCAGCCCGTGTTCCTCAGAGTGCATCCTCTGAGCAGAATCTTGTCGTTGTCCAAGGAGTATGCTTCTCCGTCCAGCGTCAGCGTCCCCTTGTATTTGTCCAGGTGGTTGTTGGGAGCCTCGCACCGCACCTCACCTGGTTCACACAGGTGAGTCACATCACGTCGTTAAAACAGAGGGGATAAAATACACAAGAGAGAGAGGGGGGGGGGGGGGGAGTTGCACCACTCAGTTTTTTTTATAGAGTGACAGACAGTAGACTGACAGGAAATGGGGAGAGACATGCAGTAAAGGCCGTCGGGATCGGGAGTCGAACCCGCGGCACACTGCCAGACTTGGACTACCGGCCAAGGTGCCCGGACCGCTGAGCCACGGCCCCAGGCCTCATCAGTCTTGAGAGACTATTCAACAGGTGACCAAATATTGCATGTTTAAGGTATAGCTTTTATAGGTTTAGACTAGAAGATTAGCCTTAATCAAACCAAAATATTATATAAGTATCTTTTTTCTTTACCTCTCCTGGCTCTTACCGTTGAAGTTGGCTAGTGCCTCAATGCTGTTGCCCATCTCTCCAGTGACGGTCAGGGCCTGCTTCACCTTTAGGTTGGTCTCCCTGTGTGTGTGTGTGTGTGTGGGGGGGGGGGGGAGGGAGGGGGGCGACAAGAGGCCATGATGTGACTTGCAGTGGCGTGCACAGACATTTAGAGGGGCAGGTGCTCAAGTGAAAAAAGGGCACCTTGTGCAGCACGTGGAACCATGCCGGTTGCCTTACACTGCGCAAAAAGCATGGAATACGGATGTGTATATTACAGGAAACTCCCGTTAAACTTTCCAACAAATCCCGGTAAACTCCAGAATTGTATACCATCACATCTGTATATTACCGTATATTAACTGTATATGCCTGCTAAACTTGAGGTTTACGGGCAAATCTAGGGCCTAAATAATGTTTTTTTTTAATCAAAAATTGATCAATGTCACCATGGTCCACATACTGTAAAAAAAAAAAAAAGAAGAAAAAAAAAAGGGGAGGGGGGTTCTCCAAAAGGGCACATTGCTGTCCAGAGAAAAAAGGGCAGGGGGTGCTCTAGCACCCCCTAGTGGCCTAGTGTCTATCTGTGCACGCCACTGGTGACTTGACTTGGAGACCGGTCACAAATTACTTGAGACTTGTATGTTGGACTTGAACAGAGATACTTAGAACACCTCTTTACAGGCCCATCATAACCATTGGGCAGAAACCTCCATATTTTAAGACTTTAATGTCCTAATTCATCATTTGTCTTGTGCAAAAGTAGTGAAAATATATCTTTTAAGCTCACTACTACACGTCGTGATGTGACACATTATGACCTCGTAGATAGAAAGGATAGATAGGAAAGTTAAAGTGCTTTTGTGGATTCACAAAAGCTTGTGAATAAATAACTACATTGGATCCACAACGTTTTTGGACGTTTTTTTTGGAAGGTCAATAATATAATTTAGTATACTTGTAATTGCTAAAAGGAAGGACATACAGTAAATACATTACCCATCTAATTCAGCAGTTTCAATGTAAACCAGATTGAGAGGCTCACTGCTGGACAGCAGAAGAAGATCGGCCTAGAGAATATAAAGCATTATACAATAAAGAAAATAAGAACACATTTAGGCATTAGCGTGCATCTCATTCTCACCCGATTCTAAATGCCCTTACTGTATATCGTTGCTATCAGGCAGAAGCATTGTATCTCCGTAAGGCTGGGTGTAAACAGTGTTATTTCTGTCGCTGTAGATTATGCTTATATTATACATTTTATTGTCCCCATTGGGGACTTTTTATGATTAGCATTTGATTAGATTTTTGAGTGGCGAAACCACTCCCTTACGGAGCTATGTGGGTGGGTGGCTGGGTGTCTGGGTGGGTATGAGCACAAAAACAGCATGGTTGTTTTTCCACCAACTGTGCGCAACCTAACACACACACACAAACACACACGCATGTATTAACTGTATATATGATGCTTTCGGGTGTGCCAGTACAGTACAGTGACAGTACAATACAGTACAGTAGACTGAGTAGAGGGTACAGTAGAGGGACCGCCACACGATAACAGTCATTTCTCACCACTCACTTCACACGGGTGTGATTTTCAAGATACAACAGCCGGCTGACACAGAACACCACAAAATAACAAATTGCCAAAAAAAGAACAGACATTTACTCAACCGCAAGTGGCACAATCAAATAACAGAAAATAAAAAAGGGAGGGAGGAGGGAGGCTATGCTAAACATGAAAATAGAAAATAGAACCACATGTGATTCAATGCTGATGCTACCATCTCTAAAACATCATCAAAACCAATGTATAGGTATAGCACAACCTGTATTATAATAACAACAATACAAACGATATCTGAATTTATGCCACTTGTAAAATGCAGCTTCATGTGCAAGCACATAATTGCCTCAAGTAAAAGCACTTTTAAAAAGTTGGTAATGTCGGAACAGGAAGAAAAGACCGTATGTGTATTTAAATCTACGCAATTTTAACCATGGCATTTTACGTCAGTTCCATTTGTCCATAGACTTACTGTGACAAATTGGTTGTTCTCCAGTTTGATGATGTCTCCGACTTGAACGTTCATCCATTTTTCACTGCTCATCCTGGTGAATTACAAAGACATGAACATATAACGTTTAAAATGATAATACAATACAAAATTATGTGTCTCGTATGCGTGTCAGACAGGTCCTTTAAATTACGATAATTTAGATTTCACCATGGTGAATGAAGTTCTTCCGGTTGAATGTTTAAAGAGAATTGAATTACTTGGGACAGACATGCATTTTCTTTTGGTGGTCAAACCTATATAACCAAAGAGATTTGATTCACGAGAGACAAGGCCTGACGGGCCAGCCAGACGTTTGTTCTTGTGGGCAAGAAGAAGTGACTTACTCTCCATTGATGAGGACGTCCACCTTGCGATTATTTACCTGCCGGTCACTCTTGTGTCTGTTCTGTTAGGTTGGGAGAGCAGAGGAAGGAGAACAAACCATTTGATACAGAAGGTCTATTATCTATTAGTAGATCACAAAGGCTGTGCAGGTAGACCACGCATGGCCCTAAAATACAAAATCTATCACTTGAATTAAGGTGACTTGACTGATTGACATAAAAAAGGGCCTGCCAGCTCAAACCCACTGTTTTCAAGAGTGTTGCACACAAATGTCAGTACGCGTTACAGAGTTATATACAAGAAAACCTACCCAATTCTATTTCTCCTCTCCATTTCCTGTTCCCATAGTGTGTCTTACTGTATATGTAACTATTTCCAGCAAAGGGATAGTACTTATTTTGGTCAGTAGATCTGGTTGAGCTCATTGAAAGTAGCTCTCTAAGTAAAAAAAAAAGTGTGGGCACCCCACCCCCTGGTATAGAGTCTATACACAACAAGCACAGTGACAGCATAGAGAGGCGCTCGGCCAAACCGAATGCATGTTCTTGTTGTGTTTTTGTTTTATACTGCAATCATGTTTACTGGATATTCTATATCTCATGTACAATGTTTCATTATAATTTATATAGGTAGAGGCCTCGTATAAGCCCCTTGGGCTTTTTTGCCTCAGCCTAGCACTTTACCCTTCTTATATGTATATGTTCACTGTGTTGTTTTTATACTGTGCTGAATAAATAAATACAAATACAAATACAGCAGTGGATTCTCACACCTATATATACTCTCCACGGCGGTGGACCTCTTACTTTATTACCCTGTGCCACCACGAGCGCCTTATAATACTTTTCTAATGTCGTGATCATTCTACACAGCCTCATTTAATGTTCAGCCACGATAGAAAAAATATGGACACCGTGTGTAGTAGAACTCACGATGTCATCGTTGGCGTCCTTGATTGCCGTCATGGACAACACCAGCAGCAGAGGAACGACCGTGGTGAACCAGGAGAGAGAGGAGATCGCTGGGATGACCTGTGGTCAGAGCGCGTGCACCACACACACACACACACACACACACACACACACACACACACACAACACAGTAAGTTCATAACCTACAATAATGTCTGTTAAGTACATACATTTTAACCGTAAACTATATCAGAGTATACATACTGTACTCTCCATGATACAAAATCAATGTAACGCTCACACAGGGTAATGTATTACGCATAATGCAAAGTAGAACATTTCAACAGAATTATACCTTCATACATTAGTATTTGTTTTTACCAGCTGCTGTGTAACAGCTGAGCTGGTCTGTGATCGATCACTTTGTCTTTCACTTACTATAGCAAGCTTTTTAGCAAAAGGCCGATGCACACCTCAAGAGTCTATAGTGACGGGTGCGTAGGGCAATAAAGCATACTTAAAAAGGTTATCTTTGAAGAACAAGTCTGTCCTGATGAAGGTCGAATAGACCGAAACGTTGACCAATAAAGAGCAACATTTTTGGCAAGTTTCTGGCAGTGTGCGGGACCCTTCTTTGTTCTTCAAAGATAACCTTTTCACGTACTGTACTAGCAAGCGATCGTTCTCATTGGCTGCCATTATTGCCTGCCTCGTCTCTACTAGGCAACCAGGCACCGTTTGCCTCTAGCCAACCTCTCAGCCATGGGATGCTAGCAATCAACAGAACGGCATGACTCTGTCTCAGCCATGGGATGCTAGCAACATCCGACACTAACTTTTAAGAAACTTAAGAAAGTCACAGCGAGCGCTGCCGGTGATACGAACGGGTAACGAGGCGGCCAAGGGGTCCAAGTACTTTTTAACATCGGGGTGCAGTACTTAGTTTAGACAGTTTTTGGTTTAGACTAGTCATTGGTTAGACCAGTCATTAGTCCTACAACTATACAACCTATCGTGCAAACCAAGGGATAACAGGCACGGCACACGCACGCACGCACGCACGCACGCGACTTGATCAAAACTTACATTCATAGCACAATTCAGTTGAGATACTGTACAACAAGGCAGCTGGTAATTAATTGACGTTCATCAATTTCTTGTTTTAAAGCCAGATAGGTGAAAACGGTCTAACCTGAAGGATGAGGAGGCAAAAGAAGTAGGCATTGGCGAGTCGCTGGAGCTGCTCGAAGAGGTTCAGTGGCAGGAAGTTGAAAACGTTGTATTTGGAGGTCTTGATGGCATTGTCCTGAGAAAGAGAGCAACGCCTCGTTTGTACAGTGCATTGTCATAAAACGGTCCCCCGTGCACTGAACATAGCACAGCTACAAGCTTGTGCGCTAGCTAGAGGCTTAATTAAGCGTAGTGGGTCAAACAATGTTGAGCAGCTGTGCAATAACATCCACTATACACTGTAGTGTATATATCACTGTAGTGTGTATATGACAACAATCAGTGAGTGGTGACTGGTGAGATAATTATGTATATAAGCAGCATACCAGTTCAGAAAAGCATTTCCCGGCCCCCCAGCCCCGTTTGAATGTATGTTCACTGAACTGAACTGAACTGTATTTTTATCTTTATTTTTTTATCTATTACATTGTTGTTGTTTTTATATTGTATCTTTGAATATGCTTTCGACTGTGGGTTCTTGATTTGCTGTGGCGCATCTTAAATGCATAACGCATGTAGGCCTGGGTAAAGCCACTCCCCCTGCTGGACAACATTTCAGAATGCAAATCTGGCGAGGGGGTTTCAAAATCCTATTGTTATGTCTATCCGAATCACATAGACCTACACTATCTATCTCATTGGTTTTATTCTGTTATTCTGTTTTTTTTATTCTAATAAAGTTGTCCTTTTTCTTGTACCCCCCCCCCCCCCCCCCCCCTGGCCCCAACACATGTAAAGCGTCGTTGAGTCCCAGATATTATTATTATAATTATTATTATTTTTCACTCACAGCATACTGGTAGGACAAGTTGAAGGGTCTGTCATTGGCTCGTAGGAACCTCTCCGTCTCTATAAAGAGACAACGCGCAATACACAATTATCACCACGTATAGCAAAAGTACAGAAATGTTTCTTGGTTAAGTATAGAGATTTATAACATAATGGATAACGTATGGTTTGCTTCAAACAATCAAGGGCATGCGTGTGACATCATCATACCCGGAAGTTATGCGGGAATGCCCACTGAGTGGCAAAAAAAAACTACTCATTCACAGCCCATACATCCAAACAGAAAAAAGTCCCATTTGATTGCATTAAATGACTTTAAACATTAAATTCACTTTGTCACTCGATCTGCCATTCACTTTATGCCTTGCGCATACCCTCTATACAGTGGAGCAGGGAACAGTACTCATATTGTGGGCATGCTATCTGCCTACACATCAAAAAAGGTAAAAGTATAATCCTATATATAGGCCTACAAACTAAGACACTTTGCCTGGGATCTCACCTTGCACCTTCTCCCCACCACACAACTGACCAATGGATGACACTAGTGAGCCCATCTTCAGCTGTATGATCACATATTACATCTAGAGGGGAAGAGAAAGATTTGGGAAACATTGCTGATAAACACATACGCCTCGTGAGGAAACAGGACATTGTGGTAAAGGAAGAGGAACCAGCACATGGAGGAAGCACAGACGGGTGTGCCTTTTGGCCCCCCGAGGACGATTCTACAAATGTCTCCTAAATCCTGACAGTTTTCTGAAAAACTGCATGTTTCTAGGTCAGTCGTTCTCAAACATTTTAATGTCAAGGACCCCCAAGATTACGTGTAATTGACCGCCGACCCCCATCTGAAAATATGTTGTTCCAGGGACCTCCCAGAAGCAAAGATTTGAGTTAAAAACGTCGGCTCTGAAAGAATATATATTCAGAGATTTGCGCCACATTTTCACGATTTTTCAAAAATAGCAGCTATGAGCTAGTAGATATGAGCTAGTAGATCTGCTATTTTTCAATAGCTAAAGTATAACGTAATGCTTAAAACACCAAAAGGGGTTCCCGCCCAAAATGGGCTAAAATAAATGAAGATGTCCGCAGCAGGAGGAAGTAAAAATGACTTGTGAGTTTTCTTTCAAAAATATCGAAAAACATTTAGCATTTCTGCTACATGAGATTGCCTTCAGTGGTGGGACCACCCTGGGAAAGCCTAGAATAGATGACATATGATTCCTCATTGGATTCACTAATTCAATTCAGCTTCAGCAGAGGTGATATCGAGAGGCAAGTGTCTTTTTGGCATTTTGTTGTCTTTTAACTAGGACAAACATAATATCGTTTTTTTCTGCTGCTGCGGTTGGAAAGAATGACAAATAAAGCAATCTTGAAACTAGATGTTAGTCTCGACCTCTACTGGTCTACATACCAGAAGTGTGTCGGAGCCAAAGAAAGGTACCAGTACTTGAATTAAAATTAAAGTGCCTTTTTTTTTTCTTTTTTAACACCAGTGGTGATCTGTTCTATAGTACTCTGCATGGACATCGATCTATCTAGCCACTCCTTTCTCAACCTTTTGTACCCCAGTGATAATCCACACGATCATAGGAGGAAGATAGTACTGACCCTGAACATTAGACTCCGTATTTCCGTATTTACTGTAGGTTTCATCGAGTCCATAGATTCTCATTTACTCTCAGAATGTACGTATAGACAAGAGAATAATAAAGAAGTATCAAAGTCAGAATGAAAACATGATTGCATTTGGTTCCAATTGAGTTGTTACACGAGTTTGAAATGAAGCTCCAAGTATTCAAATATTAGTATTAATAAACGATAAGAATAATAATCACAAGTGAACTTATTGATGATTATACGGAGGTATACTAATCCATTGAGATTTGTCACATTCGGTGTCATTTAAGTTCTTATTTTTTGAAGGCCACAGGGGTTTTCATCTTGTTATTTTGCAGGTTATTGAACCACGAGGCCGTGACTTTCGATTGATCACTTACAAGTGTCACAGATATATATCTTTGACCATCTGAGGGTGCAACAGTGCAATATAACCGCTACACATAATATCTCTGAGGATATAAAGTCGCATGCTTACCTCCAAATTAAATTGGATCCCAGAGTCGTTTGTGTTCCGTCCTCACACAAACGCATACTGTACACAGGACACAAAGATTGTATACATACAGGGGAAGAACAAGACGGAAGGCATGAAAACTACAATACCAATATAACCTTGCTCTCCCTCTCTCCCCCCCCCCCCCCCGCCCACCACACCTCTCTGACTTACAGAAATTCCAGGATCTAGAGCAGGTGTCTCGGCATGGACAACTCAGGATTTAGTGATGCAGTAGCTATAGTCCCAAGAGGCACAGGGTGGTCCTTCCAAGGTTTTCGGCAACAGTGTTGCTGTGACAGATCTGTGAGCGGGACCTAGAGTGCAGGTACAGGAACCTTTGTCTAACAGCTCCTGGCTTGAGCAAACAGAACGAGCGATCTTTGGACCTCGATGGTGCGACGGGCCTGGGAGTGAGCAGTAAAAAAAGAAAAAATGGCAATTCCGGGGACTGCCTCTCTAGCCAATGAGAGCTGACAAAACAGGGCCATGATATGAAAGGTCAGAGGATCTCAGGTATGTCACACACACACCCAGTCATTAGTGCGCATGCTCAGAGACAGTGAGGCGTAACTTTCTCTTCGTTATGATTTATAATAGTTTGATTTAATTCCCCAAGATAACCTTTTGTAATTTCTCCCAAAGCCAGATGTTATATTCCAAGTAAAATTATGTGTTTCACAGATTATAGGACATTTTTGACATCAAATGCAAGTGCTGTTCATAGATGGAATTTAATGCTTAGGTCTGAGAACAATGGGGTGCTCTGTAGACCCAAAGACCTCATCATGACCCACTGACAGATGAGTGAGTGTGTGTGTGTGTGTGTGTGTGTGTGTGTGTGTGTGTGTGTGTGTGTGTGTGTGTGGGTTCATTATGGACAAGCTGAAAAAAACTAAGTCTACAAGCACCTGAAAACCTACAAAGATGAACACTCTCCTGCCCTGATACAGTCCATAGGCATACAAAGGATTTACATATTATGCAAACAAAATGCAACGATATACTGTATATAATTTCCTCTTAGGAAGATAAGCTTCCCAAGGGTATACGAGAGGAACAAGTTAGCTACTGTATACACTAGTATTCTGGACATTTAAATAAGAAAAATATCATGAAACAATTACATTGAGCATAATTACATTGATATAAGGATACAACTGTGTGTGTGTGTGTGTGTGTGTGTGTGTGTGTGTGTGTGTGTGTGTGTGTGTGTGTGTGTGTGTGTGTGTCCGGCTTGGCTGAGCGTCTATATACAATTTAGGCATTTAGAAGACGCTCTTAATCCAGAGTGATTTACAGTAAGCAAGAACACCACAAGGAAACAATACATCAAATACATAGACATATAGTGTCATGTCTATATGTCTAAGTGCATTTTCCCAAAATGCCACCTCTCTGGGACCGGGAGTTGAACCCCCACGACACGCTGTCACCATTACCAGCCTATTATGAGCCCAGACGGCTACAGTTTCTACCATTCAGCGAAAGTGGGAGTAATGAACGGCATATAGGCATACATACAGTAACTGTCAAGTCAAATAAGTAAAACATATTTGCCTGTTGGAACACCAGTTCAAGGTCGACTCCATCAGCAGCACCAATTAGCCAGGACCTCCTTCCAGAATGGTTTGCCTCGGGTTCATTATGGACAAGCTGAAAAAAAAACCAATTAATCCATTTTGGGCGGGGACCCCTTTTGGTGTTGCATTATGTAACACGTTAGCTATTGAAAAATAGCAGATCTACAAGCTCTTAGCGCGGCACCGAGTGGCGCGCTACGAGCTTGTAGGTCTGCTATTTTTCAATAGCTAAAGCATAACATAATGCTAACACCAAAAGGGGTTCCCGCCCAAAATGGATTAAACACCAGTTCTCCTTTTTGCACAGATAAAGATGGTTGCTTCAAGAAAACAGATTTATTTTTTTAAGGGAATACACAGATAAAAACAGTTAAAAATATGCACACACATTTTCTATTTTCACCTAAATAAGGCCACTGAACAGAAGTAAAAATATATTAAAATGAATGTAAACCCCCAGGTTTTAATTCCCTGTAGTCATCATTAACTAAAATTGAAAAGAGTTTGGCTCCAAAATCCATATACATTTTGGAAAGCAAAAAAAACCCAAAGAAAATATATAATACCTGAAGTCCATTCCTCATTATCTTTATATAAAAAAAAGAAAACATTGTCCATTATATAATTATTTTAGCTACCAGTAATGCATTTTATAGACTGTCAAACTGGGGATGTCTCGTTTTGGAAACCTTTGGAAAAAAGCTTTCCGTTGACAGTAAACTGCAGTTGAAGCCAAGTTTCTCCAACACTGCATAACACTGTAGAATAGCCAATTGAAACCATTCACTGTGCAAATAGTGTGTGTGTTACAGTATACAGCGTGTGTGTGTATATACAGTACACCGCATACACCATCTTTCCAACAGTAAACACTGTAGACAAGTACAGACAAAATACATACATATTTAAAAAGAAAAAGTTAAATAAAATTAAAAGGTTACATCAGTTTGGACACCAAGGGCTCTATTTTCGTCCATGCTAAATCCCTCATCCCTAAACTTCTTTGCCTTTTTTTCCCCCCCATTTCCTTTTACTATTTTGAAAAACATTTTTGAATAGTTAAAATAGTCAGTCTACAAGCTCAAAACCTGTCAATGTAGATCGGCTAGTTGAACTATTCAAAAATATATTTCTAAATAGTAAAAAAAAAAAAAAGGCAAAGAAGTTTAGGGATGAGGGGCTATTAATAGAGCCCCAAACGTTGGATTGTTGTGACTGCGATTATACAAGCAAGGTTTCAATTGTTCCAAACGTATCGATACACAATATTGGCCTATTGGGCAACGCTTCATGTATTATTTTGGTCCTTTTTTTAACAGTTGACATTATGGTAAAATGTCCTCACTCATTTTCTTGGCTTAAGGTTTCAGGGAATCCCTTTTTTTTTGGAGATTCAAAAAAGGGGGAATGGCAGTTGTAAGGGGCACGAAGACAAGACCTTACATACACGGCAAGGCACAAATGAACAGAACGATTGATTCTTCAGTATACCTCAAACCTCAAAGTCTTGGTGGGTCTATATATACATTTGATTTGATTTTCTATGGATCTTTTTTTTTAATTAATTTTTTTAGCCCCAGGGGCTAATCTTTCAAGAGTCCATCATTAAAAAAAAAAAAAAAACACAGTATACAAAATTAACAATACATATGAAAACTTAAGAAACAAGAGACCAATAGGAACAATAACTTACTTTCAGCACTGAATTCAGCTAAATTGCTGTGAAACTATACAATGGGGACCACCCTATTCTCAGCTGTACAAATTCCCATACAAATACAAATACATAATATAATTTACAACATAAATACATTGGATTTTCACATTGACTCAAACAAAAAAAATTACAAGGGTGGTGGTGAGGGTGGGGGGGGGGGATAAACAAAAAAACACCCACATTGGAGCTAGAGAGAAAAACAGGAAAAAAAAAAACAGAAAAAAAAAAACAGCTTCCAAAAGACTGTCCAACTTCACACATTCACAGTTTGCAGAGAGTAAGGCATTGAACACATGGGGCTGATTGTTATTTGCGGAAGAACACAAGGAGGATGGCTGGGGCAAGGGCGTCCACGCCACGGCCCCCCCCCTGGCAGGGTCTGTCACCCACCATACACCTTCGGTTCCCATGAAGCAATTGGCATTGCCCCACTGAGCCAGGTCCAGGATAGAAATGTCTTTATTCGCATTTGTTTCCCCCCCGCCCCAAATGTTTATTTTGTTGTAGTCTTGAGTAACGGTCACTATACGACTATAGTAAATGGCCTGTAGTCCACATGATAGTGTGCTAATGTGCTAACTTATCAAAGCGTGCAAAGGCGGGAGAGAGGACAGCAGAAACACAAGTATTCAATTGCCCGGTTGTCGTGTGCCAGTGAGCCTTGTGAGCAAGGCTGGGAGCCATAATAGTCAGCAGCGGCAAAGCCACAAAACGTTATTCAAACTAAACCAGTCCCCGGTTGACAGAGCTCACGCTCTCTCGGAGCCGTCCGTTCTTGAACCCAGTCAAGAAAGACCCCCCCCCCCAAAACAAACTTCCTTACTTTATCGCACTCCTCCCTCAAAAGCCCTGCTCATCTGCCCTCCTCGGCTGAGCGCGTCTCAGACTTCAGCCTCACAAACTCTTTGGCGACCTCGTCGCCGTTGCGCTGGGAGAGGATTCTCATGGCGGTGAGGCCAGTGTCGTCCATGTCGATGCGCTGGCCCAGCGGACACCAGCAGCAATAGCTGCCCTTCTCCACGACCTCCCTCAGCTGTATGACGGCCAGGCCGACCACCCTGTCGGCGCGGCCAAAGCAGTAGTCTTTCACGCACACCTGCAGCTCGTAGCATTCAAATCCGTCCTGTTTTCCCAAAACACTGTAGAAGAGGGAAGAGGGAAGGTCTTATGTTTGTGTATTATAGTTTCAAACCATCACTCCACCCTAACCTCAACACTGCACAAACAGAACAGATAACAGTTGTCTACCTCATGGTGCACTCTGTGTAAATGTCTACACAGTCCAGTCTATCTTAATGTTATCGTCACCGCCGGGCGGAAACGTTTGTATGACAAAAAACGTTACTTTTCAGGAAATGGAAAAAATAAAATGTTCCAATATATGTACCAGTCACAAGCTGTTGTTAATTTAACAGTAGTAATAAATGCTCTTGTTATGGGTACTGCAAGTGATTTTCAAAATAAGTATTAAATAGCTCTATATAGTGATACAGTAGCAATAATTGCTAGAGAGTAAAATACGTATGCGTTGTGCCACAATGTGTCGAACAAATAAATGAATGATAAAGATACAAGATTGATACCGTAAAACATTTATGTTTTTCAATAGCTTTTTCAGCAGCGTGTATATTTGTGAGTTTGAAAAAAGGTGCATATTGGTCGCTTGACATACAAGTAGAAGGTCTCGTTGTATTTGGGCGCCCAGCTGTTGTTCTTGGACTTGGTCTGAAACTTGCGCTTCTTGTCGCTGAGGTGCGGTCCGATCAAGGTGATCTCCACAAAGGGGCGGAACATTCCAGACGTCTGCCACTTCAAGTCATTGGCTCCCACAACTACGAGGACACACACACACACACATGCAGACACAAGGTACAAACTTTACAGAGAGACAATTAACCTTTAGCTAAGCCCCGCCCTCTCCCACTTAGACACTCCCACTTGGACACTTTCCAGCCGGGCTCATTCATTCCAATGTAAATATCACGGATCTTACACATTAAATACTGGTTCATTTGTGGAACCAGAACCTTCAAAATCTCTCCCAAATCCGCCAACAAGGCCTGCCGTGTGCACTGGAAAAATATGTGCGTGACATTTCTTTTTTTTACTAGGGGACATGGGGAGAACATGTGATGGTACCTACCCTAGGGGACACGGGGAGAACATGTGAGGGTACCTACTACCTACCCTAGGGGACATGGGGAGAACATGTGAGGGTACCTACCCTAGGGGACACGGGGGAGAACATGTGAGGGTACCTATCCTAGGGGACATGGGGAGAACATGTGATGGTACCTACCCTAGGGGACATGGGGAGAACATATGAGGGTACCTACCCTAGGGGACACGGGGAGAACATGTGAGGGTACCTACCCTAGGGGACACGGGGGAGAACATGTGAGGGTACCTGCCCTAGAGGACACAGGAAGAACATGGGAGGGTACCTGCCCCAGGGGACACGGGGGAGAACATGTGATGCTACCTACCCGATAGGGGACACGGGGGAACATGCAAACTCCACACAGAAAGGCCCTTTCGCCCACAACTTACCTTTGACAGTAACTTTGCGTTCCCCGTTCCCAGGATGGGTGTGCAAATCAATTTGAATGGACACCTCTCCTATTGGCTTGTCGACTCCTGAGCCTAGTATAAATACAGATAGCACACTCAGAGTAAGATGATAGAAATGTAATCCAGAACAAATTAAAGACTTGATACCAAACTAGGGGGGGGGGGGGGGGGGGGGGAGAGAGAGAGAGAGAGAGAGCTGCCCTCACTTAGAGATGTAGACAGGAGGGATTGGGTTAGTATAGACAGCAGGCTTGACTCAGAGATGTAGTCAGGAGGGATTGGGTTAGTATAGACAGCAGGCTTGACTCAGAGATGTAGTCAGGAGGGATCGGGTTAGTATAGACAGCAGGCTTGACTCAGAGATGTAGTCAGGAGGGATTGGGTTAGTATAGACAGCAGGCTTCACTCAGAGATGTAGTCAGGAGGGATTGGGTTAGTATAGACAGCAGGCTTGACTCAGAGATGTAGTCAGGAGGGATTGGGTTAGTATAGACAGCAGGCTTGACTCAGAGATGTAGTCAGGAGGGATTGGGTTAGTATAGACAGCAGGCTTGACTCAGAGATGTAGTCAGGAGGGATCGGGTTAGTATACGGTCGAGTCGACCCATCTACCAGTGGCAGGGGTTTTGGGAGCTGATATTGGTACAAGGGGAAGGGAAAAGTTGAGACAGGTTGAGACAGTTGTTAGATGGTTTCCATGTAACCTACCCCTGCTGGGCTGTATTTTTTCGGCGGGCGTATACCTAATACCCTTCCCGTTGTGCACTGGCACATGAGGCAGCACAAGAGACGAGAGAAGACATTTGTAATGCGTCAAAAACCTTTGAGTTAAGGAACACTTTGAATACACATTTGTAGAGCAAGGGTTTCCCGAACATTTCAGCTCGAGACCCAAAAGAGAAATTCAGAATTAACCCTGGGATCATCAAGACTAAATTCAGTGAAAATAGCTGATCTATAAGCTCACAGTGGGGCGGTCTTCTTTGACCTTACGAGACTACTTACTTGCTCAGAGTACCCTTTTCAGAGACAAGATGAGCATATTTATGCTATCCTCTCTTACTGTTCATACTTTCCAACTTTTTCTTAAATAGTTTTTATGTTTTGACACTTACTTTGGCAATGTAAAAGTATGATTTCTCATCCTTTCGCATTTAAAAGTGTTTACTTCGGATTGGGTCGTGGGGCAAACATATTTGCGATAAAGTAGCCAATTTAATGGACAACCTTCGGCATGAATTTATTATTTTTCTTGCCTTATGACTTATGTTGCATTAAATGTTTCGCTGTTTTATGTAAATCCTAATGTTTTGTAATTTGCAACTTTTTGTGGGTACAGGCATACGTTCCGACATACTAACAGTCATTAGTCCGACACCCTACCCCAAACCCTAACCGCAAGCACGACGCAACGCATGTCGGACCAACGCAAGCCTGGGACTCCCGCGTGATTTGCGCATGTCGGACTCTGTGTGCCCCCCACTTTTTGTACACTAAAACAGAGACTACTCCTGTATAAATAAAGGTCAAATAAAAAAACTAGAAGAAAACACTTTGTGAGCTTGTAGATAAGCTATTTTCACTACTTTTGAAAAACACTGTTCTAGTCTATGACTAAAACTAAAAAAAATGCGCTGCCAAAATCAACACTGGCATTACCTTGAGCGTGCTGCGAGGTCACGAAGGTCTTAATGAGGGTGTCGGTGGTCTGAGTGTAGAGAGACAGAGCGTGGCGCAGAGACGACAGCTCGGCACTCTTCTCCAGGAAGGCCTTTTTCAGCCCGTTCCCTCCAGCGTGGAAGTATTGCTGTGACGAGAACACAACAATACCAAACGGAGACAGTGAGATGAGGGAAGTAGACGAGCTTTGTTTGCGTTGCAATTTCCATAGCAATATAATACGAAGATTTACTGTACAACACACTGAATAGATTGAAGAATACATACACGTACTGTAAAAACAAAAAGAAAGTCAATTTGACGTTGCTGCACTAGTGAGCAGACAGGAATCCTCAGTCTTCCCACCCACAAACTCTTTTCGCCTCCCGTCAATAATTTGGATTTGCAACTTCTTTATATTTTCTTGCCTTGACACCTTAGTTGCTCGGGGTTACTTAATCCGTTAAATAAATGTGCCCAGCGATTTAAAGCAGTGGAGTCTTATCTCGCCCCGTATCTTTGAGGGTGCCTTAAGACGTCTAGCGACGTCGGATTGTACAGCTCGGTTCGAATCCCTATGACGTTTCTAGACGTGTTTTGTATACAGAAACTGTTAATATCCGTCCTGGGCATCAGAGTGTACTAATTAACAGGACGGAGACCTCCGTCTGGGGCCCTTAAAACCGTTATCCAGAACCATGGTGTAAAGCGTATACCTTGATAGTATCCAGCGCCACGTCCATCACTGCACACTGCTTGGGAGACAAGCTCTTAGCATCGCCTGCCATGTGATCCTATGGACACAAACCACACCAGGAAACTATTTAGAAGCTCTTGCTCTGCATGTAAAGTGTCTTGAGAAGAACTTGTTGTGATTGAAATGAACAGCATTATATTATGGCAGAAGAAAGCATGGTGGCATCTTAACGTGGCCTACCTTTAAGTATATACAGTACCTTAAGTTTGGAGAGCTGGCCTAGTTCTTTGGCAGCAGAGAGGATCTGAGCCCCCTGAAATAAACAAAGTCCAACTCATTACTTATTGTTATGCAACTTTATGCTTATAATAGACATTATATTCATTGTTCAAATGCCAAACTTAACAAAGTAGATTTATGACGCTGACAAAACATCCGTTTTAGGATCTTGTTTTTGACAGCAACAAATGCAGTATCCTGTAAATGTAGTTAAGGCAACATAAAATATATCATTCTGAATGACAGCCATCTTGATTCTGTAATATGGTCCTTTTGTTTTGTATCCCATGCCAAGCAATCATGAAATCGAGTTCATGATTTCAATGCTTGAAAACAATGTAATGTCCAATAAACGGATTCTGTACATCATTTAGCGTCTTTGTTTTAATCCATTACTGTGGAACCAGGTTCTTTTTTTTTAACCCATTGACGCCTGGTGTAACGTATACGTTGTTCTACCCTTGATGCCGGCCGTGCTCTCTGTGTCTCATCAGCTATTGCTATACATGTAGCAACATAACTATTTAAAAAAAAAATCATCAGAATTTGAAGGTTTTCAGAAACCTTAGGTCAGGCCCTAGAAGGCGTTCCCAGATTTGGCCTCAGGCATCAATGGGTTAATTAGTTTGTCTTTTCTGCCTCTATTGATAGTATTAAGTAGGCATGTAACGATATATCGATATATATATCGATATTAATCCCGACGATATGAATCGATTCATTGAAAAAAGAAACTTTTTATTTTTTTTAAGGGGGGCTAGTGTGTGATGTGAAATGTGAGCTTTAGTCATATTCCATCATATGCAAGTGCTTTTGGAGAGAAATGAGAGTCACTTTCAGTAGTAGAGCACTGTAGAGGGGAGCTGTGTGTGTCTGTGACTGTAGAGGGGAGCTGTGTGTGTCTGTGACTGTAGAGGGGAGCTGTGTGTGTCTGTGACTGTAGAGGGGAGCTGTGTGTGTCTGTGACTGTAGAGGGGAGCTGTGTGTGACTGTAGAGGGGAGCTGTGTGTGTCTGTGACTGTAGAGGGGAGCTGTGTGTGTCTGTGACTGTAGAGGGGAGCTGTGTGTGTCTGTGACTGTAGAGGGGAGCTGTCTGTGTCTGTGACTGTAGAGGGGAGCTGTGTGTGTCTGTGACTGTAGAGGGGAGCTGTGTGTGTCTGTGACTGTAGAGGGGAGCTGTGTGTGTCTGTGACTGTAGAGGGGAGCTGTCTGTGTCTGTGACTGTAGAGGGGAGCTGTGTGTGTCTGTGACTGTAGAGGGGAGCTGTCTGTGTCTGTGACTGTAGAGGGGAGCTGTGTGTGTCTGTGACTGTGCCCAGGTGATGATGGTCGTTGATGCTCATCAAGGAAGGCAATTATGTTTCTGCACTGTCAAAAGTGTAGTTAAATAAAAAATCTCAGGGGGGGGGGGGGATAAATTATATAAAATAAAACTAATTTCTCTTTAATATATATATATTTTTTAATATCGTGAAAAATCGTATCGTGAACCTCATATCGTGATACGAATCGTATCGTGAGTTGAGTGAATCGTTACATGCCTATAGTATCAAGTGAAGATGGACAAGGAAAGAATTAGAGAGAGAGAGAGAGAGAGAAGGGGAGAGATATGCAGCAAAGGGTCGTCATGAACGGGACTCGAACACGCGACGCGCCGTCAGGCGAAAGCCTATATAATTATGGGCCCGGACCATTTCGGCCAGCGGGCGCCCTATAGCTGTGCAACAACTAGCCCATTTTGATCTCGGGTCAGAATGGGTTGAAAACAAAACGAACGTACAAAGGTGTCGGTGCCCTGGGGCAGGACGATGGTCTTCTCCAGGCTGTTCATGATGATTCTCCACAGCTCCTTCAGCACTCGCTTCAGGACCGTCTTCTCACACACGGCGGCGAACAGCGACAACCTGCAGAGAGTGTAGAGACACACGCGTCGTCGTGTGGTTGAGAACAGATTCTACAAAATGTCTTCTAAATCATGACAGTTTTCTGAAAAAAAAAACCTATGTTTCTATGTTAGATATTTCCTTTCACGTCAAAGGACCCCAAAAATTATATATACTTGGCCGCCGACCACCCCCCCCCCCCCCCCCCCATCTGAAAATATGTCGTTCCAGGGACCCCCCCCCCCCAGAAGCAAAGATTTGAGTTAAAAACGTTTGCTCTGCGCCACATTTTCACGTATTTTCAAAAATAGCAGATCTACAAGCTCGTAGCTATGAGCTTGTAGATATGCTATTTAGTATAGCATAATGACTAAAAGGGGTTCCCGGCCCAGAATGGGTGCAAAAGTGCCTTTGCTAAAAGGTGAGCTAAATAAATCATCAATCATTTCTGGTGAATGACTGGACAACTGGGGCAATGGGGTTGTTCAAAGCGCAATTAATTAATGGCAATGCTGGATTTGAAAGGTCTGCTTCAAGTGATCTACCGTGTGTTAGCGCTCTACTGCGTTGACACACGGGCAACGTCTAACGATTCATTGTCGATGGAAGCCCGCGACATGAATGAAGATGCAAAGTTGCATCCGATGTTCTGTAGCTGCTGCTAAAGCTACACATTGAAGCTGGGCTCATGGTTTCAACTATATACCAGATGCAAAGCTACAACTGTAGCTGCGAAGCGACTAAAGCCACGGATATCCTGTGATCTTTGCATGTGGTGCCTCGTCGTGTGAACGCAGCGATATTTATCCTACCGTGTGAAATCCAAATTCCAGGTATAACTTAAAGGGACACTTCACCCTTTTTGCAAAAAAATATATGTTAATGACGTTTAGAAGCTTTAGATCACTTTTCTGGGGGTATTTATGTGTGTAATATGTGGTTTTAGATATTTTAGATTGTAGCAGTGAGCCTGTTGTCTCTGATGTCATGGACACTGGTCTCACTACCTTCCTGGACTACAATTCCCATAATTCTTTGGTGCACTGCTCCTCCTTGTGGATAGGGGGGAGAGCTGTCTTACTGAGACAACATGTAGTCCAGGAAGGAAGTGAGCCCAGTGTCCATGACATCAGAGACAACAGGCTCACTGCTACAATCTAAAATATCTAAAACCACATATTACACACATAAAGACCCCCAGAAAAGTGATCTAAAGCTTCTAAACGTCATTAACATATATTTTTTTGCAAAAAGGGTGAAGTGTCCCTTTAAGCAAAACTGGCAATACAGCAATTTAGGGTCGTGCTGCTCATTGCAATCCTGTCTATACTGTACGTACAGGACTAAATGTAACGCTAAAAGGCATCATACCGTTAAGTGCCCACTTTTTCCATTCATTTACTCACTTCCCATCCAGGAACTCCATCAGGGGGCGGAGCATGTTGTCGGAATCCGCATCCAGCTGGTTCTTGTTCTTGTCGCCGACCGGTCCTTTGATCTGGTAAAGCAGCGAGGCCATCTGTCTCATACAGTCGTTGATTCGGCTCTGGAAGCTATGGTTGGAGACAAGATAAAAGATGTCGTCATGCACATTCTTTTTCTAAAAGATCCCCTCGGAGTACCCCCTGTTTGGATTCAGACTCCCCATGGACCCGAGAGTGCCGCAGACTGTGGAATGCTTTAAAACCGGGGCCTGAAAACCTTCCTGTTTCGGAAGGCCTTTTTGTGTTGAACTGTCGCTTTGCACTATTTTTTTGCGGCTTACGCCTTTTATTGGTTTTTTGAAGGGACAGACAGTAGGCTGACAGGAAACGGGAGAGAGATGGGGGAAGACATGCAGTATAAAGGCCGTGTCGGGCTCGGGAGTCGAATCCGCGGCACACTGCGACTGGATTACCAGTCGGGTGCCCAGACGGTTACGCCACCGCCTGGGCCGTTTTTAACCTTCTATGATAGATTATATATGTTTTAACCATGTAGCACTCTGGGATTCCTTGTGAATGAAAATAATAAAATGAATTATTATTATTATTACTGTGCCAGTAGCCTCGGTTCCAGGATTTACTCCTCTGCGAAGAGAAAAGCCTGGTCACAATATCATCCGTCGGATGCATTTCCCCGGCAGACATTATGTTCGTCGCGAGACATGGCCAAAGCCATTTCCGGGGGTCTCCCCCAGCCAAAGAAAAACGTTGAGAACGCCCTTGGCCCACACGACACACTTGCATGCGTTTCGTGCAACACTGCATAGTGTGACACACAGAGAGAGAGAAAGACAGAGACAGACAGCGAGAGGCGTCACCTGTTTCCAAACGTAGTACTGAGTTCATCCAGGACGTTGTTCAGCTTGACTTGCAGGGAACTCAGCACGTCGCTGGCCTCCGTGTCCAGCTGCAGACAAGAAACACACAGACGAGAGGCTGGATCAGTGAGGAACCTGATCATCACCGGACAGAGCAGAGCACACATTCTGACCTGAGATCAGATTCTACAAAATGTCTTCTACATCCTGACAGTTTTCTGAAAAAGCTATGTTTCCATGTCAGTCGTTCTTCGATTTTTCAAAACTAGCAGACCTACAAGCTCGTAGCGCGCCACTCGGTGGTGCGCTACGAGCTTGTAGATCTGCTATTTTTCAAAAGCTAAAGCATAACATAATGCTAACACCAAAAGGGGTTCCCGTCCCAAAATGTGTTAACAAAAACAATCTTACAAATTCTTGTTTCACATATTGTATTATTTTGCTTTTTAGCTCTATATATGAAGACCTCCGATATAAGCTATAATAATTGCTAATAAAGATTAATCATAAATATTATAATTAGATGGTGCCGTTTGATACACAGCCATTACCATGCAATTCTTTAACAGAAGGGGACATACTGTAGACTTATTAAAGTAAATAAAATTCAGTGTCCATCCACAAAGAACAAACTTTAATGACTCACTGAAGTCTCCCTTCTTCACTTATAGTTGCTAATATGTACGGCTACAATTCAACACACACACACACACACACACACACACAATACTTAAACAGACAAAGTCACAAACACGCTAAAACCAACCCACCTTTTCACCTGCATCCTCCGGCTTTCAGGGGGAGCACATTCAAAAATAGTTTAATATGATACAGTATAGAACATTTACCATAACAGCACTGACGTTAAAAAAAAAGCACAGGGTGGATTGTGGTTAAGGGGGTCTAAAAAAATTGAAGGGTAAAAAAAAACGGAAGGATTCAAAATTGGGCAATATTAGTTAAGGGGGTCTAAAAAAAAATTGAAGGGTAAAAAAAACTGAAGGATTCAAAATCGCACCTAATGTTAACTAACTAAAGCTGGGCAATATTAGTTAAAGTTATCACAATATCCACATCTAGTATCCTATATCATTGTGACACACTTCTACAGTTCCTTAATCATGCCATTCATCACATTTTATCGTACTTCGTTTACGCGACGATACATGGAACAGAACACTTAGCTCAATAGAGCGTCGCAGTCCCTCCCCCTTTCAGAACAACGAGTGGCCCAGGAAATGAATCGCAATGCATTTGTCCCATAGGCATTTCGTGCATTATTTATTTAAAGACCTTTTAAGCGTCGTACGAAGCCAACTCTTGCCGTGACAAATCATGACAACACACACAATATTTCGGGCCAAACAAAGAATTAGAAAGTAGAAAAAAACGGCAGGTTACAACCCTTTTTGTTGTTTTTCTTCTTTCTAATTCTTTGTTTGGCCCGAAATATTGTGTGTGTCGTCAAATATGCATTGCCACTCGTTGTTCTGAAAGGGGGAGGGACTGCGACGCTCTATAGTGTGTATTTTCTTTTTTTTTTGCCTCATAGGATTCATTATAGTACATGATTATGGCATCTTCCCAGCAACAAGTCAAAGACAGACCAGGTACTACTAGCATCGCCAAAACAAACAACGCCTTGGGGGCTAGTGCAAACCATTATTTGGCTCATTAGGTGAACGTTCCATTGGACTTTCTGATTCATAGAGTGTCTGTGCAGAGAACACGGTAAGGGTATAAAATAAGGACTGAGAGAGAGAAGGTTCTGCTAGAACACACAAAAAAAAGGAGAGCTTCAAGGGTTTAGAGAAGGTCGATACCAGTATGTATTGATAGGTTTGTGAATTAGTTTGTGTGTGTGCGTGTGTGTGTGTGTGTGTGTGTGTGTGTGTGTGTGTGTGTGTGTGTGTACAGTACACGTGCCCACCCAATGCCCATGTCGTTTTTATAGGACTGCACATGTGCGTATGTGTACAGGTGTGTGCTTGTGTGCATGCGTGCGTAAAACCTTCCTTCTATTGGTATAATCTTTAGTTCCAGCTACAATACGACCCATCTGAATGAACCCACTATTGGTACAGTCTACCGATTGCTTACGTACATCATCCACCAGCCTTATTATTGGAATGTCATACCTTTTCTATTGATGCATCCATCTTTATGCAAAAGAAACGTTTTATGCAAAGACAGAAAACAAATAAACGAGAAAAAAATGACAAACAAATTATGATATAAAAACTTTAAAAGGATTTCACAATGAAAAGGGTAAACAAGAATCAAGTGTAGGCGTGTATTTCGTGCATTTCTGATCTCTTGCATCTCAGCAACATGAGGCAATTCAAAAGGTTGCTTTTTAAAAGAATAGCAGATGTTAGGGCTGCACAGTTGATGCAAAAGCTCTTAATGGTGTTTCGAGCAATGGAAACAAGCGAATTAGCACAACACCCCCAATGCCCCATTCAATTAAATTCATTGAGGGCTTATATTATGGGAAATAGCCAATAATGCGCTTTTGCACAAAATAACACCTGGACCTCTTTGGCGGGGACATACAGTAACAATTACAAATAAAAGGTAAGAAAGCCTTCTCGCATGGAATTCTCCTTTAAAGCAAGAGGTCGGGCAAAAACAACAAGGCTTGAAATTCAACACAACAGAGGACAACAGAGGCTAACGTTCAAAGACACCAACCCCAATGGGGTCGAGTGACGAGTCCCACTTTGAGGCCGATGTTGGACAACACAAGGAAAATGGTGTTTAGTTTCTCTACGGGGGAAGCTTGGGCCAGTGATACAGCACAATGACAAGGGTCGAACACAACGGTGACGGGAATACAACGAATGTTTGAGACACAAACCTTAACCTCTATTTTATCTCCTTCATCTACCACTTCCTCCTCTTCTTCCTCACCCTCCTCAAACTATAGTTTGAAGATCACAAACACAAAATCGGAGAGACACGAAAAAATAAAAACAAAACAAACGTTCAAAAGGTAGTCCGCTATAATGAAATTCCAACGGTATTATTTGAATTGGAAAACAAAATAAATGTTCTGCGTCTACATTTTCTTTACCAAATTAGCAATATTGCATTATTCTACAGATCGAGAGAGAGCCTGCATTTGCAGCCATTGTATGCAACACATGTAGGAATACCAACACCGTGCCATGCAATCATACTCTTGTTGCACTAGAGTCTAGACGAATAAGGAGATAATAGAAAGGCATCCAGTACCATTACTTTGATATTTTATGAAAAACTAAACCATTATTTTCAAGAGGTGAATATGAGAACATCATTTCCATTTCAAATAACAGTGGAAAAGAAATCCTCACAATGGAGAAGTTGATATTATACAAACTTTTTTCTACACGATTGAATTGCACTCCAAAGGAACTGATAAAAACACAATGTGGAAGCGCACACACACACACAGGGCTGTCGTTTTCCGACACCAGACCCTCAGATAAAAAAAATTATACAAAGGAAATAAAATAATGTATTATTTGTTGATGTCTGGTAATGCTGCTTACGTCATGAACAAAGGAACCGGCAGTGCGCGCAAGTACAGTAGCCTACGTACACAACTCGGTCCTGCTATCACTCATGCTTAGTCTCTCAGCCTTGTCTATTTCATTCAAGGTTCTCTCACAAGAAGGCTTCCTGATCATTTGCACATGGAACCATTCGATGTCTCTCTGCAACCAGTGTTGATTTCGTCGACTAAACTAAGACTAAATATGCTGACAATTGTCAACAAATAAAAACTGGATTAAAGTGTTAGGAAGGGACTAGTAGTGGACAAGAGATCCAGTATAAGTCATTTTACAATGGGTTCCATGCTACAAGTGTAAAAATCAGTCTTTACGACGGCATCAAGGCCCGCCAAAACACATTTTAGTCGACTAAATCAACTGTAGATTTTAGTCGACTAGAATCGTATGGCATTTAGTCGACTAAAACTAGACTAACACTAAAACATTCCGGGTGACTAAAATGTGACTAAAACTAAATGGAAGCTATTCAAGAGACCAGGACTAAAACTAAAATAGAAATGTCCTGCCAAAAACAACACTGTCTGCAAGGTTCTACTACTACTACTACTACTACAACACTCATGCACCTCGTTCAACTTCCAGCACAGAGTGATAATCTTACGACTCTCCGATGCCAATCCCAGGTTTGGAGAGCCCTAGCCCTTTGGAGTGTCCGACTCCTAGCCCACCGATTAGAAATGATTTTCCTTTACCAATGTTTTGCACAATTTGATTTGAGTAAAGTTACCATTTGAGAATATTTAACTTCAAGAACAAATTAAAAAAAAAAACAAGCAAACAAATTGGGATAAACACAAACAGACATGGACATTTCTTGGTGGAAACTTATAAGGACAACATCTTTAATGTCATACAACAGCAAAAAGAAAAGAAAGAGAGAAAAATGAGGTAACGGTGCGGACCACTGCGAGCCAGGTTTTTTAAAGGATGATTTCTACCTACAAAACTAATGGCCTAAGAAATGAATACACTCCAGCTTTCCGCATGGAAAACAAGAATGGAAAATAAATCAAAGTCAGTCGGTGAAATATCAATGAACACACAGGTTTATCAGGATTTTTTAAAGATTCTAGGAAGATTCTAGGGAAGTCTATCCTATAGGCAGGGCTTGGTCAACTAGATCTTACGTGTTAATCAACTATTTAAGTGTCTTTTAAATTGCAGCTCACTCATGTCCACACTTGCACGGTAATCAAATTATCTTTTTTCCTGGCAGCGTATTGAAGTCTCAACCAGTTAGCACATGCAGTACTGTACCATAACCACACAACTAACCATTATGACGTGAGTTTACGTCTGGCTCTGGGTTTACGTCCTCTCATTCTACCCATCTCATTCTCTCTTGCTATATTACCCAATTTATCTTAACCCATTTAGGCCCGACTTTGAAATATATATATATATTTTATTCTGAAAAACCTCATGTTCTCAATATTTCATGTCAAGGACCCCAAAAGTTATATGCAATATGCCGCCGACCCACATCTGAAAATAATTATGTTGTTCCAGGAACACCTCAGAAGCAAAGATTTTAGTTAAAAAACTGAAACTCTGAAAGAATATATATTCAAAGATTTGAGGCACATTTTCACGATTAAAAAAAGACCTACAGACCTACAAGTTCATAGCGCGACACAGAGTGTCGCGCTATGAAATTGTAGATCTGCTATTTTTCAAAAGTTAAAGCATTGCTTAAAACATCAAAAGGGGTTCCCGCCCAAAATGGAGGAAAAGAAAGTGAATACCGGTACGTCAGTAATTATGAAATGAGGGAGCTGTAATCTTAAAAAACCATCTGATTGATTTCTATACCAACCGTAGACTTTGCCTCCTGATCCTCTGGTCTGACCTGCTGTCCAAGCCATGAGGAGAGTGAGAATCCCACATTAAAAGAATGCTGCTTCTAAACTACGACAACGGCAACTAATAATTATTTTCTATCGATTACTTTTTCAATTAATAGAGTATTCGAAAAGCTGTGTTCAAGGAAATGTGTTTATACATCAACGAATCAAATAAAAATGGATTCTTTTTTTTCTAATCAATTAAATCAATTTGGTTGATTAATTACTGTAACTGTTGCAGCCATACTATCGTCATGACACTGTAAACGTTTGCGTCCCGTGATGGGATTGGAAACCCACCTCCTCTCCTTCCTCCTCAGATTTCTCTCCCCGTTCCTCGTCCACCAGTACTTCATCTCGCTTTGAATAGTGAAGTGAAACGCGTTAGTTGCGGTGCATCTGAGGTAGGGGTGACTAAGTCTAATGGACACAATCTTGTGCCGTCTATTATTTATTATCTATCTATCAAACTATCAATCCATCCATCTATTGTACATACCAGTTTTTCCTCTGTGGCAATCTAATAAAAGCAGATGCAGTATGAAATACAAATTTGTTATTATCCAGAAAGCAGAACCAATTCATACTTGGACAAATTAAGAATAAAGTGCTACTCTCCTTTCACCATATGTTGTATTTATTTTAAAGTAAATATGCCTTCCTCCAAGCATCGACTCCACATTTGTGTTTTGCTTGCTCCTCTTTTGGCAACTGACGCACTGCATGCTGGGAATGTTTTTAGTTAATACACGGCTAATATATAAAAACTTGAATTGCAACAAAGAAGCCCAACAAAGAAAATAGCCATCGTTTCATTCTCGTATCCCCCCCCCCCCCCCCCCCCCATATCTCTTCAGCCCTTCGAGCTGCCAATCTCTTGTTTTCTTCAGAAGATATTTGTGCGATTATTGTAGATGCAAGCTGCATGGTTTAATTCTTTGATATTTGTTTTACATGGATCCACCTACCTGTTTGGCACCCATGGATTCAAACATCTTCTCCAGTTGAATTCTCAGCTGCTGCATGTTGTTCATCAGAACACAGGGCTGCAACCAGACGGACATAACGAGACAAATCAGGGTCAGACCCAGACATACAAACGGTTCATTGCCAAGTATGGGTTAGTTTAGGGGTTCTCAACCTTTTTGGCCGGGGACCCCCGGAAATGCTTTGGCCATGTCTCTCGTTTATGCATGCACCACGTACTTTGTAAACTCTTAAATTCTAGGGAACATACCAGGAATTTAAACCCATTTAGACCCGAGGACGATTCTACAAATGCCTTCTAAAGAATACCAAACGACTCGCCCCTTTACCAACTCGCCCCGGGCGTCCAGCCGGCGGAGCCGCGCGGCCTGGTATTCCTAAAGTAACCAGAGTAAATGATGCTTAAACGGTTAAACCTAACCTTATTCCTAACCTTAACCTCAGTAAAACTATGCCTAAACCTAACGCTATACCTAACCTTAACCCCAGTAAAACTCTATGCCTAACCCTGAACTTATTTCTAACCTTATTCTCAGTAAAACAAAATAAAGAGTACAAGAGACGTCGGACCGGTAGATGGTTTAGGGGCGACCGTACCTGATACCCTTCTAAATACTGACAGTTTCCTGAAAAACCCACGACATCTATGTCGTTCTCAAACATTTTCATATCAAGGACCCCCAAAAATATATGTAATTGGCCGCTGACTCCCCATCTGAAAATATATTGTTCCAGGGACGCCCCCGCCCCAGAAGCAAAGCTTCGCTCTGAAAGAATATATATCCAAAGATGTGTCACATTTTCACGAAAAAAAAAAAAAAAAAAAAAAAAAGGCAGACCTACAAGCTCGTAGCGCGGCACTACGAGCTTGTAGATCTGCTCGTAGATCTGCTATTTTTTCAATAGCTAAAGTGTAACATAATGCTTACAACACCAAAAGGGGTTCCCGCCCTGAATGGATTAAGCTACTGCTCCAACACCAACACAGTGCATACATGGGCACACAGGACTGACATTACTAATAATAATGAAGGACCGGGAAGTCTGGCGTAGCATCCATGATCTCGACCGCGTTCGAAAAATGATGACGACGACTAATAATAAATTCAAACTTACAATCTTCTCTTTGTCAACGTAGGAAGGGAAGTTCTTGGTCAGAATGGCGCTGTACTGCAGCAGAACTTTGGCAATAGTCTGAGAAGATGAGGGGGGAAAGGTATTAAAAGTTAACATCGTTATCGATTAGAACACTATGCAGAATAGAGTATTTATTTGAAAATAATAATATCTCGACCCCCATATCCCCCATATGGTCATTATTATTATTATTATCATCAGGGCACTACTATGAGTCAGATGGCTGGTTATTACTTGCTTTTAAGGATGGAGTACACAGAAATATACAGATATATTAACTCATTCTGATGGGGGGGGGGGGGGGGGAACCCCTCGGGGGGGGGGGGGGGACGACGACAACCCCTCGGGGGGGGGGGGGGGGGGTCGAGAAGCGGCTTACCATGGAGAACCGGCGGCTGTAGTGCGCCATGACACCGGGGTCAGGACATTCCAGTTTCTTGATGATCTCAAAGCTCTGGTTGAGCTGGGTGAAGATGTCCACCACAGAACAGGAGAAGAGCGCATGCTCCGACGTCTGCAGGAACTGGAGGGGAGGAACGTTGGAAACGGTCACACAAAAAGCTTTTCTCTAGTTTTCATTTTGTTTTAGTCCTAGTTTTTCCCCAGGTATTGTGAAGAAAGCCTTGATTTATATTATAAACTCAAAAAGGATGAAAGAATGTACGACCTCAGTTATGATGGTGGCGTTGACAAAACGAAATGTTAATTATTTTACACGCGCATCTAATTCGTCTCATGCTGGAGAAAAGCAAGGCAACATGCTACAATGATCGGAGTCCTGTTGCTCTCACTCACTCCCATAATGAGCTTGTTAAAAGCTTGTCAAGGAGCTGATTTGATGTTAATGCCCACCTCGGACCCTCACAAACAAACAACTACATTTTATTTAAGTTCCAATATGTTTTTCTATAATCAAATCAATTCGTTGGATTAACCGATCGATCAACAGTCCGAAAAATGTCTAAAAGCAAACGTGCTGCTGTACAAACACTTGTAGACTGGGCATCAAACGATGAACTCTTACCCCATCTTTCTTGTCCCTCTCCAAGGCGCCATGCATGAACTCCATGGAAACATCTTCATTCTCATCCAGCCACTGAAGCACAAAATGCAGGAACCACCTGCGATGGGACAATTAGGATACGGTAAGGTACACCTGCGATGGGACAATTAGGATACGGTAAGGTACACCTGCGATGGGACAATTGGGATACGGTAAGGTACACCTGCGATGGGACAATTGGGACACGGTAAGGTACACCTGCGATGGGACAATTAGGATACAACACACTTTTCTGCATTCACCCAGCAGATGGCTTACTCCCGGAAGAGCGCTCGGTGGGAAGCAGTTGGGGGATTAAGTGTCTTGCTCAAGGACACTTTGACACAGACTGGGCCAGGCCTGAGGGGCCCCAACCGAGGACCTTCCGATTACCCTCTACTCGTTCAGCTATGGCCACCAGGTAGCCTTGCAGACTTCTTGCCACGTACTCTGGGCCAATGGCACTAGTCACGTGTGTTACTGTGCACCATCATCATATACCCAAGTCAGAATCCTGAAAATGCATATATATACACACCGATTTCCAATATCCGTGTGTTGTGTAAAGGAAAGGAAAGGTACTATGTTTACCCAGGGTAACTGGACTAAGCTCAAGAACTTGTTTACAGCCAGGCCCTGCTCATAGAACATTTCATGGTAGGGGTTCAATGCCTTGTCCAAGGGCACTTCAGCGGTGGTCATTTTAACGTGTCGGTCCGGGGATACGAACTGGCGACCTTCCGATATCAAGACGGCTCCGCAAACCGTTCGGCCACCACTCCCCCTATAAGTGTATAAGTGTATAAGTGCGACTCACGAGGGATAGTCGGGGATGACATCCTTAAAGTTTGGCAGGTCCTTGACGTATTCATTGTAGAGCCACTTCACCTTGAAGTGCAGGTTCATGTAGTCGGCACTCTTGCAGAGCCTTTGTTTCTCATGTTCTGTTGAACAACACAAAAACGAGACAAGTGTGTGTGTGTATGTGTTAAATGTGTAATGACCGAAAACAGTAGCAAAACGTCTGTTTGTGGTTGCAATAGAGACGCCGCCTCGGGGAGACTCACCTTCCATGGCATATTTCATGTCCTGAGCAAAAAGAGTCCACATCACCTCAGCAGACACCTTCCCCACGTTTAATTCCTGCGGGAACCTGTTCAGAGGAAAACACGGCGGTTTCCATTTGTTATAAATAATTTCCCCTCATAATAAATCAGTCGTGGTGTAAAGCGTTTTGAGTGCAGCTGATTTACTAACTGGTTTAGCACAGGAGTGTAGGAGTTCTTATCTTCTTCGATGATGGAGACAATGAGTGTGATGAGCTTGGGCCAGAAGTCCAGGTTATTGACGCTGGGGCCCTGCTCTTCCAGCGAGAGCTCCTCCTTGTTCTGCATTAGAAATCCAACAGTCAGGCTCATTTTAATCCATTCTGAACGGGAACCCGTTTTGGTGTTAGCATCATGTTATGCTTTAGCTATTGAAAAATAGCAGATCTACAAGCTCATAGCGCGCCACCGAGTGGCGCGCTACGAGCTTGTAGGTCTGCTATTTTAGAAAAATCGAAGAAAGACTGACATTTTTAGAATCTGATCTCAGGTCAGAATGGGTTAATCAGACCAGTGTGTGTCCAGTGGAAACCTCGTATGAATCTGATCTCAGGTCAGAATGGGTTAATGTCTATTGTTGCAGACATCGACATCCCGTCAGCCGTTAGTCGACGAACATTTTTCGTATAGTATTAGTCGACGAAATAAACACTGGGACTACCTTTTTTCACTGACGAAAACGACCTAAAAACTAAATGAAAACTAAGCCATGGTAACTAAAATGTAATGTTTACTAAACTAAAATGCCCGACAAAATACATTTTAGTCGACTAAAACACCTGTAGATTTAGTAGACTAAAATATAATGATATTTAGTCGACTAAAACTAGACTAAAACATTCCAAGTGACTAAAACTAAATGAAAACGAAGAAACTATGACTAAAACTAAAATAGAAATTTCCTGCCAAAAAGTCCACACTGGTTAGTCCATATATGCATACTTCACCATGTAATAACGCTCCCGATAAGACTCACATGGTCCAAAGGAGGGTACTGTCTGCCGTAGAGCTCATAGCAGTTGTTGAAGATGTACTCGTAGGTGGAGTTGAGACAGGCCTTCACACAGTCCCTCACCACCTGGCTGGCTCTGGGTGGAGACTGTAATTCCTGGACCTGAACACCAGAGGGAGGTAAGTGACCATCGAGAATACTAACCAAAAACATCACATGGAGCTGCGTTTTAAACTACCAAGTTTGCTCAGAAGAATGTTTGAAGTGTATTTTTTTTTAGGTAAACTTTTAGCAGAAGGATATTTCTTTAAACATTCTTTCTTCTACTACATTCTGAGTTGTACAAACATGTCAACTTAAATATCAAACCAAACCCAGTCTGACGATGTTACTACCTATTATTTTGTAACAAATAAATAAATAAAGAGAGAGAGAAAATAATTTGTACAAAATCTTGAAATCAACTTTTAAGTCGTCTTTTGGAATAAACCAAAAAAATGTCATGTGTCAAAAGATTTATATTCTGAGAGCAATCATCACTATGCCAATTAACAAACGTGTTAATTCTGTATCGCGCACCTGCTTTTATCACCTTCGTAACGTTGCCAAACTAAGTCAGTTGTTTCCCACCCGGAGTTAGTTTAACTATTACCCATGCATTTGTGTCATCATCACGTCTCCGTTATTGTAATTCTCTTTTTTTTTTTACCCGTCAGTCTAAAACCTCATTAGATCGCCTGCAACTGGTTCAGAATACAGGCCCGACCAGGTCCAGGAGATCCTGTCGTATAACACCCGTCCTTGCCTCCCAGTTAATTACAGAATACATTCTAAGATTCCGGTCATTACACAGCGAGCCCCTCCTCCATGGCAAGGAGGCACCTCCTTATCCGGCCTGAGTTGGATAGACAATCAACTACCAAGTATCTTGAAAAAAAAGGAACAGCCCCGTCATCAAATTTGCTTCCGAGATCCCAATAAGCTGTGAAACAAACTTGTGTAGCAAGCTTCTTGGATCTGGCAGCGTGAGAGAGACAGTGCTGCACTGTTGCCTGCTAGTGTGAGAGTGAGAGTGTGTGAGAGAGAGAGTGTGTGAGAGAGAGAGAGAGAGAGAGAGAGAGAGAGACACTCACCTTTTTAGACAGGCCTTTCCATAGCCGGGCTTGGTTATAACCCATTCTGAACGGTAACCCATTTTGGTGTTAGATCTACAAGCTCATAGGTCTGCTTGTAGGTCTGCTACTTTTGAAAAATCGAAGAACGACTGACATTTTTAGAATCTGATCTCAGGTCAGAATGGGTTAATCAGACCAGTGTGTGTCCAGTGGAAACCTTTGTTTTAACTCGATTTTGTCTTACTTTATCAGTGATTTAGTTCTTGATTTGTTTTATTGACTAGTATTGACTAGTTTTACTTTTATTGTTGTTAAAGCACTTTGTGACCGTAATCGTCTGTGAAAGGCGCTCTATAAATAACCTTGACTTACTAACCAACTATAGTGTCTGTTCAGTAACAGGTGTCTGACTCCCCGCCTCTCCAGTTCTTTAGTAAACTTACATAATATACATATGCAGGTGGTGCACCAATTTAATCTAATCAGGAGAGAGAGAGAGAACCCATTTATTATTATAATTCATACCGTGTTCCAGTTCTAATTTTGTCTGCCAATGTTTTGGTTTCATTACTTCCAATTTCACTTGTTTATCTTACAGGCTTTATACAGAGTTCTCTCTCTCTCTCTCCGGAGTCAATGAAATTGGCATCGTGACCTGGAAATGAATTTTCTGTTTACTAAAGACCTGGAGAGACAAACACGCAATGACTATCGGAATATAGCTATTTAACACTTATTTTTAGCAGAAATATATTGTACTGGGGAATATTGCCATCTACAGTAATATACAGGAATACAGTCGAAACAACCCTAGTCGCAATTTGCAATCATACAAATCCACCGTAGACATGTTATGAGCTACTTTCTGTCAAGAAATGTTCTGACACAAAAGCTCGGCAGATTGAAAGAGGATAATTCAAGCTTGGCCTAGAGCTGCAATGTTGTTGAGTTTAACATTGTTTAATACAAGCAGATCGCAAACGCAAATTGGATGAGTGGGGAGTCAATGGAGGGTATTGAAACTCTAGATTCATCCCATTATTTAAAAAAATCGAGAGTTGCAAATTGCGGCTAACCCATGTCAACCCTGATGTGGGTTTCCCCAAAACTGTTCCTCTGGCATCTTTGTACTGTTGCTAGAGAACTAATATGATCATCTGCCCAAATCAGGAAGTCATTAAGGCCGTCAGGTGCAATTATTATTCACACAGAGCAAGATCATGTGGGGAGTCTGGGGACAGAATCGAGGAACAATCTACTGTGGAAATATGAGTATATGATGAACTTACCTTCATTCTGAAGAAGGTGATGCTTGTAAGAAGGTCGACGGTCGACTTCAAATCCTGCAGGCGCTCCTTATTGCTGGCTGGGAAGTGGTTCTACAGCAGGAGAGCAAGGGGGAGGAGACACTTTCAATAACTACTGCGGTCCCAAAATTACCTTAATGACAAGCATCTTTAGCACTTAGTGGAGCACCCTTTTGCTGTTATGAACTGATGCAAACAGTGACGTATGGCCTCCAGTTCACTAATATTCTTAGCATCCTAGTTGGGGCATGGAGCCCTTCAGTGCAAGTACTCCCCTTGCTGTGCAAACCGAAACCTTGGTGCCTGCTGTCGCAATGTCTTGCTGCAGATTCGTTGCAGGTACTCACCACCTGCCTCCTCAAGAATCTGGTGGCAGCCATTGACACTCTTCTCTTTCGGCCACGTTTAGGTAGTGTAGCCACTTTCATTTTGAACTTTTTGTGCAATGAAATGATCTCTTCTCTCAACGTTTTGTACAATTCTCTTGACTTAGCCATATTTCTATCATGCAATAAAACTTAAACTGAACCTTGTAGCTATACTAGGCCAGGTGTGTTCCATCTCAAGCACACCTGATGCAACTAATGAAGCCACAGCCCTGAAAGAGACCTGTGCTTCTCTGGGCATAGAGGGGGCGGAACCATCTCCGCTGGTCGTCTTCTTATTGGTTCACCGACCCCCCCCCCCTGTGACGCCCCTCTGCACTCTTATTGGTTAGAGAAAATACGACGTACGCCAGTTCTCATGCATGTCACACCCAGGTGTTTTTTCTCCTTTGAAAAACAAAACGCCTGCCCCCTTTTTTTAAACTAGCCCCTCGCCCTACACACTTCCACTTGGTGTGAGCATAGCTGTATAAATAGTAATACTAGAGACGGCACTGGATGGGAGGGGAATCCCGGTGCCGTCTCTATTATTTATATATCAATGCTCAAACCGAGTGGAAGTGTGTAGGACGAGTGGCGAGGGGCTAGTTTAAAAAGGTCTCCGAGGCTGATGAAGCCCTAGATTACTTTATTATTTGCATCAGGTGTGCTTGCGACAGGGAGCGTAATTCTTTTGAAACGGCAGTTGTCATTGAAAAGGGGCATTGTTGTTAAAACACTTCAAAATTGGTTGTGTTGAGCTACCGTATTTAAATTGTTCTTGTTTGATTAATTTATTGCAAACAGCTGTCAGCACTCGGCAGCCAGTAACCCCAACTCTCTTTCACAGTCTCCTTCCTCTCCCTCCCTTCCCAAAAAAACATGATTCTAATGAAAATATACACTTTACAGTATACACTATACTCGCCAACACAACGACAAGCTGTGTGAGACTAGGAAAAACTAGGTTGAGCATAAAGAAGTTGAGTTGGAAGAATTTAGTCTGAAATGCAACAATAGACATTTTGGGAAAAGAATGCCGTCAAAAGGGTGGCAGCATGCAGTTATTTATTCAGTTCAACCAATCAAAGTCCTACCCTGTAAGTGGAAAGGTCAATGCGCAGGGAGTTGTGCAGCTGGTCCAGCAGTTTGACAAAGCGTTCTTTCTGTAAATGGTGGAAAGAGGATAAAACATGAGGGAGAATGATGAGGGGATAGAGAAGCTGAATGAGTCAGTCAGACCATAAACAGTTGCAGTCTATGGAGACAAAGAGGATTATGGCACTGTGTGTGTGTGTGTGTGTGTGTGTGTGTGTGTGTGTGTGTGTGTGTGTGTGTGTGTGTGTGTGTGTTTTTACTGAGCAAAATGGAGGGACAGAAAGATGCAGTAGGCAAATACAGACAAAACAAGCTTAATCATATCATGTTTGTGTATGTACTGTACATCAGTATCATGTATACACCATACGTGTGCGTGCATGTATGCGTGTCACACACACACACACACACACACACACACACACGACTGGTACAAACCCCAAAGTTGGAGGCGGAAAACCGGTCGGAGGCAGACACACTGGTGGAGGCGGTGGTGTGGGCGTAGAAGGCGTTGATGTTGGCCAGCAGGGTGCTCATCACAGCAGGAACCCCGGGACACATGTACTTAGACGACAGACAGGCAAAGTGCCTGGAAACGAGAGGGGACGAGAAGAAAACAATGGTCATGTATACTCGAAACAAACCCTTTTAATGTCATAGTCGACCGGCGATGTGCGCATCAGTGTCCTGCGGCAGACCAGCATGGAATTGATTTGAAACAAGCCATAGTTCTGTCAGGACTAGGGATGCCACAAAGTGACCATCAGCCAAATCGAATAGTCGACAGCTCTGCCGATTAATCATCGAATTAATTGAACCCCCCCCCCCAAAAAAAAAAACCTTTAAGATTTTATATTATGCACATGCCATGGTCACATAACCATTATATGTTGAGTGCATGCTTTGATGGTTACAGTTTTATAATCAGTTTTGATGAGTAAACCTTTGTGGAGATCTTCTCAGTGCCATTCAGGATGGAAAATGAAATCCATTTGGATTTGGGGAGAAGTAGTTTCATAAGGGGCTGGTATGAAGTACTTGATATAAAGAGAACATGTTCAGTTCACTAGTCTACACTCTACTCTACACCTGCCTTCATTTCATCTGATTGTCTCATCTGGCAGGCGATAACTGTGTCTGTTAGAGAGAGGGGCAGAGAAGAGTGGCTTTGCTCAACCTGATTTATACTTATATTCTCCACTCTGATGAAGGTACATGTTCGACATATCATGCAGCCTTACTTATTAGCCAATATTTTGGCTATTAAAAAAAAAAAAAACCTTCGATTTTCGATTATGAAATAGATTTCGGAGACTGCGACGATTAATCGGAAAATAGATTATTCGGCGGCATCCCTAGTCAGGACAATCGATTCATGAATGGATGAAATATATGTATTGAAATATATGTATTGAATATAAATTTATTTTGGTTTGGCAATGAATTGGATCTGCTTTTTAGGTACCGGTACTCGGATCAAGCGCATCAGTCCCCGACCATAGGGACTCCGAATACATCCCCCCCGTACCTAAACAGGAGATCCAAAATGACAGGTGGTAGCTGGGGTGGAGGAGGGTGAGCAGAAAACGTTCAAGCTGACAGCAGTGCAGCAGTAACAGTGTGTCCAGCAACAAGCAAGCAGTGCAAAACTTCCAGTTTAAATAGCCGGTATGAAGACGGAACTTGCTTTGCGCATGTCTGTGACGGGCGCGACGCGTTGTGAGCTTGTAGAACCGCTATTTTCAACAAGTGTGAACTGAAAACTGTCATTAAGACGGCATCAAGGCCCGCCAAAATACATTGTAGTCGACTAAGTCAACTGTAGATTTCGTCGACTAAAATCTTATGACATTTAGTCGACTAAAACTAAGACTAACACTAAAACATTCCAGGTGACTAAAATGTGACTAAAACTAAAACTATTCAAAAGACTATGACTAAAACTAAAATATAAATAAATTTGAAATGTGCTGCCAAAAACAACACTGTATCCAGTATGAGTATTGAGACAAATCCATCCTCAGTCCATTCACAATTGACTTTCCTTAATTCGAAGGCCATAGGGGAATGGCAACAGCTCTGGATGGCTGTAAATGAGAACGGCGGAGAGGAAGGAGGGCAGTGTGTGTGTGTGTGTGTTTGTGTGTGTGTGTGTGGGGGGGGGGGGGGGGGTAGGTTGGAATGGGGTTAACCCACATTTGACAGACAAGACGGACAATGCAGTCAGAGAGGAAGGAGCTAGTAAGCCGATAGAGATGGAGGAAAATCATATCCTGAGGATCTCCGGGATCAAATTGGAACAGTCAGACTTTATGTGGCCATCCTGTGATGTAGCTATGACGTATGATGCCAAATTTGGGCTTTGGGCACAATCCATTGAATTCCATTTTTTTTTGGGGGGGGCGCTAGCCCCTCCTATATACAGCTTTTGTCCCCACACGTCTCATATTTGCCATCGACAATGAAAGGAGAAATTAGGTCATGATGTGTGCCTCAAATATGATGTACATCTGTGGCAACAGAAACATTAAATGCCGTCGACAGTGAAGGGAAAATGTACGTAATATGTATAGACGAGCAACTCGGCTATAAGCAATCACATGAATTCAGTTGTCATCTTTCACTTGCTCGTCAAGAGCAGACAAGAACATGATCTAGAACAGACAAGAGAGCACGGGTGAGAGAGACAGACGGACGGATAGACAGACAGACAGACAGACAGACAGACAGACAGACAGACAGACAGACAGACAGACAGACGGACAGACAAGAGCGTGAGCGTGAGCGAGAGCGAGCAACGGCGTCTCTTACGTCATAGCCTGGTAGATGGACTCGATACCATAACGCATGGCGAACTCATCCACTATCTCCTGGGGCACTTCGTCAAAGTAGACCTTCCAAGCGTCGTCACCGCGGGCTTCCGGTATCTTCACGGCACCTTGGCCAAACACGTCCGTGTAATGGTGGAATAGGTTCTGGGGACAAAGTTTAGTTTTGATCCGAATTTTGAAGTGAAGCATTTTATAGATAGGACAGTAGCCTACATGGGTTAAAAAATAGTTTTAGACTATAGTTGAACAGTTTTAGAAGAAGATCTGCCAGATAAAAAAAATCACACAAACTCTGTTATTTGCTATGAGATATTTAGTGTTGGAAGCGTCTACTGAAAATGTACTGAACCTGTGGCAGCTGGAACTGGAAGGACAAATGAGCAAACTTTGAGAGTAAAAAAAAAGACTCTTAGAAAAGAGGCATCATAGCCGGGTGCAATACCTCATGGAGACAGGTGTACTGGCAGTGATATGGAGCCACCTTCTCCTCTCCCTTGATCTCCACACTGATCTGGAGGCGAATGGCACCAGACACGGCCGACTTGTCAGTTCTCTTCTCTGTGATAAACACACAAAACGCATCAAGTTACACAGCTGATCTACACACAGGGCTATATTATACAGACGGCTACATTAAAAAAGGTCCAACTTAACCCATTTATAGGACTGAGACCAGATTCTACTAAATGTCTTCTAAATCAGTTTTCTGAAAATCCTATGTTTCTATGGCAGTGGTTCGTCAGTGGTTCTCAGACTATTTCGTGTCAAGGACCCCAAAAATTTTATGTAATCGGGTCGCCGACCCCCCATCTGAAAATTGTTTCAGTGACCTCCCAGAAGCCAAGATTTGAGTTAAAAAAACGTTGGCTCTGAAAGAATATATATTCAAAGATGTGCTCCACATTTTCACAAATTTTCAAAAATAGCAGATCTACAAGCTCGTAGCGCTGCATTTGGTGCCACGCGATGAGCTTGTAGATCTTCTATTTTTAGTATAACATAATGGTAATTAGGTTGAAATGAGATTCAGTCCAGTGAGTGCCGGTGCACAGAATCAGTCACAGCTTTGGATGCAACGACACATTATGGGCACATAAAACAACCTTCTCCACACGACATGCTCCCTATAATGGCAGAAAGTATTTCACTACACACGCACGGCACACACACACACACAAACACACACACACACACACACACACTGGCCCTTTCGATTCATAACTGCGATCAGAGTCCGTCTTTTGCCTCTGTAGAGGCAGAAGGAGGATACAAACCACATCAGTTAACACAGCGGTAAATACACTACTATTATTATTATGGCAGCTCTATTGTAATACCAGTGTTTCTAATTTGATTGCAGAACACCTCCAGCTGATAAGAGGGGGGGGGGGGGGGGGGGGGGGGTGGGGGGGGGCTGTGTGTATCTCTCCCATGTACAATCTAGGCATTTAGCAGGGGCGGGTTTTTTAACTCAAATCTTTGCTTCTGGGGGAGGGGTTTCCTGGAACAACATATTTTCAGACGGGGGTTTCGGCGGCCAATTGCATACATTTTTGGGGGCCCTTGACATGAAACATGGGGATTTTCAGAAAACCGTCAGGATTTAGAAGGCATTTGTATGGAATCGTCCCTCGGGTCTAAATGGGTTGATCCAGAGCGACTCACTCGCATTAAGCGAGAACAAAAGCATGGCAACACATCGCACAAGTATAGTCACCATGAATCATACAGTAAGCGTATGTTAAGCGTACAGTAAGCTAAGAACGTTTAACGGTGGAATATCTATACCTCCCCCCATTTACAGGGAAGACACGTGAGCCAGCATGCTCCTCGGGAGCCGAAAGGCTCACCGACTCGCACACCCACTATTTAGCCCCGACAGCAGTGCTATTAGTGGTAATTTATACGTGTCCACCACACTGCTCGATTTCCGACTGCACTGCTCGTACACGGTAATCACAGATCACCAATCAGTGAAAGGAAGGGGGAGGGAGAGTGGTGTGTGGTGTGTGTGTGTGTGTGTGTGTGTGTGTGTGGGTGGTGGGGGAGGCATGTGGTTGTGGAGGAGAAGGGAGGGATGGGGGGAAATGAACAAGAAGAGAAAGCAGACATGAGTTTGAGAGGAGGGCAGATGGGTTAAACACAGGAAGAAACTGTGCATATACAGAGCAGAGCGCACATACTATGGATATCATTACTTGGATGTAGTTACACGTGCATCACAGTACCTTCAAGCACTTCAAGGTGTGCCATGATTAATGTACATATTTAGTAAGGGATGTTTCCGATCCCGATCCCGATCCCTCCATTTCTGTGTTAGCCGATACTGATACCAGTGTCGTTGATCTCATGTTTATAGCCATCTAGCTATATATATATATATATGTATATATATATATATATATCTTGTGTTGTGTTTATAGCAGACTCCTCACTCAAATGCGCACTTGCAGTTGGGGCAACTTAACTCCACAATATGCCCCAACATTATATTTACCTGCCATAGTGTCAACCCCTTAACCCCTGTGTCGGATCGGTGGTTAGACTGGCATATTCACCGTTTCTAATATTTAGCGTCGGTTTCTTATAGGCAGGCTAATAATTAATTCAACAAAAAAAACACAGACATCTTGGAAACGTTAACCACAGTACTCTCGAGTCAACTGGTGACGAGACAAAGTGGAAACAGACTTACAGTAGAACATATTAACCCATTCTGAACGGGAACCCATTTTGGTGTTGGCATCATGTTATGCTTTAGCTATTGAAAAATAGCAGATCTACAAGCTCATATCGCGCCACCGAGTGGCGCGATACGAGCTTGTAGGTCTGCTATTTTTGAAAAATTCGAAGAACGACTGACATTTTTAGAATCTGATCTCAGGTCAGAATGGGTTCATCAGACCAGTGTGTGTCCAGTGCGGAAACCTCGTATGAATCTGATCTCAGGTCAGAATGGGTTAATATGTTATTATCGGATGCCAAAATGATATTATCAATGGTCAGACAAATTATCCCTCGGCCGTCATCATAAAACGGAAAGCAGAGACAAAACAAAAATAAGGATTATGTAGCCACTGAAAGTTGACGCACTTCCATGTGGGAAATTGAACCAAACTACACAAGTTTATCTCACAAATGTCAGAGTCCTGCATGTCAGCTCCACGGTAAGAATTACACCAGTATAAAGAACAACCGATTTTCCTGAACAGGCTTGGAAAAAATAAATATACTAAGTGACTGTGTATGCGCGTGTGTGTGTGTGCGTACATGTGTATATCCCCCAGGTACAGTACACTTAAAAGCACTTGATGAGAATTGTAACATACTGACCCAGATTGTACCAAACATCCATTTCTCCGCTCAAAGTCCGAACTTCAATAATGCTCTGGCCGAGGAAATCATCCGATTCTCTCTTCAGGCGTTGCTTCACCCTGGACTTGATGTCATCATCCTCATCCCACACGCGCACTTTGATTCTATCTGAAGAGTTGTGGCATTCACTGTCAAGAACAAGAAATGGAAGGCGTTAAGTGAATCGTAGGCAATACATTCGTACACACACACACACAGTTTGAGGGCCGATACCCTCTGGTGTAAAGTGGAAGAAAAAAAAAAAAGTACCAGTGGTGGAAAAATTACTCAATTGTTTTACTTTTGGTAAAAGTACCAATACTGCAATTTAGAACTACTTTGTTACAAGTAAAAGTGCGGAATTGAAAATGTACTTGAGTAAGTAACAGTAACAGTAACAGTATCGGCATCAAAATACAAGTAAAAGTACTCATATTGCAGAATGTCCCATTTCACGAGTTCAAAATGTGTACAAAATCTATTGAAAAGAGCAGATCTACAAGCTCTCAATGCGTCGCGTACAGACCCCTTGAGCCCAGAAGACCCTGGGGCTAATGTACCTCTACTTATACTCCCATAAGAGACATGGTTAGAACTTAGACAAAAAAAGAATAACTTCACAAAACATGTGCTTACCAGAGTAATATTATTATTATATAGAAACATGATACATTATTACAGCCCAGATGGCAGTGTTGTTTTCGTCGACTAAAACCAAGATGAAAAATGTTCGTCGGCTACCTTTTTTCCACTGACGAAAACTACATGGAAACTAAATGGAAACTAAGCTATGACTAAAACTAAGACTAAATATGTTGACAATTTCGTCAACAGATAAAACCTAGAGTAAAATGTTAGGAAGGGACTAGTGGACAAGAGATCCAGTATAAGTCATTTTACACTTGGTTGCTGAAAATAGCAGATCTACAAGCTTGTAGATCGGCTATTTTCAGCAAGTGTAAAATCAACCATTACGACGGCATCAAGGCCCATCAAAATACATTTTAGTCGACTAAATCACCTGTAGATTTAGTCGACTAAAACCTTGTGACATTTAGTCGGCTAAAACTAGACTAACACCAATACATTTATTTTAGTCACTAAAATGTGACTAAAACTAAAATAGAAAATGTGCTGCCTAAAAAAAAAAAAACAACAACACTTTGGTTGGTGGGTCAAACTCACAAGTGGAACTTCTCCTCCCAGACCGGGTTGAGGTTGCCATAGATGGTCTTGGTCCTCTTCTTGGTCTTGCCAACTTGAACGGTGACGTAGGGATCACTGGAGCCCGTCTTGTCTTTAGCTTGAAGGCCCTGGGCACAAAACACTGAACGGAAACAGGAAAAACAATGAAGGAAATCACAGACAATGCAATTTAAAAGGACACGTATAGCAGTGAGTATAGCATCTTACTACACAGCAGTCCCCAAACCTTTTTTGGGCCGTGCAGTCGTGCTTACCCCCCCCCTGTTACCTCCTGACCTAGCTGATGCACTCTTTGTCTTGTTGTATTTTGGCCAAAAATGATACATATTTTTTTTTATACGATTATGTAATCACAGAATGTCTGACTGCAGTATGAGAGAGACATGCAGCTGCTGTATATCCCTGTAAAGACCCGGATTAATTTCTACTTGCAAAAAAGAGATTTCAACCTTACTACCACTTTGTACTACTAGGAATTAGGTTAAAAACATATGTAAAAAAAATAAAAATTATGAAAATGTTATGCACATTATATAATAAATTAATAATTTACATTTGGGGGATATCTTTCACAATAATGAATAAACCATGTTCTAGACATTCTAATGATCACAAAAAAAAACATATATTACAATTATTTTACTTACTTTTATTAGGGTTAAAGGTCAAAAGTCATAGTCAAATATAATGACCGATGGCATTGCAATGAACATCACTGATGACGTTTAGGTGAAAAAAGAACAGAAAAAAAAAATTAAGTAATTAATTAAAATATAATTGTTGCTAGTATAAAGCAACGCAGGGTCTTAGAGGTAAACGTCAAGCACCGGGGTGAGTTGTCCAGTATTCAGACAATACGCCGTGTTCAATGCCCATGCGTCACAGTCCCGGGTCAAAGAGTTACACAAGTACACCGACGACTGACCCGTGATGGTGATCTTGGCCGACCATTTGGAGGTGCCGTCCAGGACACTCTGCTTGATGGTCTTCATCTGCTGGCCGTGGATGGCCTTGCTGATGACAAACACGTCTCGGATGACGTCGAAGATCTCCGGCTTGTTCCTCTCCCGGATCTTCATGCGGTCCTTCATGGCCATGATGATGTGCTGCGTGCGGTCGTCCGCTCCGTGCTTGGAGCTCTTCTCGGCAGCGCCTAGAGAAAGAAATGGAATAATGACAATCAGACCAGTCTGAAGTGAGTGGTGCTGTACTGGTACTGGCACTGTACTGTGCCGCCCGCCCGCCCTCCTCCCTGGCCTCTCTGTGTGTGTGTGTGTGTGTGCTCAACAGTGCCATCCAGCGGTATCGGCGTGGTACTTCCGTGCTCATACACACGAAGGCACGTACCAGGAGTGGCTGGCACCACTCAAAAACATTTAACCCATTCTGACCGGGCACCCATTTTGGTGTTAGCATCATGTTATGCTTTAGCTATTGAAAAATAGCAGATCTACAAGCTCATATCGCGCCACCGAGTGGCGCGATACGAGCTTGTAGGTCTGCTATTTTTGAAAAATTCGAAGAACGACTGACATTTTTAGAATCTGATCTCAGGTCAGAATGGGTTCATCAGACCAGTGTGTGTCCCGTGGAAACCTCGTATGAATCTGATCTCAGGTCAGAATGGGTTAAACGATTACATTGCCATTTAGTCTTTAGATTACTATACTATACTATACTATACTATACTAAGCAATGTATACAGAGATTCTAACATGAGCTAAAAAAAACGTGAATTCAGTACACCTGTAGTACTTGGACAGGCAGGAGAATTAGCACAAGGTTTCCATTTCTAGCCTTTCTTTAGCCTCAGGTGTGTGTGTTGGGGGGGGGAGGTACACTCACGTTGTAAACAGTCTGCATTCAGAAGCTCTTGGCACTTCTCGTGGCATTTGACCCCACACTCGGTGCAGCGCATGCCTTGGCGAGCGATGCCCCACAGCAGACCCTCGCACTCGTAGCAGTAGGTTGGCGTCGTGGCGGTCCACACGTCGAAATGGTGCGGCGTGGTGCAGGAGATGGGGTAGATGAGAGCCTGCAGGGTCTTCTTGTAGACGTGGTTTTTCTGCCACGAGGAAAAGCATTGGAATATTTTTTTGTATTGGGAGGACATTATTGCAATGTGCTGTATAAACAGACTGGGAAGATGAAGAAGGGTCTAGAATGTATACTGTGAAGGTTACAAATGCACCCTGCTAGTTTTAGCACTAGTATATCAGGGGTGGGCAACTTTGACGATGGCGAGGGGCAATATATATCCACACTCACTCCAGAGGGCCAATATATAGCCACACTCACTCCAGAGGGCCAATATATAGCCACACTCACTCCAGAGGGCCAATATATATCCACACTCACTCCAGAGGGCCACAGTGCATATTACTGTCGTCGCAAACAATAGCCGATCTACAAGCCTCAAAACACGTCGCAATGTGACGCGTTTTGAGCTTGTAGTTCAGCTATTTTTTGCTATATTTGAATTGAAAACCCGAATATGTTTTTGCTCTTTTTGAATTGGAGTCCCGAAAAGTAACCCTTTTTATTGAATTTTCAAATGCATTTAGTTATAGTTATGTTAACTTTAAGAACTACATTGCCATTGGACACAACAATTCAACAATAGAACAAGCTTTGAATTAAAATATTTATAATTTCAGGAACTCAAAATTTTGGTCAAACAGTAACCATTCCATTATGATAATACAGAAACCTGAGAAAGTAGAGAGTATAGATATAAGAGCTGGAATATATCTCTACAGAGTAGACCGTATACGACCTTTACAGAGTTGAGTAATTTAATCCATGTACTCACCAGCTCCTCGTCTTTGATTGAGGACCGTGCAGCCATAGAAGAGGCAATCCCTGCCTTCCTGGCTTGAACCAGCGACTGCACAGAGAAACACACGTCATTCAGATAATGTATCAACAACATACTGCACAGTACTGTACTGTACACACAACCCACAAGCCAGCTTAAAGCTGCTATAAGCAATAATACTGTATGTCACATTTCTTTTTTGTATTCAGAGTACAGCCAGCAGTGGGTAGAACGCTCCCCCAAAAAACGTTAAGTCTCTGTGTGACACATCTAGGGGGCCGCAATCTGCATTCAAAGATTTTCCTAGAAGCTTCGTCATTGGTCGATTTGCACTTCTGCTTCCTGATTGGTTAGTCATTGCGACCAGGGTTTTCTTCGGCCAATGACAAAGCTCCTAGGAACATCTTTGAATGCAGATTGCGGCCCCTATAGATGTGTCACAGAGACTGCTGGCTGTCTGAATACCAAAAAAAGAAAAAGAAAAAAGAAGGTCATTCAAATTTTGATATATTATTGCTTATAGCAGCCCATATAGCAAAACTATGTATACTTCATCACTGCTGTCCGGTAGAATCCTCAGATGTCTAATACTGTTACTTTTCAAGATTAAAAAGTAGCAAAAATAGCAGATCAAACATCAAACAGTGCGCCACGGGTTTGAGCTTGTAAAGCTGCTATTTTGGCTACTTTTGTGTGAAACTGTAGTGTGAGAAAGTAGGGCATTCATTTACGAAAAAAAACAAAATAAAGATAAGAGGTTTCTGCCAGACACAGCAACGATATATAATGTATTTACCTTTGCTGCATGGGACAAGAATACCGGTAAGTAGGTACAAGAACAGTGAGGATCAGCTAAAGTGGTCAGTAAAGGCCAAGTTCATACTCCAGGTTTAGCTGATAAGGTGACCACCAAAAACTGCAACATGACGTCACGCTGCGGTGACAAGCGACTCACCGCTCACCCAAACACATCCGTCTTGTTTTTACTAACCATCCGTTCCGGTGGTCACCTTATCACCTAAAACTGGAGTATGAATAGGCCTTATGGGTTAGGAGGATTTTTGTTAAAGATATTAGTATTAGTAGATTATTACCAATCGAAAAACCCAGGTGAGTAATATTAGGTGAAACTCTGGAAAGTATTATCACTGGGATTACTGCCGCATCTGAGGACATATTAGTTGTACCCATGTGGACACACAGAACCATTACTTACCTGTGTGTGTGTGTGTGTGTGTGTGTGTGTGTGTGTGTGTGTGTGTTGTGATGGTCTGTGAAGGGCTCACCATTGTTAAGCAGGTAAATGCGTTTGATTAGTTGATTACGTTTGGTTTTGTTAGTTTATTTTTTCGATGACTGTATCAAGTAGGAACATATTCTAACTGGGACAAAAGAGGAGGTGTGGAAAACGTGTCACTATAACTGGGACGTCTACAATAAAGTATACACTACACAATCAGTGATTCTCAACCTAATTGGCAAAATTGAATTGATTTCTTTATAATAACATTAATATTTAAAAGAGGAAAAACCAATCAATAAAAAATGAAAGAAAAGGAAACCAGATGGGTGGGCCACGAACACTTTTTTCAAGTGGGCCCTGTTCCAGAAAAGGTTGAGAACCAATGGTCTACATCCGTATATGGTATATGCATACATACAGTACTTACATGACGTATCCTCTGTTGAATGTGTCCTACTTGATACTTTCTATTCAGTAGAAAAGGGGAGCGGGCAGTTGGGTTCTATATATATATATGAACTTACCATAGCCTGACCGAGGAGAGAGAGAGATTGCGTTCAAGAGAGTGGTTGTGGATGGGGGTATGGTTGTTTGTGGGGAATTTAAGAGAGGAGGGAGAGAAAACACATCAGTCTGATTTTTCATTTGTCTCCATTTCGTTGATGATCATGACAAACTCAGTTAAAATCTACCCTGGCAAATCCGTGGCGAGCATCTATAGGAGCATACTGCAAACTGATCCTGTTGGGGTTGGCATCAACATATATATTAGAAGACAGTGCACTCCCAAAGAGCAGAACAAAACAAGCGGGCATGACTGGGGGAACAAAAGGAATGAGTAAAAGATCGGTACTGACCACATCGCTGACCAAGGCGATGGGTTTCTTCTTGCGCAGGTCCGGCATGCTGTCGATTCCATACAGGCCGGATCCACCACTACAGGCAAATATCAAAACAGTTGACATTTAACATTTTAGGTGATGAATGTGCCCGGCCGGCATGGACATCTCCTCTACGGTCAAACTTAACCCATTTAGACCTCCGAGTCAGATTCAAAATAAATAAAAAGAAAGGCATATCCTGACAGTTTTCTGAAAAAAAAACGATGTTTTTCATGTCAAGGACCCCCAAAAATGATATGATATGTAATAGGCCGCCGACCCCAGTCTGAACATAATGTTGCTCCAGGGACTCTCCGGGAGCAAAGGTTTGAGTTAAAAACGTTCACTCAAATCGCTCTAAAAATAGCAGATCTACAAGCTCGCAGCGCTGTAGATCTGCTATTTTTCAACAGACAAAAGTTTTGAATAACGGTTAAAGTGGTTAAAAGCTATTGGCGACACAGATGCTGCCTCAGGTAGAAATGGGTTAATGCTGGCACCCAAATGTGGCTGTAAAAAAAAACGCATAACTTACCCCGGTTTGACCCAGGCCTGCCTAGCGGTGGGCTCTTCTTCATCATGGACCTATATCAAACATGAAATTGCAGACTTTAGATTCCTCATGACATGCTTTGCGGAGATACAACACTGTGGTGCAGGGACAAAGGGAGTAAAGGAAACTTGGGATTGGTTGAGTTTCACCCCTTATGGGTTATTACAATGCATGCAGAGTTAAGACAAGAAACAACATGACACAGTGTGATGTCCACAGACCTCACCCGAACCACTCGCCGAGATAACATGTTGGCAAACTCTTATAGGCTATAAGAATGTCACACGGACGACAAAGACAAGGTGCCATGAATGAGATGGAGAAAATAAATAATGTATGCATTTACACCAAGATGATGAATAAGTTCCATTCTTTGGTAAAAAACACAAAATATAAAAACTCTTTCATGACTCTTGGGAGTGCCTCCCCCTTTATCATACAACTACAGCGGTGGGTGCGGATTGCGGTGAAACTTTGCACACACAGCCCGCAATATGTTGAGGACCGAACAAGCGTCACCCTTTTAACGTTATAGTGCCACCAGGAGGCAAAACATTTTGGTTTTATATAACCCCCACAAAGGTTGTCCAAAGTCCAAACATCACGCACATCTACCGTATACACATTCAAGACGGATCCGTCAAGAGTTTTCATATTCCATCCTGACTGGCGAATTTCCGAATTTCTGGCCCACAATAACAATACACAATACCTGGCCTGTGCTCTGATGAGCACTCTAGTTCTAGTTTTATTATCCTATTAGTATAAAACTACTGACTCTTTTTGCTCTGGTTTTTCAGTCATTCTCTTTCTTTTTCATTTATTATTATTATTATTATTATTATACCCTGCTGCAATGTCTGAAGGAAGCCGATTTTTATTTAGTTTGACTCTTAAGTACCTACCTGTGCACAAGATGTTAACAAAGAACAACCTGTAATTAATACAGCGCCCAGGGACATGTTAAGGGTTTACGAGTCTTTCTCAGGTTGTAATGTAATACTTCACACCACTGGTGTGAAGTATTACATTAAATGAGATGAAGGCTATATAGTTACATTTCAAATTAAAAACCGCAGATGGAAGAGATCCATTGAAATGTTATGACGAATGCAAATCAAGAGAGAACCATAACCATGAATCATGCCACTGATACAGAGTGTAAAACAGGAAAACGATGCTGGACAACACAGAGGATACACACGGAAAACAACAGATAAATAAACTTTTAAGAAGGGAGTTCACGTTATACGAGTGACCTGATTATCGTCTCTGCCACACTCTGAAAAGGGGGGGGGGGGGGGGGGAAAGAAATAAATCGTGAAAGACGTAGAGCTCTGCCTTAGTAATACAACACTGCCAATCAAAAGTCTCCAGTTAACATATTTCATATTTATTGCTTATATGCTTTTTGTTCTACTGGTGCTTGGTGCACGGCCAAAGTGGCAAAACATATACAGAAAAGATACCTGCGGTAAACTCATCCTGAGATTGGGACCCCTGAGAACCTCGAGACCCATGGGACCCCTGGGACTCCTGAGTGGACCTGGATAGTCTGTGACGAGTTTGCCTCTTTTCCCTCAGGACGCGCTGGAAATTATCCATGCGTGCTTTGTGACTCTCGTCGGACGGCTCTCTCGTCTCCACGTCGCCGAGCGCACGCCGTTCCTCCCCGATGGGACTTAAAGCCGGCCCTTCCGGACCGACCGCTTGCCTCACTGGACTCGCCACCGGGGCGGCCACGACGGGACCTGCCGGGCCCTGCCCTCCGGGGCTGTGGTCTGGCATCGGGTCCGGAATGGACGTGTCTTTATCGGTCGGGGACGGTCCTCTCCCTGGCGAGAGCTCCATGGAATGGTATTCAGTAGGGGTGGCGGCAGAGTGACTCGTTTCACAGGGCGACGGAATACGCGAGCGAGACACGGCTTCGTGCGGCGGGTCACAGTCCATATAGACTGAAGGCTCACTATATTCCTCCTCTGGAGTGCCAAACTCAGTCCGGTGTTCTGGCGGACTAAAACCTCCCCCCGTGTGCTGTGGTGTGCTGCTGTCCCCCTTTGAGGCGTCATTGAATCGTCTGGCAGGGGAGGAAGCCGCCTCAGACCCACTGCCAGCTTCTGCATATTCAGCGTTGGAACCGTCCAGCTTTTTAAAAGCTCCTTTTAAAGCGGACCGGAAAGTGAGCACAGCCTTGGTGAAAGTCTTCACGTCAAAGCCTACACCGAGGGTCTCCTCTGTGCCCTCGGACTCGAGACCCTCTTGAGGCTTTCGAGAACAATAGCCCGTTTCATTGTCCTGGGAGATGACGTTCTCTTCCGTACAATCTTGATCCAGACTCTCGGCCGAGCCTACATCCAAAGTGTCAGCCAAGGACGGGCAGTGGTCGCAGAGAAGCTCCGGGCAGCCATCGTCGCAGTCCGTCAGTAGCACGGTGGAGCAACTCAGACTCCTAGAGGGCTCACTGCCAAGTTCATCGGCAAAGGCATCCATGGTGTGGTAACCAGAGCTACGAGAATAAGGGCAGTTGGTTACACAGTCGCACTCCATGTTTCCCTCAGCAGAAGCCTGCAGCCTGGATGGCCTCCAGCTCAGCACGCTGGAAGAACTGGAGGGGGAGTTGTAATGTTGTCCGAAGAGCAACGAGAGGTGCTCGGAGCTGCTGTGTGACGACAGTCCCAGTGTGCTACTGGTCTCCTCGGTGGTGCATCTGTCCCACGCGCCTGAACTGTTCTCCAGGTCCTCTCTGCTGTTCACACAGGAGCTGACGTCCTCTTCGCTCCAACCTCCCTCTCCACTTGCACTGTGCTGCATGTCCGCTGAGGTCCATCCGTCAAACGCTGTATCACTGGAGTGGTACCTGCTACCTCTCTCTGGGCAGGTGGAGCTGTGGCATGTGGACAGGGAGCTGGTGCTGTAGCAATTGTGCTCAAAGTGACCTGCAAGGTAGCAGAGGGTGGCCGCGCTGGGATCCGAGGAGTGCACATCCGAGTTCTGGTCCGAGTTGTCCTGATCAGTTTGCTCCGATCGGCGAACGACTGGATCTTCTCTCCATCGCGTGGGTGATACGGGGCGTTGCACCAAGCACGGACTCTGCCTGGAGTCCGTGTCCAATTCAAGGTGGCAGAGCAGTGGGCTAGTGGCTCTCCTGTGAAGGGACGTGATGGCATTCTGTCTCCCTAGGCTCCCTCTCCGGACTCTGGGTGTTTTATGGACAGACTGAGGAGGCTGGGGCTCTGCCGCTGCAGCTCCAGAGTACAGGTCTCCTATCTCGTTGAGTACTGCGTCCACGCAACAGGACACCTCGTCCACGGAGCCTCGCACGGAGCTCAAGTACTGCCTCAGGTCCGAAATCTCCTCTTGGATCTTGTTGATGCCTCTCAACTCTTTAAGGATGTGCTCTACGATGTTACTAGAGCGTTCCCCGGCTTCTCCATCGCTGCCCTCCTCGGCGTCGCCCAACCCCTCGTCACCGGGCCTGGGTATGGTATCGTCCACCGCCCCGATTCCGTCTTGACAATCAGAGCTGCTGTTCCCTTCCGACGGAGTCGGGTCTGGGATCCCGGCGGGGGAGCCGTTGGAATGGACGACGCGAGGAGCCAACACGTGACCGTCTCGGCTCCGCTCCAATCCTGCCAACATGAGCCCACTTAGGTCCCCTGCCGTATGGCTATGATGGCTGTGGGCCTCCGACATATCCCTGCTGGAGGGATGTCTCCTCAGGCCACAGATGAACATCTCCTGCTCCACGTCCACGGATGCCCGTGCATGGAGGGAGTGATCCCCGCCACCAGACCCCTGCAAAACCCTCTGCAACTTCCTCCGCATTCTTCTCCCCAGCTTGGGGCTCTCATGGGTCCTGGGCTTCTCCCCCAGCTCTCCTCCCCCACCACTGGGTAGCTGGTGCGGCAGGATCTCCATGTCGTAGAGTCCATCCCGTCTACTGAGGTGGCCTCGGGGGGAGAACATCCCTGGGAGTTGAATGTGTGGTCCCCCCCCAACATGGACACAAGCTCAGGTCTCAGAGTTGTCCGAGTACGAACCACATCCTAGGACGTGGAAGATGGGGATCTGAAGAAGAAGAAGTGCTCAGAGATCCATCTCCATCACATCCATGACTAACGGGGGGAAAGAGAAGCGTTTGATGAATCAGATTTCATAAGTGCTGCTGTGAAATGGAATTATTTTCTACTCAAAAAGTCAAGTGGAAAAGAAATACATAGATTGCGTTACGTTTCACTGACGCCCTAGTCAGATAAAGTTGAATTCATGATTATTATTTTTTTGTCTTTCTGGAAACTCATTTGGAATCAATTCCGTCTTGTCCTTTATAATGAAACATGAATTCTGTCTGTTAAAAATACTGAATGTTCCATTCAGCAGACCAGAAAATGGATAAAACTGAAATAATAAACTTTTTATTTTTTTACCAAACTCCACAAACAAAAGTGCTCTCAGTCTCTCTCAGTAGTGCTACACCCTATTCGCACCGGATTAGTATTACATGGGAACCTCAATACTCATGTAATCACATTTCAAATTTACCCCCCCAACGTCTGAATTTATTTACCGCAAATACAGCAAGGCCATTTTATGTGTATGCAGATTGCAATTTACAAGTGTTGGTTATTAGTGGGCATAGTGGCTAATATTATCCTAATGAACAGATTATTTAAAAAAAAAATCAAATGTTTCAACACGATTGAAAGTTATTTCTCATCAGACGAGATTGTGCCAGTCTCTTCAAATGAAGGTGTTTAGGCCACATTTTTATTCTGATTGAGTTATCATTTTCATTATTACTGTCCATGCTGTGTACCGGTATGAGCTGGATTTGCACTCATTTGCAGACATTGTTTTTTCCTCCAAATTATTGACATGTCTGAGATTTGCATAGAATAGTGTTATGAAATATAATCTCTCAAAACAGATTTAGCTCCACGGGTTGTGCGATTGGCTGAAAATTTGGTATAGGCAATTTACACTGGAATTAAAAATTACAGACATGGCATGGGATTAAAGTCACAGATGTCCTCCGTAAAATTATCAGACGTCCCCAGGTAATACTGTTTGACCGATAGTCAAAGTACAAAAATCAATCAATCAATTTTGAAAAACACAGATTTCGTGAACAAGCAAATACACAAACTTAACTGCATCGTAATTAATGACTAAAAGCCCTATTCTAAATCTTCTAAAAATATACTATAAACTCACAATACGACACATTGTGAGCTTGTGGATCGTCAATGTTTTATTTTATTCTTTTAGGTTTAGCCTATTTTCGCTTACAGTATTATTGACATGCTCAAAATGGGGATGGCCGATACCAATATATCGGTTCACTGCTATGAGACCTGGATTTCACAAGCAATACCATCTTTCTCTCCATTTCTCTCCTCTGAGGCTGTGTAATTCCTCCGCACAGTGTGCACACAGACGGACAGTGGGGTCTGAGATATGCCTGACCTTCCACCCAATACATCTGCCTGACAGGAGGACTTATTTCAACAAAGTACAGATAAGTTTTTTGGTTTTTTGGGGGTTTTTTTACCCAAGGGCAGTAATTCTGTCTGTCACTATTGTGAGACAATGGCTCAGCATCACAACAGTTCCATTAAGAGAATGCCAGAGGACACAATAGTCTGAGGGGCCAAGACTTAAAAGGCACTGTGGTATGTTTTAGTTAAAATGTGTTAAATAGCTCTTAAATATCCCACAGTTTGTTCAGTAATAGGATCTCTCCAGGTCTTTAGTGGACATAAAATACTGTCCTGTTATCTAAAACGTGGTTCCGTCGCTGATAGCACACCTGCATTTCACAAGCAATACAGGGTTTGGCAACATGCCAGGAGCCCTGGCATGTTTAAGGTCACTGTCGGGACAAAGGAAAGGCTAATCTTCTGGAATCTGTAAATGCGTTTAATTAAGTTGACCATGTTCAAAGTGTGCTGCCATCTTTGCTGCTACGTCAAACTCCTTTCTCTTCCTGTCATTGCCGTTCCTCTGTCCTATTTATTAGATCGTATATTGCATATGACGTTTAATTTTAAAAAAAAATACTGTCTCATATGCAAGCCACTGCTTTAGCCATGTTTCACTCGAGATGGGGGAGGGGGATGCTATTGCCATACAATTTGTCTGTAAATAAATAAAAGTCTAAATGCAATAAATATATTTAAAATTGAGGTGTACTGTAACCGGTGCTGTCAACCTGCACACTGCCCTGTCCATCACCACCCTAATTAAGCCACACAGTGTATGATGAATGTGAACTGGAGTAAAAGTGACTAAATGTATAAATCCCATTTGAAGACAGGTAAAACCAGATTGAATGTGACCCCGTGCATAACTGCAATTGTAACAAATAACAAACAAACATTGGATTCCGAAACAAATCCACGGTAACAACAACTTTCAGGAAACTTCCCCCCCCTCCCCCCCCATTTGCTTTAAGACAGAGGGGGTGAACCGAGGGAGAAGGGACAAGGGGAGGTGATTCAGACCGCTGCTTGTGAGGGATAACTTTAATTGACACCATCCCTCCACCTTGGGTTAAACCTCTGTCCAATAGCACTCAGCACAGGTGGTGTGCATTAGCATGATAAGAAGTCTGGAAGGCGGCGAAGGCGTCATGGACACCAGTAAGCACAGTTTGACAGACCCATGGGGATTACAGGACATTGGGGCTATAGGTAGGATGGGGATGGGGGGGGGGGGGGGGGGCTACTACTTCTGCTTCCAACTGAGGAGGCTTAGCAGCAGAATAGATTCCGGGAATTGTGTGGGGAGAGAGATGCGCACCTAGAGAAAGATCTCCCAATTAAATTAATCTCTCGCTTTCCCCCCCCCCCTTCTGTATTTCTGCCTAAAGTAACCTTTTCAGAAATAAGTGTGTGTGTGTCTCACACACACACACACACACACACACACACACACACACACACACACACAGCCTTTCAGCAGCACGTTGAGCTGCACTCTTGAGTGCTGCTGGCCCATTTAGTGGAGACAGCCAATGATCTATTTGGTCTGTGAAGGCCAATGACTTTATCAGTTAGCCGGTCAGAATAAAGAGGGGCTGAGATGAGAGAGAGAGACGGCCGGTTGATGTCTGGCCCGTTCCTCACTGACAGTCATTGGAATTCCCTGCAGCTATGTCTTTTCTCTCTCTCCTTTACTAAACGGTCCGTGGCCTGGAAAAAAAAAAGAAAGATGACTTGCATTGTTAGGTTTTCCCCATCTGACTCGAAACGGTAAGTGTTGAGCCTGAACTGGAATTTTGGGGGTTGTGGTATAAGGTCTTGCCTCGAGTATTTCAAATCATAATGTACTCAACTAAGACGCATAACAATGTACACGCCCCACATAAGCATAAAGCATCCATGTAAGCAATAAAGCATCAGTAAGGAGGATGAGACTTTAGCTGGCCAGTACTGCCACAGACAGTCAGACACCAATAACTCCCGGCCAAAAAGCTTGTATACTGTGGGAACCAACACACGGGCATCGGCCGAGATTCGATTCTGCTGGTGCAGAAAGCACAAATGGAGCTGGCCAGATGTACGGAGAACCGAGATGACTGGAGACGCCGACGGGAGGGCTCGTCTGAGGACGACGTAGATAAGAGATCTAACTTTATATGTAACTTCACACGGGGAAATAAAATAAAGTCAAACTTTTTTTTTTACTGTATATAGTGTATACCGAATACACAAAACAATATACATGATATGTAATGTAAACCTTACCTCATAGAGACAAAATATAATAATAATAATTAATTATTATTATTATTATTAAGAACAACCTGTAGATAGCATCATGAAAAAGCTAATGAATCCATGTGGAGCAGTGATCAGCAAGTTGGTATTGATTTTTGGTTTTTTTTTTTAAGTCTTGAGAAAACACAAATCCTCCAGTGCTTGTAATCCCATCGCGTGCCTTAATCTCCCCACTGGGCTGGCTGTGGGTATAGCTGCTCCTCATGCAGACAGACAGACAGACAGATATACCGGCAGATGCAAATCTCGCATTTCTACACACTGGAAAGGGAAAGCGTAGACTAGGAAAACACTGCAGTTCAACCCCGGTTAAATATCCCTCCCTCCCTTCCCATCCATCCATCCCCTCCCTCCCTCCCTCCCTACCACTCACTTCTGCATGCTTTTACTGTTCTCTCCCTCTCTCTCTCTCTCTCTCTCTCTCTCCCTCTGTCCTCTAGCAATGTAGTCCACCACAAAGCTAATCTGAAGCTGAGAGACAGTCTGTACTCTTAGCCCCCGCCCCTCCTCTCCATCTTCCTCTTGTTCTGCATCCCCACATCTGTCCAGTTCCTGCCATCTACTCCCCCCCACCCCCCCTCTTAACCACTTTAACCCATTTTGACCTGCGATCAGATTCTAAAAGTCTCTTCTACATCCTGACAGTTTTCTGGAAAAAGCTACGCTTCTATGTCGGTTGTTCTTCCGATTTTTTTAAAATAGCAGACCTATACAAGCTCGTAGCGCGCCACTCGGTGGCTCGCTATGAGCTTGTAGATCTGCTATTTTTCAATAGCTAAAGCATAACATAATGGCCAACACCGAAAGGAGTTCCCACCCAAAATGCGTTAAGGTTTGGCTGGCTTCCCCATTTTGGGGGCAGGTCATTGTGGACGATAAAATAAAATAAAAAATAAATAACAAATCTACAACGCTCACAGCTTGCGACAGACCTGACACACACACACACACACACACACACACACACACACACACACACACACACACACACACACACACACACACACACACACACACACACACACACACACACACACACACACACACACACACACACACACACACACACACACACACACACACACACACACACACACACACACACACACACACACACACACACAGATATTCCACTAGCTTCTTTATAATATTCCAGCCAGAAGTGGTCACTCAGCTAGCCGAACTAAGCACACAGGGGCAGACAGTTCAGTCTTACTGTACATACAGTATATCACGAAGGTATTTAAATAACGTATACTGCAAAAAAAAAACACACACACACACACACATTCAGCCCCCATTCCCCCCACACCACCCCCCCTCTCTGAATCTGTGCCAGCATGCAAGGATGTTTTGTTTCTACTATAGCTATAGTGTTTAAGCTCTCATTTATTAGACAGCGCTCTTTGACACCACCGTGACAGATTAACTAGCATTTTCTAATTCATTACGGCCTTCTCAGGATTCATCCTTGTGTCTTAAGTGCTTCCCCCATGTACCGGTAATAAATAACACTTAAGCCACTTTGGGCGGGGACCCCTTTTGGTTATTGAAAAATAGCAGATCTACATTCTAACAAGCTGTGAATTTGTAGGTGCTGCTATTTTTTGAGTGGTGCAACCACTCCTACAACCAGCAATGTCCGTGTCGGCCTATGTGTGTCTGTGACGTTAATGAGCACGAGGATGAGTACCAGTAGGGGCGCTGTTGTGCCAGAAACAGAGAGAGAGAGTGCTGCAGTTGCCTGCTAATGAGAGAAAGAGAGAGAGAGGGGGGCCTAAATGGGTTACGGCAGCTTTCACCTTGCTGCTCCCCTGTTCCCCCCCCCCCCCCTCTCCTGTTGCCTTCGGTCAGCCAGCATTTTAACGTGGCCATCTCCTCCAGTCCTTGCAAACCAATCACCATAATGGAACCCATAGCGAACACTAACGAAGCGTCTCCATTGTCATTTCATGACGTTGGCTTAATTAACCCATTTATAGACCCGAGGACGATTCTACAAATGTCTTCTAAATCATGACAGTTTTCTGGAAAAAAAAAACATGTTTCTGTATCAGTGGTTCTCAGAGATTTTCATGTCGAGGAGACCCCAGAATTATATGTAATCCCCCCCATGTGAAAATATGTTGTTCCAGGGGACCTGCGCTCAGTCGAGTGGGCGGGGTCTATGGGCTGGAAACCAGGCTACCAGGGACCCCCAAGAAGCAGAGATTTGAGTTCAAAACGTTGGCTCTGAAATAATATATATTCAAAGATTTGCGGCACATTTTCACGATATGTGAAATAGCAGACCTACAAGCTCGTAGCACGGCACTCGGTGCCGCGCTACGAGCTTTCTGAAAAACCTCATGTTTCTATATCAGTGGTTCTCAATATTTCATGTCAAGGACGCTCAGAATTATCTGTATTTGGCAATTTTGGAAAATATGTTGTTCCAGGGACCCCCCCCCCCCCTAGAAGCAGAGATTTGAGTTCAAAACGTTCACTCTGAAAGAATATGTATATTCAAAGATTTGCGCCACATTGTCCTCGTAGACCTACTGTATGAGCTTGTAGATCTGCTATTTTTCAATAGCTAAAGGATAACATAATGCTTAAAACACCACACAAAAGCCTTAATAACGGAATGTTTGATGCATTAATTCTCCCACCGTAGAAGAATTCATGATGCACTACTGTAAAAAAAAAAAAAATGGTGATGGATCAACACAGCATACTGATATTTTACATTTCTTTTGTCTCCCGTTATCTTTTGTATTCCGTTATGCCTTTCCCCTCAGGCTAAAAAAGGATACAGGAAGGGCAACAAAAGAGAGAAAAGAGAGAGTGAATTTGCCACACAGTGAGACTTGGTTCATTAGTGTGGGGAACTCGCTTCATCCATTTAAGTCCCCGCCCGGTATACCAAATACACGTTCTAACAGATTCAACCGGACTGCTGCCCCGCGATCATGACTTGATAACTTTAATGTGACGGGAGAGGTGACTAAATTACTTTAGATTTCAACTAGATATCCGTTGTGGTACCACATTACAGGCACTTAGATGGGCAAACCGCCCCAGTTAACCCATTTTGGGCGGGTGTTAGCATCATGTTATGCTTTAGCTATTGGAAAATAGCAGATCTACAAGCTCATAGCGCGCCACCGAGTGGCGCGCTACGAGCTCCTAAGTCTGCTATTTTTGAAAAATCGAGGAACGACTGACATAGAAACATAGCTTTTTCAGAAAACTGTCAGGATGTGGAAGACATTTTTAGAATCCGAGCTCAGGTCAAAATGGGTTAATGCAAATGACGGACCACTCCATAGAGAGAGAGAGAGAGAGAGAGAGAGAGAGAGAGAGAGAGAGAGAGAGAGAGAGAGAGAGAGGGAGGGAGGGAGAGAGAGAGAGAGAGAGATATGCATAGATCAGCCTCGCAATTACAGTTTCACAGGAAGAGGGGAAATTATTGTATAGTCACCGGGAGGCTGAGAGGAGCGCATTTACATGTACAGGTAGCAATCTGTAAAGATTTGAGTTAAAAAACACACGCAGTCTTCATAGGTCCATCATTTCATAGAGATGCTTCATGGCCAATTAAAAACAGCTAGATTTCCCAGCCACTATTATGTTGCGCTGATCAAAGCAGAGCAATGGCCATTTTAAGCGTCAAACACTAGCTGTATAGTGCTGTGTTGCCACCATCAAAAGGTGAAAGTGGACCTGGATATAGAGGCCAAGACCCTTAGAAAAGGACACGGATAACGCCACAAGACAGGCCCTGGACTACAACCCACAGGGGAAGAGGAGCCGGGGTAGGCCGAGAAACTACTGTAAAAGGACATTGGAATGAGCTGACAGGAAGCAAAAGCGAGTGAGATGGAGAGCTCATGCCCCTCGGCGGGGTAAAGAGTCAGTTAAGTCAGTAAATCAAGTACCGGTAGTGCCCTGTGTGTTAGTTTTTTTTTTGGTATGACTATTGTCGTGGCAGGCCCCTGAACCCCCTGTGTTTGAAGCAAGTGTGGTGCGGATTTGAGCAACAGTGTGCCTGTGGCTCCCAGGGGCAAAAACGTGGCCCCTAGGGGGGGAGGCGGGGTCATGGCGGGGGCCTCTGAGGCCACATGTGGACCCTGGCGTATAGCTGTTCTGTGGGAAGACCCCTTAACAGTGTTTGGGCCACGTTTGGTGCAGATTGGAGCAAAGTCTGTGGCAACCAGGGGCCCCTGGACAGTGTTTTGCCACATTTGGTGCGGTTTGGAGACCCTGGGTGCCTGTGGCCCCTGGGCAGACCCCTGACTAGTGTTTTTGCCAAGCAACGGTGCTCCCCGCTGTAGGATATACAGTAGGTGATACAGTAGGCTCACCACGCGCCACCCATCTACTTTTCTACACAAGTGCAGGTTCTACAAGCCACTGCTTTCCAAAATGGCAAACCAACAGAAGCAACTTCAAAAAGTTACAAGTTATAGTTCTCTTGTATCATACCGTACTACCGACAATCCAGCATGGTATCCACCTCGCAGGACAGTCCAAGAAAGACGGGCAGTGTCGGTATAGGCCAATCACAGGCAGGCAAGGGCGTTACCATGCCTATTATGCTCGGACGCAAACGAGATTCACGCTGCTTGCAAGTCAATAAGTCATCAACGGCCAACGAGTGGGGCCCGGGCCAAAGAATGAATAGGTAATGCAGCAATCCTTATACCATAGATACAAATGAAACTCAACCAATTCCAAAGAGAGGGGTGTGTGTGTGTGTGTGTGTGTGTGTGTGTGTGTGTGTGTGTGTGTGTGTGCCCTTAATCTGAGTGCATGTCACATTTGAAAAGTGTATTTGACATACATGCACGTGAGAGCTTGAGAGAGAGAGAGAGAGAGAGAGAGAGAGTGAGAGACAGTGAGAGAGAGAGGTGGATGTGTACTTGCATGCAGGTGTTTTGAGGGGATAATGCATTAACAAGGTTTATAATAGTTGATTGAATGTATGTTAAGACTATTGGGAGAGAAATTAAAGATAAACCCATCCTTACCTCCCGGAGCTGAACTCGGACTTTATTGATGGCCTTCAACCAGCGCACTCTGGATGGGGAGAACGGTAATGGAGGTCCTTCATCATGGAATCTGGGGGGTAAATCGGGTTTAAGACGAGAAAGAAGGCATCTCAGTATATCTCATACGTTTTCCTGCACAGGGCGCACTTAATTAAATGCGTATCGAGTGCTGAGCCGACACACAAAAGTGTGTACCTTTGGAGTTTCGAGGGCCTCCTCTCTATCGGGGCGTCTTTCGTCATATCCAAGCCCATTCCCACGTTCAAGGAGGGTCTACGGGTGTCCTCTTCTTCGTCCTTCAACACGGAGTGTCCGTCGGGGGGAGGATGGTGGCCATTTGCGGGCGCCGGGTGTCCATTGAGCGGAGGAGGGGGGCGAAAGCCAGTGGTGCTGTGATAGGAGTGGAAGGATTCCTCCATCTCCGGGACACTCTCCTGGCCAGGCTCACTAAGCTGGGAGCTGGTCTGACTCAGGTTCCCCGATGACCCGTAACGACTACTTTCCACTGGACTGGATTTTTGAAAGGAAATGGTAAATGTTACAGTAATAATAACAATAACAATAAATATAAACTGGTCAAATTGTTTTCACAAACAGTTTCCATTGGATCATACTTACAATAAGTGTCATAACGGACACTATCTCTATATATGTTCCGTTGTTCATTTAGTACTCAATAATATATCTCTGCATCTCATGCAAACACATATTTGGCCAAGAGCTAATTGGGAGAAACAACGTCATCATTAGCAATGGACCCCGACAGAAGTGCTAGTTAAGAGCACAAACAGAGGTAATTAAGACTTAAGTACCTCCAGGTTTGGGTCATTATGTTCCAATGAAAACCGTTTGATTTATTCCTACAAAAGACTGGCCATACATACAGTATGCACAATGACAACACATTGATGAATGGCTATTTGGAGTACGATTTATAGACGCAACATTCGCAGAACAGAAATCCAAAAATGTACAAGGTGTCGTGTCTGGTGCAGAGCCCTGCATTGGGGTCCCGCGGGACCCCGTCTCTGGAGACAAGACGTGTTGGTTCCCACACGTTATCAAATGGTTCGACCCAACAGTCTGTACTTGGGTAGCCATGGTTCACATGGCGCTCGTACTTCGCGAGCGTCGTGGCTTAACTTCAGCCTGTTTTACGCGGCCGCTACATTTACGGTCCAAACGTGTATATAAACATTCCGATTTCAAATATGTACATAAGTACTCGACACATTTTTATCCGAGCAGTTTTTTTTGCCATTGGCTTTCAACTGCGCGCCACTATCGGTCGGGAGGAGTGTGACACTCGGTGTGTTCGATATAGGCACGCTGACCGTCCTGCCAATACAGACTAATAGGCGAGTGCGCTCCCGGTGTGCAACTGTGAATTTCCCAAACGAACCCCGTTTGAGAAAAGTAGCCGTTTTATTAAACAACGCGGGATGCAGCAATGCTAATCGCTGTACCAGCAAATTTCTAACACCCGTGGCACATGTGGCGAGTACTTTATATTTGAAATAGGAATGTTTATATACATGTTTGGACTGTAAATGTAGCGATTGCGTAAAACAGGCTGCAGTTGCGCCATGGCTGTCATGATAATCATGAGTACTTGGGAAGCTCTGAAAATGAGTAACTATCCCACTTCAGTTTCACCGGTGCACTGCAGTCGCATAAATAAACAACTCCTACTGGAAACCAAATTAATTGAAGCTAGCCAGGAATGGAAAATAATAGCTTCATATATTTTAATTATAGCTTTATTAATAATAGCTTCTAATCACCCAGCTCAGCCCACTGTGTCTATGTTCGGTGGTGCTGAAGTGCTTAAAATTATGAAATACTCAATGCACCCTCCTCTCTCTCTCTCTCTCGGTTTATGTTTGGGTCCCGATGAAAGTATGGTAGGACTAGGAGTAGGCAAGCACTTGAATGTTGCTGTGGGTGGGAGCGAGCAGTCAAAAGATAAACTGCGGGCGAGAAGGTTGAAAGTAAACTATGGTGGGAGCGGGTGGCAATGGTTAGAAGAGAATCCAATAGAAGCTGTTGGGCATGGGATTAACAAAACAGTCCCGTGCAGGGCTCTATAGTAGTGTCCTTGGTTGGGTTTATGAGGTAGTCATCAAAATGGCAAATACTCAACTCTCACCCAATTGTTTCTTAATAATTAACTGAATGAAAAGCATCGTCTGACTCAAATGTCCAAAGAAATGACTTGAATAGTGTAATTTCTGTTCTGGAATTCTTTTTCGGGGGGGAAATAAAGCACCTTCTAATATGTAAGATTATACATACTGTGTAGAAGAGGCAACATTCATGAATAAAAAGGAGGAACCACATTACTATACACAAACACTGATGGAACACAAGATGGAATGGACATTGAATGCATGAGCTGTGGAGCTGGACAGGTTAGCTGGACGTTAATGCTTCGTGAATGGTGTAGGGGAAAGGGGGCTGCCATGTATTATGCTTTTACTAGCCTTTTAGCATTCAATTGGTCCTTCGTGGACTCGTTGTCCAGCTGCACTCCAGATGTGGGACCTGCAGAGGGGGATGTTTCTACAAGGCTTTCCTCGTCCTTTTGGGACAGGGATGCTGAAGGATCTACTTCAGGAGTGGAGATGCAAATCTGGGGGGTTGCTATATCATCCATGGAACCTACCCCATCCTTCTTTTGGGCATCAGACGCTGCGACTTTTTCTATAGTTTGTGTTTGACCGGATGCTGGTTTGTCGTTGGCTTTGGGCTGAGTTACAACTGGGGTAGCTTGTGGGCTGGGAGGGTCTGCTTGCCAGGGGAATCCCAGCTTTGCTCCGAATAACGAAGCATCTTGTTTTCCAGCAGAAGACATTCCCTCTTGTAACAGACTCGCAGATAATGTCTTGAATCCTGAAAACAAACCACCTTCTGCTTGAGGTGTTGAGGAAGCACCTGAGGGCACTGTTGGTGGGGATGAAAATAGGGATCCAAGAGATTTTCCTGCATCACTGGTTGCTGACATAAAGCCAAAAAGGGACTTTGCTTGAGGTTGCTCTACAGTTTTGGGCAACTGATGAGGTTGCTCTACAGTTTTGGGCAACTGATGAGGTTGCTCTACAGTTTTGGGCAACTGATGAGGTTGCTCTACAGTTTTGGGCAACTGATCACCTGGAGTATCCGTTTTTTTGTTAGCTGGTGGAACCGATTCGTCGGCCTCTATACTTTCGGGTTCTCCTTTGATGACTATGGGTTTCTCATGTGTCACCTCTCCTTCAAGACTCGTTTCTTTTGTACTTGTGGTAGAAGCTGTTGCAGAAGCTTCCGCAGCTGTTGGGAGGGCACTACTTCCCGTTTGATTGCCTAATGTTATTTGCTCTTCATCAGGTAAACTCGAGTCAACCATTTTACCTTCCATGATCTCAGCACCCTCTCGAACTACTTTGGGAGGAATGCTTTGATTTTTAATATGTGGTTGCGGTCCAGTTTCATGTGATTGCATCGGCCCGGTTAGTTTGGGCTCGGCTGGCTTAGGTGCTTGTCCTATATTCCCAAATAATGACCCTCCTATTCCCCCAAGCATCGATGCTCCAGCTTGCGGCGCAGTACTCTGGGCCGCAGCCCCTCCAAACATCCCACCGAGTGTTGAGGAAGCGGCTCCACCAAACATCCCACCCAGTATGGAGCCACCGGTCTGGGGACCTGGAGATGGGGCAGTTCCTCCAAACATACCACCCAATATTGACGCTCCTGTCGGAGGAGCAGTAGCTTGAGCAGTACCCTGGGTAGTAGGACCACCGAATAAACCCCCAAGTAGCGATCCCCCCGTCTGAGAAGTTTGGGCGTTGGATCCTGCAAGTATGCCACCTAATATAGACCCACCAGCCTGTTGCTGTTGACCTTGAGCAGGAGCAGTCGTTGGTTTGAAAAGTGAGGACATAAAGCCTGACACTGCATCGGCCGATGAGTCCAGAACAGATTTTTCAGGCTCCGGAGTTTTCTTATGTTCATCTACAGCTGGAGTTGACTCAGTGGCAGGTGCTTCTTCAGTTTTGGGGAGCATTTGATTCTGGTTGGAAGAATCTGGTGTTTCCAGTTTTGACAACTCTTGGGGTTTGACAGATTCCACAGTAACGTCAACTTCTTTGGGTTGACGGTGTGATTTATCAACTTCCTGGCCAATAACTACATCCGGTGTATCAGTTAGGGGGGCACCACCATCAGAGTTTAGCGTTTCTGTCATGTCACCACCTTTGGGAACACTATCAACTGGAGAGGTCTCAAAAGTAGTTGTAGTTGATATGTTGGTCTCATCACGTGGTTTTGTTGGAATAGTTGCAGTGGACAGATTACTCTCATCACTGGGTTTTGTTGGAGGTATCATTGTGGGAGCTGATGGTGGAGCCGATGGTGGACCTTTTCCAGGGGCAGAGGATCCACCAGTCTGTGGAGCTGCTGGCTGAGGAGTAGTAGGCCCTCCAAATAGACCTCCCAAAATTGAGCCGCCCATTTGGGGAGATGTAGTCTGAGTTCCAGCTCCTCCGAAAAGTCCACCCAACAAGGATCCACCAGTCTGAGGTCCTGCGGTTGAGGCCGCTGCTCCTCCTCCAAATATCCCACCCAAAATTGAACCTCCACTGTCAGGACCAGCAGCCTGGGGAGCAGAACCTCCAAACAGACCTCCTAATAAGGAACCACCTTGAGAAGTTTGGTTGGCGGGCCCTCTAGCGATGCCCCCTGGTCTAGATGCAGATGCTGTAGGTGCTGTAGCACCCGCTTGAACATTACTAGGTTCAGAGAGTCCAGAAAACATTGACAATAAACCTTTACTTGCACCATCTAAAATAGACCCAGCATTTGAGGTGGGAGCCTGTGGACTTGATCCACTGAGCATGGACAATAAACCCGTCACTGTTGGCTCCTTGGGGGGCATAGGTTCACCTTCTGATGTGGATTCCTTTTGCACTGTTGCACCCTCTTCAGGAGGCTGTGGCATTACACCTTCAGCTTTAGTGCCATCATCAGAAGATGTGACAGTTACAGTGGCATCAGTCATTGGGGAACTGGCCCCATGTACACTTTTACCCAATGTGTCACTACTGGCTGATGCTCCTGGGGAAACGCTACTGATTGATACTATAGATGGTCCTTGTGAGGGGTCTGGGGGCTGTAGCTCTTTGGGAGGGGCAGCAGTACCTTGTTGTGGGGGTGACATGGGACGAACCTTAGCACCTTCTTTCGATGCTGTAGTTCCTGAGTTTGGTGGGGTTTGCGTAGTACCTGAGGCCCCAAACATGGAGAACAAACTTTTAGCTGGACTTTCATTGGCGGTAGACAAGCCACCCAGGATTCCCCCAAGGACAGAATTAGCTGTCACTTGTGGTTGAGGTTGTGGTTCCTTTGGGGGAATAGTACCCTGGGGGTGAGTCTGACCAGTAGGCTTTGTTTGAGCAGAAGGCTGGGGAGGACTTGGCCCACTGAACAATGACAATAGACTTTTCCCAAGAGATTCCTCTTGTGGAGCTGCACTTGGAGGAGGTACTTGTGGAGAAGTCCCAGCTTTAGGTGCAGTCTGTGGACCTGGCCCGCTAAATATTGACAATATACTTTTACCAATTGATTCTTCTTGAGGAGCAGCACCTGGAGGTGGCACTTGAGGTGAGGGTCCAGCCTGGGCAGTTGTACCCGACAGCATTTCACCAATAGAGCCAAACAGTCCACTAGTTGATTTAGGTGGCATAGGTGCTGGTTCTGGTTTTGTCTGTGCCGTTGGTGGCACAGTTAGTGGCTGGCCTGGGGCAGGAACAGTACCAGAACTAGGAAATACTTGTGATGTACCCCCAGGTTGGCTCTGACCTGGCTGAGAAGCACCACGTTGGTGAATTGTTGGTTGTCTTTGTATGCCCTTAGGTCTTGACTGCGGTTGCGGTGGTGGAGGGGCCTCGGCAGTAAATAGGCTGCCTATTGATCCAAAGAAATTAGATACACCTGTAGGTTCTTTGTTTGCATTGACACTTCCTGGCAAGGAAGCAGTGCTGGCAGTTTTACTCTGATGATTCAAAGGTGCCTGTGGAGACTTCTGGGGCTCTGGTTTTGGCTCTTCCATTCCAACTGCAGACTTGAATAGGTTCATGAAGCCAGATTGTGGTTGTTCAGCCGTTTTATTCACTGGTTGCTCCACTGGCTTATCAACTACTGGTGATTTAGGTAGTGATTCTCTTGAGTCCCCAGTGGCAAGTTTTGGCAGGCCTGTCTGTTGAGACATAGTAGACTGAGGAGACTTCTGGGTCTCTGGTTTTGGTTCTTCCATTCCAACTGCAGACTTTAAAAAGCCCATGAAGCCAGCTTGTGGTTGTTCAGCTGGTTTATTCACTGGCTGTTCCACTGGCTGATCAACTACTGGTGATTTAGGTAGTGATTCTCTTGAGTCCCCATTGGCCTGTGTTGGCAGGCCTGTCTGTTGTGACTGACGTGCAAGTCTAGGTTTCTGCGCCGTGGATTGTGTGGAAAGTGTAGGAGGCTGGGTCATTGGACCATCTGTTGGGAGTGTGGGCAACATTCTAGACTGCGAGGTGACTGGCTTTGGAATTTGAGTCACACTTTGTGGCTGAGCTACAAATGTAGGGGGGTCTTCTTTGATGATCTTGGACTTAAGACTATGGAAACCTGAAGACAGAATGCCCTTAGATTGCTGGTTAGGAGCCTCAACCCCAGCATATCTAAGTTGATCACGGGAGGTTGTGCCAGCTTTGTCTGGGTCTAACTGAGATGAGGTCTTCTTGGAATGACGATTAGGCTGCTCCTCTCCAGGAGTTACCCTCTTCCTCCATTCCACCTCTGATGTGTCATCGACATGTTTCACTGTGACACCAGCAGTTGAACGGCGTCGTTGGCTAGGCTTGTAACAGTTGTTAAGAAGCTGCTGCTGAGACGAGTTTGAAGTTGGTGAAGAGTTTAGGGAAACGGCAACCTTCTGAGCAAGAAGTGTCTTCATTTCCTTGTTGTTCCAATATGGACCAATGTGATCTTTACTATGGCATGAGAGGTCAATAACTTCTGGGTCTGGATAGATATAGGCGGGATGTGCAGAATCCATTCTAACTTTGTTCAGCTTGTATGATGCTAAATCTGCAGTATGGTTTCTCTGTGACATAAATGAGTTTTCAAACATTTGGGAAAAACGCTCAAGATTTAAATTCATGATCTGGTTTCCTTTTCGGTATGCAGAAGATAAGTCTAGGGGAGCATTGAGAAGCTTGGCATCACTTTGATCTTGACCGGGTAGCCAGAGAAGCTCATCTTCATTATACAGTGGGACTTTAAAACCACAGACAGTAACCATTTCATTGTGCAGCCAAGCATTAGGAAAACTATCCGACTGCTGCACATTTACGCACTGCTCTCCTTCAGGTGCACAAGCATATACATTTTCTCCTGCAGCATCTGTGAGCAAAGCATAAATGTATTCATGATCAGTGTACACAAAGTAGCCACAATCACCATCATCTGCTGGCCACCACATCCCTTGCTCCAACAGTGCAAGCCATTGCTGGTACCATTCTGTATCCTCGAGATACATAGACTCTTCAATCTCACAATTGGCACCTGAAGCATTATTAGAATTAGAACGATTGGAAACGCCGTCAGTGCGAAGGTCCTGAGCATTATCCATTTCATACTTCCAGTTGGCTGAATAAGACAAGCTTGGAGCAGTCTCCTCATAATAGCCTTCGTGATATGAAACACCACTCAGGCTATAACAACTGCCATCTTTAATTGAATGTCTCTTCCCCAACATGGAACTACTTGGTTTGGTAGTCAAGTTCAATGCACCGTCCTCTTTGTTTGCGGACTGTAAATTACCCAAGTCATCATAGCTACTCCATAATCTCGTCTTGCCATATGGATCCTTGTTAAAACATCCTGGTTCCTCTAACTGATATGGATCAATGTGTTGTTCTTGTTGGCAAATAACTTCTTCCCATGGCTGTGAAGAAGAGTTATACTGCTCATTCATGTTCGAGGCACTCCAGTGGAGAGAGTACCCCTGCACTGACGGTGCGTCTTCACATTGCTTTGTGTATCCTTGATTTTCTACTGGCTGTTGATAACCGTGAGAAAGATTCTGAAACTGCTGCCACAGATCAGATTGTTGGATCCATTGGTTTTCATTATAAGTGGGACTCGTACCATAAGAGGACGACTGATCGTCGTACACGCTTGGCCTCGTTGACTCGTACAAAGAAGTACAGCTTCCGCCAACGTATGGCGGTTTGGATACCGATCGATAATTTGAATCGAAAAGCGAATGAATATTACCCGTACTGTAAGCCATTGGCTGGACCGATTGAGGAGAGTCATACTGTGACACGTTTGGCCTTGTTGACTCATACAAAGAAGTACAGCTTCCGCTAACGTATGGCGGTGTGGATACCGATCGATAATTTGAATCGAAAAGCGAATGAATATTACCCGTGCTGTAAGCCATTGGCCGGACCGATTGAGGAGAGTCATACTGTGACACGTTTGGCCTCGTTGACTCATACAAAGAAGTACAGCTTCCGCTAACGTATGGCGGTGTGGATACCGATCGATAATTTGAATCGAAAAGCGAATGAATATTACCCGTGCTGTAAGCCATTGGCCGGACCGATTGAGGAGAGTCATACTGTGACGATAATTGATACAAATCACCTGTGCTAATTGAGCTGTACGCTGCTGGACCCTGAAAAGATCTTTCAAAAGTAGCCAGAGTTCTTAAATCCAAACTCCCTGCGTCAATTGACACAGGCGAACCATAGATGGCGTGCCTGCTCCTTCCTGGAATATGAGGATCAGGATCAACTCTTTGCTCACCCTCCCTTTCTAAACCAGAGGCGGCACTTGTTGTGGCACTTGGCCCCATTTTTAATACATCTGAAACCAAAGCCTTTGCATTAGGTGAAGGTGACATCTCCTCTGGGACCTGAGCTACCCGTTCTAATAGCCTATGAGAACATGGTTCATCTACTATATTTCTGGGGAACAGAAAAAGGGGTAAAGCACCTTGCTGTGTAGAACGATTAGGCTTATTGTCTTGCTCAACATCATGTTCTTGTAGGTACTCATGGGATATATTGCCAGGTGGTTGACTTTGCAGTGTCGCCTGCCTTCCTAGAGTGTTCACTGGAGCTCTCTGGGGAAGTGTTTGCCCTGTTGGTGTCTGGCTGGTGGTCAGTGTCTGGCTACTGGTCAGTGTCTGGCTACTGGTCAGTGTCTGGCTGCTGATGTCAACACTTGCAAGTGGTTTTGTCAACTTACTAAACAAGCCAGAAAGCATACCAGACTGATTTACAGTCTCTTGCTGTGGTTGTACAGTGTGGCTTTCTGGTGGTGGCTTGACCTGTTCCTTATTTTCCTGGGATCTGTGCGGCTGAGACACATTCTCTGAAGACGATTTGAATAGTCCAGAAAGTAAACCACTTGCTTTAGTCTGAGTTTGGGCCAAAGTATCTTGTGGTTGATCTTGTCTTGGATTTGACATATTGCCAACACATTGTTGTTGTTCCAGACAAGATCTACTTGTGATAATTCCATGTTGCTGAGGTGCTGGGGGTGAAGCAGAGTTAACATTACCTGCCGAAGAAAACTTAAAAAGTCCAGACAGGACTCCTCTCCGCTCAGATTGTGGTTGTTGGAGTGGAATCGTTTGTCGTCTAGTAAAGGCAGAATTTGTAGTTTGTTGCTGGTCAGTTTGTTGACTTTGTGATCTTGGACCTTGGACGTTCTGTTGATTTAAATAAGGTCTATGTTGTTCAAACACCCCTTGTGGTTGTTGAGGATGAGTTGTTGAAATATTGTCAGCGGATCCGAATTTCAACAACCCAGAGAACAGCCCCCTTTGTTGTGTCTGTTGGGCTTGTGGAGCTTGTTTCTGTGGCTCGTGTTGACCTGGGTGATTGTCAGGTGGGATCCTCTGTGGCGGTGGTTCAATATTTTGTGGAATATTCTCCTGAGGTGGCGGTGGTGTGTTTTGTTGTGGGGGAGGATAATTGGGAAAATTCTGGGGGTTACTCCCGGACCCTACCGGTTGATTGGGTGGCACACTGCCAGATATGTCACTTGCCGAGCCAAATTTCAGAAGCCCAGACAGCAGCCCTCCTTGCTGCGGCTGATTAGCACCTGTATGAGACACATTGTCTGTGGAGTTGCCTTTAAAAAGACCAGTCAAAAAACCTTGCGGTTCAGGTTGAAGAGGGGCTTGTTGCGTACCCTGGGCCTGGGGTATTGAATCTGCAGGATGGTGTGACTGCACCGGGTTCTGTGTGTTTCTGGAAGCACCGACATCATCACTGGATGCAAACTTTAAGAGGCCAGACAGCATGCCAGTCTCCGCTTTAGGAGGTTGCCGAGATGAAATGTTGTCAGAGGAGAGGAAGGGAAGTTTGAACTTACTACTTAGTGACGGGTCTTCCGCCGTCTTCTCTGACGTAAAGACGGGATAAACAGTGACGGGTCCCTGAGGGGGAATAGTGGCTACAGGTGTTATCAATGAGCTAAATGACTTCTTGAAAGGGTTGAAGAACCCTGTGTTCACCGGCTCTGCTTGGCCAATCGGCCTCCCTGGCCCTGGTGGAGGCAGATTTCCCAGTGTGGCAATCGTAGGATTATGTCTGCCATACACAAATTGTTCTCGACTGTCCACACATTTTCTCTCTTGCGATAGCCTTCTGGCTCCGTTGGGGTTTCCACCTACTCCACTTGCCATTGACAAATTATCTTGATTAATACAGTCGTCATGTGCAAGGTCTTGACACACAGTGGCATCAGTAGTCGATTTCAGACCCTCTTCTGCTGAAAACAACTTTAGAGGATTTAATTTCCCCAAAACAGAGTTCCCCGTAGAGACCGTGGACTTGTCACCAGTACTGGTTTGAGTCTGAGTAATTGTAATCGTCTCTCGGTTATGACCTTTTCTCTTGGCGTCGAATGGTGGGTGCAAAGGCAGAGAACCAAATACGTTTCCAGGTTGTGGTTCCACTGGAGATACCACGGCCACGGGAGCTGAGCTAGTCGATTTAGGGATGAAAGAGAACAACTTTGACATTCCAGACTGAGAGGGTTGTTCATTTGATGCTGGTGCTGACGAACTTGTCTGTTTGGGACCTGTACTAACTTTGTCAGTGAAAGAACTAAACAAGGAACTCATAGCATGTTTCACCCCCGACATACCCTGGTCAAAGGGAGCCCGGGTTTCAGTTTCCACTCTCGCATCCCTCGACACACTTCTCGGATCATCTCCCAAAGAATCCGTTCTGTTACTGCCTAGAGAGGACAGCCTGGATTTGCTGGACCTAGGCAGTGAACCATACTTGCTTATTTCCTCCTCTTTTTCAGCCAGGTACTCCGAAACCGTTTCGACCAGAGAATGGAGCTCGTCCATGGGATCTACATACTCATCACTCGGTTCCTCCACGGGAGATAGGTGAGCCTCGGGAGCCCATCCTCCAATCTTTCCCTTTCCACACTTCTTATCCCGATAGCCCTGAGGACTGTCCGTGTGAGCGCCGTAGGGAAAACAATGCCCGTCTTTTAAATGATCTCTCCCGTTCTCAGGATGAAAGTCCTCTCCTAATAAGTAGTCTATATCGTCCCCTGGACCTGAGGAACGGTGCACGTTCCCGTCACATTCAAACCCTGCCCTTATCCTCGCAGCCTCCTCCTCTTTGAACGCCACGTAATTCTCCAATGTGTTCCCCAGGTCATTTTTAGCCCACATTCTGGTCTTGTAAAGTAGCCCGTCCTTGTACGGCCTGAGGCACGAGGTCATCCGATCTCCCTGCTGTTCGAGCTCGACTACCTGGCGCATCACTAGCTCGCCTCTCTTTTGACGGAGGACTGCGAGGTCAGGGGGAACGGCGCGGGCCTCGTCTCTGATTCTGTCCGCCTCTCTGCCGCCGAGCAACCCTCCTCCCGGATCCCTCGTCTTTTTCTTCCGCCGCCGATCGATAGTGTCATAGCCCTCGGGGTAGACGGGTAAGGCGGCGCCACCACCACCACCACGCTTAGGGCTTTGGCTGAGCGAGCCTCCCGATGGCTCGGGGCAGGCGGCTCTGCCCGTGCGGAGGACGCCGCCGCCGCCGCCGCCTTCCTCGTCGTCGAGGAAATCGCTCAGCCGAGGCTTCCCCCGCAGTTTGTATTTGTTTTCCCAGTCCTCTACCGTGCCAGAGTCTACGGGTATGATCCTGACCCTGCCTTTGTGGTTTACGGATCTAGTCATAGGGTTAACGGGGAATTTAAGAAAGAAAAGGATATGGGAAGAAATGGGACAGGATATATATAGGAGCAAGCGAGAAAAGAAAGAAGCACAAAAGAAGTAAAAGGAAGACTAAAACATAAATATAGCCATGACAAAGTTGTTCTTGAAGAGATCATGAACGCTTAAACGTGAAATTGCGCCTTATTATTATTACAGAAATTGGGTACATTTTGTCAAGGTGATAAAAACATCTAATGTATTACAATGTATACAATAGCTTAAGTACAGTAAGTTAGCTCAGCCGTAAAACATCTTGGGAGGAAAACATTTTCAGTATTCAAGTGTAATATGTGTGTGCACATTGTGTGCGTGTGTGCGTGTGTGTGTGTGTGTGTGTGTGTGTGTGTGTGTGTGTGCGTGCGTGCGATATGGAGGGATACAGGGACACCAGTGAGTGAGCGAGCGAGCGAGCGAACAGGCATGCATGTCTTGTTTACATAGTCGACTATACCCACCGGCCCCGTGTCATGCATATCAGCATTTCCACACTTGTGAGAAGGCTACGACGACAACGCATGGGGAGCAGTTCTGTCGAACAAGCACCACGTTTGCCTCTCTCAATGACCCTCTTCAATGACATAATAACCCATTTGGACCTACGTATAGGAACGATTCTACAAATGTCTTCTAAATCCTGACGGTTTTCTGAAAAGCCCATGTTTCCGTGTCAGCGGTTCTCAAACGTTTTCATGTCAAGGACCCCCAAGATTATATGTAATTGGCCGCCGGCCACCATCTGAGAATCTGTTGTTCCTGGGAAACCCACCGGAAGCAAAGATTTGAGTTAAAAACAAAAACAGCAGACCTACAAGCTCGTAGCGCGCCAGCTTCTGCTATTTTTCAATAGCTCAAGTATAACATAGTGCATAATGCTAACCAAAAGGGGTTCCCGCCCAGAATGGGATAATAGACTTCCTGAATGATGTGGGCTAAACCAAGTTGAGAGATATTCAAACTACTCGGGGAAGTTTCACAGAGACAATAAAGTCCTCGGGGGGGAATAAAAGAAAACGAGAACGACCAAGCTCTCCCCTGGCTATAATCCCGTTTCTCTTTTCTGATGTTACAGAATTATCCGGATCAGCTTCCCTATCAGTCGTCACAGACAGAGTTGCAGCCGTCTCACTGAGTCACATTATTTTCCATAGAAAACCCCCCCCCAAGTGTAAAAGGAGTAAATTCCATTTTGGCTGATCGCCAAGCTTTTTTTTTTGGCCATTTTCTTCCGTTGCATTTCAGGGTCCCTGATTACAGAGACGGGAGATGCATAATGACAAATTATACCTGAACACAAACTTTTTGACAAAAAGGCACAAACACCTTCACAGCTGCACAGTGCAAACTGGGAAAAAAGGGGGCCATTGCTTGTTTATGTCCAAGACAAGTGGCCAATCTCAATAACAAATGACTAACGAGAGAGGGATTCTCTCATCGCTGTCGGCATCCAAATATTGAGGTTTGCGGATAAAAGGGTGTGACAAAACTATAATTCCACAGTTGGAGCCATTGGAGAACGCATCTCCCTTTGGCCCGCTGAAGCCATGCTGAATGAGAAATGCACTACAACACAACGACGACAATGAGGAAAGCCTTCTCGCAAACAAAAGCACTGAGCTCCAGCTGGGGGGTATTTCTTTCTTTCAAGGCAAAGGCTATCGGAAAACTAAACCGTTAGGATGGCACTTAAGAAAGCCTAATTATGGAAATGGAAGAAAAAAAAAAAGTGTACGTTTCCGAGAAAATATTTCATGTACTACTTTGCACTAGGACATTCACTTCTAGTCATTTTTACTAGTTGACTAGTTGCCTAGTTTACTAGGTCGACTAGTTGTTTAACTACCCATTATGTAAAAAAAGAAAAAAAGAATTAAATAAATATTTGTACTTTTTTTTCCTTCTTATCAACTAGTCAACTAGTGCAAACAAGGTCTAATAGTCGACTAGTTGCCTTAATGCCCCACTTCGCACAGAACTGTACTTTGGCATTAATCTGTGAGCAGGTGGAATCTGTGCGGCGGGCCGATTCACGTTTGCATGTGCGTACGATATTTAGGAGGGGGATGTACAGTATGTAACATGTATTCATGCGTGGATGGACAGTGGTTGGAGGATGATAATAAACATATATGTATTCATGTACTACTGTATATATATATATATATATATATATACCTGCTCCCTCTGTGATCCCTGTAATCCAGGTCAAAGCTGTGGACAGAGTCTGTGCACGAGTCCATGTGGTGGTGGTGGTGGTGGTGCTGCTGCAGCTGCTGCTGCTGGGGGGGCGGTCCCATGGGGTACTGGTGCAGGGAAGAGTTGGGCTGGGCCGTGGTGTGGTACCGGGGGGGCAAGCTGCTGCTGGTCTCACTGCGGTAGTCGCTGTCGCGGTCGTCCACGGCACTGTCCTGGTCGTCCAGAGCTGCAGGAAGCAAACGGGGGGGGACTAGTTTAAGCCATTTTGACCCGAGATCAGATTCTCTAAAAAATGTCTGTTTGAAAATGACAGTTTTCTGAAAAAGCTAATGTTTTCTATGTCGGTCGATTTTTCAAAAATTGCAGGCCTTACAAGCTTGTGGCGCGCTACGAGCTTGTGGATCTGCTACTTTTCAATAGCTAAAGCGTAACGTAATGCTAACACCAAAAAAAGGGGTTCCGGCCCAGAATGGGTTAAGAAAGTCACCGAATCTCAACACATTATCCATGATATCATTGACCCATTTAGACCCGAGGACCGTTCTACAAAATGTCTTCTAGATCGTTAAACGTTTTCTGGAGAAGACCTGTCTTTCTGTGTCAGCGGTGCTCAACCGTTTTCTTGTCAAGGACCCCCAGAATTATCTGTATTTGGCTGCGGACCCCCCCCCCCCCCATCTGAAAATATGTTGTTCCAGGGACCCCCGCCCCCAGAAGCAAAGATTTGAGTTAAAAACGACGTTGGCTCTGAAAGAATATATTCAAAGATTTGCGTCCACATTTTCACAATAATAGCTAAAGTATAACATTATGCTTAATAAAACACCAAAGGGGGGGTTGCCGTCTTAAATGGGTTGTTTAACTGATCTCAACTGAATCTCAACACATTATCAATGATAAATAATTGTACAGTGCATGACCTTCTTTGGATGAGACATCTACAGTATAGAGCACCCGAAGTCTGACGTCAATATCGGTAGAGGGTGCAAATCCACGGTTTCGTGTACTTCTTATCCCATTCTGACCTGAGATCAGATTCATACAAGGTTTCCACGGGACACACACTGGTCTGATGAACCCATTCTGACCTGAGATCAGATTCTAAAAATGTCAGTCGTTCTTCGATTTTTCAAAAATAGCAGACCTACAAGCTCATAGCGCGCCACTCGGTGGCGCGCTATGAGCTTGTAGATCTGCTATTTTTCAATAGCTAAAGCATAACATGATGCTGACACCAAAATGGGTTCCCGGTCAGAATGGGTTAAGAACTGTGTTTGAAAAATGAACATGTCATCCCGGCCGTTTCACTCACACTGTATGGATATGAAGAATCAACTGACAGAGAAAACGCTATGGTTATACTGCTACTGAATTAGTTGCATTTTCGCTAGAAACAGACTGTATCATATATGAGCGACTGCACTGTCGCAAAACGATACAGAGACAACCTCCCTGGCAATAACGCCCTGGAGACGGACCGCAATGCTTTCACGAAACGATTTTAACCCATTCTGACCTGAGATCAGATTCATACGAGGTTTTCCACTGGACACACACTGGTCTGATTAACCCATTCTGACCCGAGATCAGATTCTAAAAATGTCAGTCGTTCTTCGATTTTTCAAAAATAGCAGACCTACAAGCTCGTAGCGCGCCACTCGGTGGCGCGCTATGAGCTTGTAGATCTGCTATTTTTTAAATAGCTAAAGCATAACATGATGCCAACACCAAAATGGGTTCCCGGTCAGAATGGGTTAATATGCGCCCCATGTCATTCTCCAAAGAGAAACAATTACTTCCGTGAACCAGGCAGAACCAGGGGATGGGGGGGCGAGTGACGTCAGGACTTCGGCGCTCTATAACCCAAACTCAAACCCTGCTGATGCTATATAGCAATATATTAGATATTTCATGTAAGGTTGTATTTACAGGTATCGAGGAAGCATTATATGACAATTTGGGGTGAAAAGCAGATTGGTTGCTGGCGAGGGAAGGGAATGTTACAAGGGCAAAGATCATGCATTTTTGGAGTGTCTCTATAGAGTATACTGCATAAATATATGCATGCAAGCAGACCTGCTAAAAAAGTAAAATCAAGCTTTTTTTTTTTTTTTTTTTTTTACTGTGTAATAACAAACGGTAATCATTCGCACTGGTTGACAATCTGGGAATATTCGGTGAAGTGAATGCAATAGCAAACATTTAAAGGATTTGATAGTTTACGGCCAACATTCAGGACAAAGAAGCAACTCAAATCACTGCGATTAAACGGTGGCTAAAGGGCATGGTGAGTATGACACGGATTATGAGCCGGTGGTCGAACAGTAACGGCCTTCTTACACAGACACGAGGGCAACTTGAAGTCAAATCTGTTGGATGTCAAACAAAGAAGTAGATTAAATAAGACAGAAAACGAATATGGAATAAATAAAAAATGATTTAACCACGAAAACGGGGCTATATTACTAGTTGTTTTCTGTTTTCACCCTACAGTACATAAAAAAAAATATCTTGCGACGTGTTTCGCCCGGAATACAAATTGTGGGATATGAAGGCTTGAGGGTCGAAACGTTTGCTCTGCAGCATATACTATGCCGACTCTAAGAATAAATAAAAAAGTGCCTTAAAATGACAGCTCCGTGAGTGCCGGTTGTCTTCTCCACGAGAGATTATTTTCGTAAGGTTACTGATGTTAAAATGTTATAACAAAATAGCCTCATCACAGAGTCAATCAGATATTGATATATGACTCACGCTACTCTTTATTAGTATAACTATTAAGCTGTTATATTGAAGGAATTAAGTTGCACGTTCCATTCAGAGAAGTTCATATAGTATATATTTTTTTTTTGCAAGAGTCTTCCATGACTGAGATAAAAATGATTAGGTTGATTAGGGCATGAAGCGCTGCAACTGAATTAACTTTTCGTTTTTTTGTTCAACTAGACAAAAACGTTGTACTATGTCGTGTATATGATTTGTGTAGCACAAGATGAGGTGACACCGATCAACAGCAGACAAAGAATAAGGAACATGGCGTGGGGAGGGTGAGCGGATAATATTAGGGGTTGAAGGGACTTTGTAAATAAAATGATACATGAATAAAAGCGTTAAATTCCGCCCTGAATATATCGTAATAAAAAAGGGGGGGGGGGGGCACGGGGACATGCATCATCGGGCCATGGGGGAAAGCTATGGGGAGAGAGTATACAATCACAGCAATGCGTGTTCTACATACTCTGAGAGTCAGCCCATCCGAAATAGTTGCCTGGTGAAAGTGTAGAGGTTACAAGGTAAGAGGTGCATGAGTTTACCCTACCCTTCTAAATCCTGACAGTTTTCCGAAAAACCCCATGTTTCTGTGTCATTCGTTCTCAAACATTTTCATGTCAAGGACCCCCAAAAATATATATATGTATTTGGTCGCCGAGAAAATAGCAGACCTATACAAGCTCGTATAGCGCGGCACTCGGTGCCACGCTATGAGCTTGTAGATCTGCTATTTTTCAATAGCTAAAGTACAACATAATGCTTAAAACGTCCCCGCCCCCAAAATGGGTTTTAAAGGATGTAGGGAAAGTGTGGAAATAAAACAAAAATGTAACCGGTACATTATGGAAAAGGAAAGGGAGCAAGCTAAACCGTTCTCAGAGTGGACAACAAAGCGTCTCAAGAGAGAAAACAAGACTTACACGTGCGTATAAGCACCGTTTAAAGTTTAGGTAAGGATGTACAGGGGGAAATAAATAGATCCAATTAAATATCTACAACTACTGGTTCTCTGTAGGCTTCCGTGATGTCAACTCTGATATGGGATGTTCTGTTTTTTTTTTTTTTTACTTTGTGAGGAAGTAATGGTCCATAAAGCAAGGGAGATGTAATGTAAAATGCTGTAAAGCCTAGATGAACGTTGATAAATGGCCCCATCTAGAGGCCGGAAAGTGTAAACGGCAGGATAACTTACAGCACTGAGAAGCAGCAAATGGCAGGGGGTGATTCTGAACCTCGTCCTCGAACTAGAAAGGGGAGATTAGAAGACCATTATGAGTTAAAGCTGCTATGAGCAATAATAATGTCAACATTTTAATGATCTTTTATTTATTTTTGGTATTCAGACAGCCAGCAATGGGTAGAACGTTCCCCCCCCCCAAAAAAAATGTAGGGGCCGCAATCTGCATTCAAAGATGTTCACAGGGAAATCGACCAATGACAAAGCTTCTAGGAAAATCTTTGAATGCAGATTGCGGCCCCTAGATGTGTCACAGAGACTAACCCCCCCCCACCCAAAAAAAAAGTTATTAAAATGTTGACATATAATTGCTTATAGCAGCTTTAATGGAAGTTGTTAACCTTTTCAACTGTGAAATCATCAACATTGATCTGTAACCAACTATAGCTATGAATGTGATGCCACAAGGCCTGTTACCTCCAGTGTTGTTTTCGTCGGCTAAAACTAAAACTAAAAATGTTCGTCGACTACCTTTTTCCACTGGCAAAAACTACATGGAAACTACATGAGCTATGATGATGACTAAAACTAAGACTAAATATACTGACAATTTCGTCAACGAAAAAAAACTAGACTAAAATGTTAGGAAGGGACTAGTGGACAAGACAAGAGATCCAGTAAAAGTCATTTTACAATTGGTTGCATGCTGAAAATAGCCGATCTACCAGCTCACAACGTGTGAGCTGGTAGATCGTCTATTTTCAGCAAGTGTGAAAACTGTCATTAAGACGGCATCAAGGCCCGCCAAAATACATTGCAGTCGACTAAATCAACTGTAGATTTCGTCGACTAAAATCTTATGACATTTAGTCGACTAAAACTAGACTAACACCAAAACATTCCAGGTGACTAAAATGTGACGAAAACTGAATTAAAACGATTCAAAAGACTATGACTGAAACTCAAATTTGCTGCCAAAAACAACACTGCATGGTTACCTCATCATGGATTCTCATGGTGTTTATGCGGTCCAGCTTTCCCGTCCAGTACTGGGCCTCGTCTTCTGGGATGTCTGTGAGTGAGAGATGAACACACGCTGCACGGTTCAAACACCAACATGGGAATCCATTTATTATTTAACAAAGGAAATAGAGCATGCACCTCCACTCTAGCCCAGGTGCTGGGCAAAAGGCAGTACAAGAGGAAAAAATAGAGTCCGCAACACTGGTGTGAAAACTCAGCTCCGATGGTTTATTCGACTCATATATAACGTTTCCATCCCTTAAAGACAGTCCATACTCTCTCTCCGACCACCAAACTTTTCGTCGGACACTGGGCTCACAGCTAAAATCTATAATATCCAAAACCACATATTACACACATACACACAAGACCCCCGGGAAAGTGTTCTGAATCTTCTAAACGTCGTTAACATATTTGTTTTGGCAAAAAAAGGGTGAAGTGTCCCTTTTGCGCGTCATAAACGGGACGAACCTTCTGGGCGAATATTTAAATTCAAGTCTGAACGCACCTTTTCATTGGCTGCATTCACTTCAAGCATTTCAGTTTAGCCATGGGTTTTTTATAATTAGTTACATTTAGGATAGGGCACTGTTTGTGAAGAGACGTTAAGGTTAGTGGCCCTTCATGCTTGCTCAATAAATTATGATAAGGGGAGATGACAAAAATAACACCTACTGTATACATCTACCATGGGAAATGTACATCGCCATGGGAAATACACACATATGTAGAGTTTTACCGTCTATACTGTAATATCTTTCCTATTCCTACCTCTCAAAAAAGGCTACTGAGCTATGCAGTCCTGCAGAGACATCACATTAACCCATTTTGGGGGCGGGAATCCCTTTTGGTGTTAGCATTAGGTTATGCTTTAGCTATTGAAAAATAGCAGACCTACAAGCTCATAGCGCGCCACTCTACGAGCTTGTAGGTCTGCTATTTTTTGAAAAAAGTCGAAGAACGACTGACACGGAAACATAGCTTTTTCAGAAAACGGTCAGGATGTAGAAGGCATTTTTTTTTAGAATCTGATCTCAGGTCGGAATGGGTTAAAGGCCAGGCATACAAAGGCCAGGGCTTCAAAGCTGCACCAACACACCACTTTAGTGAATGGGACAGACGCAGCCTCCTGGCAGCCTTCAAAGACACTGCCCCCTCAAACACACTCTCCCACTGAATGGAACCCGACGGGCCTGGTTTCACTTTGAAGCCTCTGATCACAGCGTGCAGCGCGGTTTGGGTGGGCATCCCATATAATTAGCAAAACATTATATTTAATATTTATCACAGTTCATCACATTTAACCATTTCCGCAGCCTAGAGGTTATTTTTGGGGGCCCATAGCATATCATGGGACAAGTTTGGGAAGCGCCTTTGTCATAATAATAACTCACCGAAAGGCAGTTCAAAGCGAGTGTCCAGTAGGACACGGTGAGGCGTCGGGTTCTTGGTTCCGTAGATCTCGTCCGCCTTCATCAGGACCTCCGCGTCGAGGAAGGTCCACTCTCCTGAACCCTCCTGCACGATAGAAACAGAAACCACAAGTCATTCATCCATTGTGCATTCAACGGAAGCGGAAGTCCTCAGTGCAGACATTCACTGCTGGTGTAAAATGCAGTGATTTCAGTGAATTTAAGTAACTTTTTTTTTATTTAATAATTTTTATCCCACGATTTTGTAACCCATTTTTTTTCCACCCCTGTGTCAATTATCTAATGTGATCCTGGGCTCTACACACCCTCCGCCAACCTGGGGAGAGCAACGGACTTGAACTCATGCTTCCTTCTTGCCTGAGTGTCCAAGTTGCTCCTTTTACACCTGACAGGGGGGAGTTTCCCTGGTTGGACGTAGCGCGTGGAAGGAACACGTTATTCCAACCAGTTCCTTTCCCCTCCATCAGGCGCCCCGGCTGGCCAGGGGGAGGTAGTTTAGAGACCAGGATTACTGCATGTTTTTTGTGAGGGTACCTACTACCTATACCCTAGGGGACACGGGGAGAACATGCAAACTCCACACAGAAAGGCCCTTTCGCCAACCCTGCCTTCGGGTATGGGCACTGATGACGCGGAGGAGGAAACATTAATGTTGACATAACTATGACATCCAGGGGTTCAACTCAAACTTGAGGCTGTGTTCACACGGGCACGGCAACTACAAAAGCTACAAAGCAGAATATCTGTCGCATGTGCCGCTGTTGGAATTGTCGCTCGACATGATAATCTACGTTGGCGTGCGTACGATGAGCGAGAAAAACATACAGGAAAATATATAGCCTGCTGTTTCGTCCCCTGTGGCCTTCGTCAGGTATATTCTATATTCTACTATGGGCCTTGCAAACGTGAAGCGAGGAACGCAGGCGTAAAAAGAAAAAAAAAGCTAAACAGAATCCAGGTCTGGTGGTGAGTCACTTCTCCGCGCAAAGGTCTCATTGAAAAATGAACTATATAGGCGCGTTTTAGCGCTCCCCGTTTGGCAAGGACTCTTAAAACCAAAATAGAACTTTGCGGCCAAAAACAACACACAGGTGCACATAATTATGTCGTCAGTGATCGGGGGGGGGGGGGGGGGGTGTATACCTCCTCCGACTGGCGGATGCTCTGGAGGGGGATCCAGGTGGTGCCGACCATGGTGTCCCAGATGAGGCCTTTGTTCCACACCTCCACGATGAGGCCCAGGTCCAGGCGGCTGATCTCACTGAGGAGAAGAAGAAGGAGAAGAGTCAAAATGAGAGCATTCTTTTGGATGTCAGTTGAATGTTGTTCATCATATAAACCCATAGAAATGTTAAGTAAGTAGCCTCGCCGAGCCATGAGGCCCATTATAGGGGTGGCAGGAGCCTATCTCCTTGTTTCTGTAGCGTGAGGCAGCTTGATGTACAAGTATACACCCCACTGGACATGACGCTAGTATGTGTCGCAGGGACTCCCAATCCAACCCTTGATGCCGAGTGTCAAGCAGGGAGGGCACTGGGTCCCATTTTTTGAGTCTTTGGTAATGACCCGGAGGACGGGGATTGAACCCCGAACCTCCCCGTCTCAGGGCGGACACTCTAACCACAAAGGCCACTGAGCTGGTACCATAGAAAAATAGTACAGAAACGAAAACGTCCATTCATAGTAGAGTTGTCATGACACCATTCTTTTCAGACAGCTAGTACGAGTGCAAGTACTTCGTTTTTAGTACCCACCGATAACGAGCACCGATATGAGTACTTTTATTTTTGTTTTGCGTAACGACTTATTTTACCCCCCTTTTTCCTCACAGATGCAGATGGATCTCTGATCTACACTTTGTTCTAGATTCTTCTTTGTAGATTGGCCGTTTTTGGTGATTTTCTGCAGTGTTGGGTCAGATTTGCTTCCGTTGCATTCGTTCAGCCCAGTGTCCATTGGATGTTTTGGTACTCGGGTCAAAGTATCGGTGGCGGTTCCGAGTACCGAGTACTTGAGGGTGGTATCGGCCCAACTGTATAGGGTTGAAGTAGCTAATGTTTGTTTTCTAATCTCCAAAGTAACTAAAATTTTCAAATAACTGTAGTGGCATAAAAAGTAAAAAAAGGTTGGCTCTGAGATGTAGTGGAGTAGAGGTAAAAGTAATGGAAATTGGAAATACTCAATTAAAGTACAAATACCTACTTAGTTACTTTCCACCAGTTAGCCTAAATGTCTGACTGTACCTCCTTGCGCCGTTGACATTTCTGACTAACGGAGTACTCAATCAATCAAAACATTCAAAAGCCTCCAAACTATAGCTTGACGGCAGATGAAATAAGCATGCTGATTATTCGAAAGCAAACCATTGACGAGAGCATTTGCATAAACCTCATCAGTGGCAGTTTTACAACTCACGGCGGCGCAGACAAAAGGACGCACGACAGGAGAGGGTAATCAAAGAGAGAACAGCAGGAGTAAAGGGAGGCTGGGGGGGGGTAACCATGGTGTCCCAGAGTCCAGGTGCAGAGATAAAAGGCTCTCCTAAACCACGGCCCAAATTACACCCACAGATCAGCAATTCATTGAACCTCCTAATGAGACTATACTGATTTAACCCATATTGACCCGGGGACGATTCTAACAAATCCTACGTTTCCTATGTCAGTCGTTCTCAAACATTTTCATGTCAAGGACCTTCCCCCCCCCCCCCCCCCACATCTAAAACTATGTTGTTCCAGGGACCCCACCAGAAGCAAAGATTTGAGTTAAAAACTACTTTGGCTCTGAAATATATATTCAAAGATTTGCGACACATTTTCACGATTTCTTTCAAAAACAGCAGACCTACAAGCTCGTAGCGCGGCACTCGGTGCCGCGCTATGAGCTTGTAGATCTGCTATATTTCAATGGCTAAAGTATAACAATGCTTAAAACACCAAAAGGGGTTCCCGCCCAAAATGGGTTAAAGATTACAATAGGCTACATTAGCATAGGCTACTGTATATACAACTAAGGGCCCTTCCACCCGTAATTCTTTCCAAAGAGAGATTGTGTTAGCAATTTTTTAGTTTACTCATATAGTAACTCTTGACTTCAGCTCCAGTGTTTCCTTCCTGAGGGGCAGCGGTGGCCGAACGGTTTTGCGGAGCGGTCTTGATATCGGAAGGTCGCTATAGTTCGTATCCCCGGACCGGCACGTTAAAATGACCACCGCTGAAGTTCCCTTGGACAAGGCATTGAACCCCTACCATGAAATGTTCTATGAGCAGGGCCTGGCTGTAAACCAGTTCTTGAGCTTAGTCCAGTTACCCTGGGTAAACATAGTACCTTTCCTTTCCTTTTTCCTTGCCTTTCACACTGAACACAATCTGCTATAACAGGGTGGCGCTCTTGTCTTTTGGGTTGAACGTGAACATTTGCCAGCATAACATTGCCGAACGATGTCAATTGTTGAATTTCACACAGCAAGGGGCATCTTTAAAGCATTGTTATACTTTAGCTATTGAAAAATAGCAGAGCTGCAAGCTCATTACGAACTTGTAGGTCTGCTATTTTAGAAAAATCGTGAAAATGTGCCTCGAATCTTTGAGTATATATATTAACGACTATGAGTGAACGTTTTTAACTCAAATCTTTGCTTCTGGGGAGGTCCCTGGAAGAACGTATTTTCAGATGGGAGGGGGGGGGAGGGCGAGGCGGAGGCCAATTACACTACAGTTCCTGGGGTCCTTGACATGAAATATTGAGCACCACTGATACAGAAACATAGGTATTTCAGAAAACTGTCAGGATTTAGAAGACTTTTCTTTTTCTTTTTCTCGACGTCGGGCCTACATGGGTTAATGCCTGGGCAGAATGATGAAGGTCTGGAAAAACAAACATTGTCACAATGACTAGAGTTTACAAAAGACAAACACGCATGCAAACAGCACACGGACCCTCATTCGTCACCATAGATACCTTACCTTTCACCTTAAGAGGTGAAATGAGGAAATTAAAAAGGCAAACAGTGACAACTTTCTTTCCTTGAAAGTGTTCATTCCTACTGTATGTCCTCGACAATAGCCGTAATGGAAGAAGGCAGGGTTCGATTTGTTGGAGGGGTAGGGGGAATCCAGAACTCTTGTTTTCCCGGAAGGGCAATGTGTTTGTGAGCAGCGTGGTGGTGCTGGCAAAAGGTTTATTTGTTTAATGTGTTCATACGTCAGTATTGAAATTATGTGTCAATATCTACGTTCTGTGTTATATTTCGTTTTCAGTGCGTTCGACCGTTCGTGGCTGTTTTTCCAGCTGGGTTTCTCCATTCATTTGAATTCCCTTTGTTGCCCGAATGCAGCCAATGAGGTAAATTGACTTGTTGGAAGTTTATTTTCTTTTGTTTGTTAGCGTCACGTATTGCTTATTCTGATCGTTTTTTTTTGTGTTTTCACCAGTTGTAGGTTGTTGGCCTCTTGATGCTGCTGCAAGTCTGTGCATTAATAAACCTATACCGGTATCAGAAACCAACTGACTCGTTAACCTATTTAGACCTGAGGACGATTCTACAAATGTCTTCTAAATCATGACAGTTTTCTGAAAAAAAAACCATGTTTCTGTGTCAGTGGTTCTCAACCTATTTCATGTCAAGGACCCCCAGAATTATATGTATGTGGCCGCCGATCCCCACTTGGAAATATGTTGTTCCAGGGACCCCCCCCCCAGAAGCAAAGATTTGAGTTAAAAACGTTCACTCTGAAAGAATATATATTAAATTAAATGATTTGCGCCACATTTTCATGATTTTCCAAATAGCGCGGCACTCTGTGCCTGAGCTTGTAGATCTGCTAAAACAGCAGCTAAAGCATAACATGATGCTTAAAACACCAAAAGGGGTTCCCTCCAAAAATGGGATAATGAAAGGAGTGACGCGTGTCGCTCCCCCTTTCCTGTCAGTCTTCACTTGATACTACCAATAAAAAGGCAGAAAAGCCAAAGAATCTAAAAAACAACAACAACATTAACCCTGGTGTCCCAAGACTACACTAAACACTAAACAGCCATTTAAATTCCAATTTGCAGGTTATTTGTTCCGTTCAGAAATCAATAAACAAGGGATCAGTGTTGATTTCGTCGACTAAAACTTTCGTCTGACGAAAACTAAATGAAAACTAAATGAAAACTAAGCTATGATGACTAAGACTAAAGACTAAATATACTGGCAAATTCATCAACAAATAAAAACTAGACTGAAATGTTCGGAAGGGACTAGTGGACAATGAAGGACCGGAAAGTCTGGCGTGGCATCTCGACCGCGGCGAGTCATTTTACACTTGGTTGCATGCTGAAAATAGCCGATCTACAAGCTTGTAGATCGGCTATTTTCAGCAAGTGTAAAAAAAACAGTCATTACGAATGTACGGTGGCATCAAGGCCCGGATTTACGATGGCATCAAGGCCATTTAGTCGACTACATCAACTGTAGATTTAGCCGACTAAAATCCTATGATATTTAGTCGACTAAAACTAGACTAACACTAAAACATTCCAGGTGACTAAAATGTGACTGAAACTAAATGAAAACTATTGAAGAGACGATATGACTAAAACTAAAAAAATTGCTGCCAAAAACAACACTGCAAGTAGTGTCTAGTTACGCGGGCATTTTTGTTCCATTGTACAGGGAGGATATGCTTTTGTACTGACAGACGGCTCCAGTTAATCTCGACTATTTCTAAGAACAGGTTTGAATGTGGTTGATGACAATCTAACAATAACAACAATGGCATGTGTACAGTATCCATGTCTGTTTGCATAACGGTAATATTGAGAGATTTATGTATGTATCATTTAGTTGTGCTCAATGTACCATTTTGAATATTTGTGACAAAGACTAGCACTAAGGACATTTTCTCTATGAATTTAGTACGTTTTGTAAACACAAAAACAGTTTGTTAGATTTCGTTTTTGTTGTTTTATTTTCCAATTCTAGTTTTTATTATTTCGTTACTTTTATAGGTAACTAATAACTAGGGGTGCACGATTATGAAATAATGACCGACATCCGATTATTTGCAGGGTCATATCTGCCGATACAGATTCTGATCGATTCCGATATTAGGAGGACCCCAATTAAAACAAGCCTAGGCCCTATAGGGGCTTGGCCTAAAGCCTCTTAACCCATTCTGTCCGGGAACCCATTTTGGTGTTTAGCATCATGTTATGCTTTAGCTATTGAAAAATAGCAGATCTACAAGCTCATAGCGCGCCACCGAGTGGCGCGCTATGAGCTTGTAGGTCTGCTATTTTTGAAAAATCGAAGAACGACTGACATTTTTAGAATCTGATCTCGGGTCAGAATGGGTTCATCAGACCAGTGTGTGTCCCGTGGAAACCTCGTATGAATCTGATCTCAGGTCAGAATGGGTTAATAATGTGTTAAATCAATCAATAAATAGCCTATACACTTTTCCAAGTGTCTGTTTTCTGTCAGAACCAGACGAGGGTCCAGTACTTATTATTAGTATATAATCATAACAATGAGTACACAAATTAAATGTAAAAAAAGGTTTATTTTTACTTAAGATTTGATTTGGCTGTTGTTCTAGACTAGAGGATTCATGTTGAACTCTTTTTTTTTTTTTTTTACATTTTTCATTTTAAAAACATTTTTGCTGGTGAAAACCGATTAAATAATCGTTCCGATATGGCATTTTTATGGCCGATATGGCCTATTCCGATTATGCTACCGATTAAGCGTGCCTCCCTACTAATAATAACCAGTTCATAATAGCTCTGCTATGCATCTGGCTAGCTTGCAACTGCAAGTAATTTCTACCCCTGAACAAAGGGGTTCCACCAAGCCAAATCCAGGAAGGTCCAGGACATCTCATTCTCAGGAGCGGAACTGGTATGTATGCGCCAAAGAAAAATGCAGGCCAGGGGTAGAAAATAGAAGACGAAAGGAACTGGAACTGAAACCCTGACAATTACAGCCTTTTTTTATTTATTTAGGGTGCAGGCAAATATATATCATAGAAATATATAATATGTGCAAATATTTGCATGCGCCCTGTAAATAAAAAAAGGCATTATTTGTCAGAGTTTTCTCCAGTGCCTTTGATCTTCCTTTGTTCTACCCCGTGACCTGCGTCTTTCTTTGGTGCGTCCGTCCACCTACATGGGTGTATAGGACACCCTTGTGTCCGTATCGTTTGGTCTCTCACCGAGTCCCACAGCAACAGTATTCTGTCTGGGAACACCCAGTATCTGTGGCGGTGAACCGCAAGCCACATTCTCATGTGTGCATTCATGTGCGAGTGGCGGCGTAGTAGTAATATAGTACGACACAACTTTATTGTCAGCTTGCACTGACATTTGTTTTGCGCCCATGACGTCACCGTTCAAGAAACAGACAGAACATATCCACTGGTAACATATCCAATTTTGGTTTAAAAGCAAGACAGACTGATGTGTGACTCTAAAGCAGTAGTAGTGCAGTATGTTACGAGTATGACCGTATCCCGGTTACGTGTCGTTGCAAAGTGGAGCATATATAAAGCACACAATATAAAAAGGCAATATCCTTTTGGAGTCATTAAAAGCCGCATGCGAGAGCTGGCGAGAACTTCTGGGAACTCAGATTTTGCTGAAAAGCACACCTATGCTGCTCAAGGTAACAAGTGGACTAACAGGAGTCAGGACATGCCTACAGAGTACCGACACAAAGCAAAAGTTCACACCACTGAAATGTTGTATAGAAACTCATCAAGCGTTACCAAAATATGAGCTCACTCAGCTAGAGTTTAATAAGACAGACAGCTTTCTTCACACCTGCTTTTCTTCACTCATCACCTGCCAATTACAACCGGAGAAACAACATTCCAACAATTCCAGGGAAACGGGATCTGTATCTACCTTATTACCAAGTCAAGGAGAACCCTTTCTTACTGTAGGAATAAAAGGCACTGCAACGTGGAGTGCTGGCAAAGATAACAGATTTCAGAGCCCAGATTTCACCGACCACATAATACCACTTTCAATCTTTCAACCTGGCTGTCAATTCAGAAGAAACAGGATCCTTGAAGGATATAGGATCCTGTATAAAGTGAAAAGAAATAGGATCCATGCCCTGGCACAAAGCAATCTACTAGTACTATCTACTTGGCAACATTAAGGATCTATATAGTCCCCTCCTATGCCCAGCTTTACGGGTTTGTGTGAACACAAACATTGGCTTGTGATTGGCTGATCACCCCGTAGCGATGATTTGACTGTAGATATTGAAGATACACACATTGTGCAATCACGATGAAACATTGCACAGCATCATTACATCACAATGTAAAATGAACGCAAATAAAACTGAAATAAACTTACAACATGAAGTCCTGTTCCCAACATGGCTGGTCCCCCCGGACAGTGATCGTTGTGCTTTTGACATTCTGGACCTTCAGTGTCACATAGGTGTTGAACTTATCTGTGTGAGACGGAGAGAAAAAGAGGGGGGGCGTCTTTATGAAGTCGGTTGAGAGTAGCTACAGCCACAGAAAGCTACTCTTAACACATTTTAGGCCCGACGTCGAAATAAAATAAAATAAAGTCTTCTGAAAGAATATATATATTCAAAGATTTGTGCCGCATTTTGACGATTTTTCAAAAATACCAGACCTACAAGCTCGTAGTGCACCACTCAGTCCTGTATTAAAAATGTACTCAAGTAAAAGTAAAAAAAGTATCGGCATCAAAAGGTAATTTTCTTTTCATACTGTAGCTTTCATCATTTAATTTATCAAAGGGTACTTAAAGTAGTAAAAGTACTCATATTGCACGATGTACCATTTCACAAGTTCAATACAGTACAGGTACAACATGTGTACAAGCTGTGTACGTAAGCTCACGGCTATTTTCAAATTCCCCAAATGTATAGGGTTGAAGTGGTTAATGTACAGTATGTTTTCCACTCAAAATTGAAATCTCCAAAGTAACTAAAGTTTTCAAATAATTATAGTGGAGTATATAAGTACAAATCTTGGCTCCGAGATGTAGTGGAGAGTAGAAGTAAAAGTATTGGAAACACTCAAGTGAAGTGCAAATACCTCAAAACTGTACTTAGTTAAGTACTTTTACTTGAGTAAAAGTACGAATACGATACGAAATATTGTACGATGTTTACTTTACTTGTTTATTTGGACGGGGAAAGAGCACATATTAATGAACTGTACATATAAATGTAGTGTAAATACACTTTTTCAGTGATTTAGCAGTGATGTTAATTTACATCCATATAGTCCCCCCAGACAGTTGACACTAAACAATACTGACATGAGTGGACAGCGTACTACAAACACAAGAAAACATGCTACTATTTCAAAACACAGGGAAAAGGAGAAAATAGGAAATTGAGAAGAATGAGAAAAGATTCAAACTAATTACTATGGTAGGCCTACTCGTACGTGATCACAGGACTGGTTGTTTTTAAAAAAAACACTGTTTCAATTGTCCTTTAACCCATTTAGACCCAAGGCCGATTATTAAAAAAGGCTTCTGAACAGTTTTCTGAAAAACCTGTGTTTCTATGTCAGCGGTTCTCAACCTTTCCATGTCAAGGACCCTCGGAATTATCTCTATTTGGCCGCGGATCATATCTGAAAATATGTTGTTCCAGGGACCCCCCAGAAGGAAAGATTTTAGTTAAAAACGCTCCGAAAGAATATATATTCAAAGATTTGCGCCACATTTACGATTAAAAAAAAAAGATCAGCAGATCTACAAGCTCGTAGCGCGGCACTCGGTGCGGCACTATGAGCTTGTAGATAAAAGCTTGTAGATAAAAAAATTCTACAAACTCAGTGTGCAGAAGACTATAGTTCACAATGTGGCTTTATTTGGGAGAGAGTCAGGAGACGCAGCAATTATTTAGAACCGAAAACAGACACTAGTGCGCTTCATTTTAACCATGTCTCCTTTACCACTGATGCAAAAGGAAAACACATTAACTGCTCTCCAAATGGATAAAAAAAAAAAGTCTGATTCATTTAACAGATGTTTCACCCTCCCATCTTCTTCATCGGCGACATCAGGGCCACTGGAGAGAGAGAGAGAGAGCAGTGTGAGAGCAGCTATAAGTCTCCACTCTGTTGCGTTACGTTTCCCTTCCCCCAACCAGCACAGTCGCGTCACGTTTAGCCAGCCCCAGAAGAGCACAGAGCACTTTAACCCGGGCCAGCCAAACTGACCCTGGTGATAATCTGTGAGGAAAGCCAGCCAGCCAGCACAGCAGGTATACACTGACTGACTGCAGCCGGAGGGGCTCTGCATGCAAGCCTCATCTGGTTCGCCTATACTGTAGTCTGTAGTACAGATCTCAAACATTGTCATGTCAGGTGGGTAGTAGGGCTACCCCCCAAATTGATATGCATCGACTCATTCTGACCCGAGATCAGATTCTAACAAAAAAGGTCTTCTACATCCGGACAGTTTTCTGAAAAAGCCACGTTTCTGTGTCAGTCGTTCTTCGATTTAATTTTTTTTTGCAGACCTACAAGCTCGTAGCGCGCCATGAGCTTGTAGATCTGCTATTTTTCAATAGCTATAAAGCATAAGATAATGCTAACACCAAAAGGGGTTCCCGCCCCCCAAAATGGATTTTAAGGCCGCAGATTCAGATCCTCCGTCTGAAAACATTTCGTGCCAGAAAGGGACCCGCACATTTTTTTTTTTTTTACAATTCTTTAAGACTTTAGGCTAGTTCTGGGGATTAAACAAAAAATAAAAATAGGGTTAAAGTGGTTAAACCCATTTTGGTGCTATATTATTATAACACATTTTGCTGGGGGGGGAGGTCCCGTGAAACCCCTTCAAGGACCCTCCTTTGAGATCCCGGGCCCTTACTGTATAGCTAGCTGAGATTATCATTATCTTGATATGAGATTAGATAACGCCTGGGATTTCCGATGTGATATGGCATTAAGTGTTGTCTTTTCCAGGTTTAAAACCACACTGAAGCACTTTATACTTTATAGAAAAAAAAGGAGAAAAAAAAACAGATCTACAAGGTGATACCGTAAGCATTGACACGTCAACTTGTAGTCGTCGTAGATCTTCTATTTTCTTTATTTTTGAAAATGTGTGTGGGGAAAAATACCATTAGACAATATCGTCGTCGTCCCAATATTAATATCTAGGTATATGGTCAAAAACATTTCGACATTTGTGACCAGATTTGACAAATTACAGATTTTCACCCGAGGAGAAAAACTTTTTCGCCCCTAAATGAGTTAATAGCACAGGCAGACTCTTCACATACTAGAGAGCATGTCTGAAATAAGTATCGGAGCTGAAATCGACGTGTAAATATGAAATAAATGCCCAAACAGGTGTAATGTTAGAGACCACAGAAGTGAACCTTTCAAGCCCGTTTTCTCAACTCGCTGTTTTCTCTGCAAGACATTACTCCATAAGCCATATCTCAAAAAAAAAAAAAAAAAAAAAAAAAACGGTGGGTCAAACTGAACAACCAATATGTCAATTTTGAAGCTATGATTCCCTGCTTTCATATGACATGAAAAAACTAAAAAAAAAAAAAAAGAAGAAAAATCCAATGACAGTCTCTCAGTCAAATTTGGTCACATTTGATTCCGTCCAAATCGCCCCTGGGGCCCAACTCAAAAGTATGTGGCCAGAGTTGGTATCTGATCCATCGCAGAGCCCCACCCTCTGTACCTGCCTCTCTCTCCCCTCCCACCCCCTGCAACGTCTGAGCGAGTACAGCAGCTGCCGATGCAGGCAGGTGCTGGCCAGGGGGCTTCTGCTCTCTGACCCGCTCATGTTGCAGGAAAAAGGTCTCTGTCACAATTTATATTGTCACAATAGAAGTCGAGGTTAGATTAATGTCAAAGGTGCACGGACGGCCGACGGGGTTTGATTCTCCTCCTTTCTATAGCAAGCCGTTTCATGATATTATGCTTACGTCGGTCGAACCTACTATACCGCACGCCGCCACCCCAGAGCTCAAACAGTTCACGGACGTCAATCACGTGCACCTGACATAACTAGAACCCGATCGATGACACGATGTCTGGGTCCAAAAAAACCCCGAAACCTGATTTTTGGACCGATAAGACTTGAATAATATATTGTGAAAGAAAGTTCAATCAATTTGAAAACGGATAAAGAAAATAAAAATAACTATTTGACACAAACTCTATGCTATATAACCACTTCCTGTGCCATTGCAAAAATGTTCAATATCAGCCTATCTCCAAGTAGACTGGTAACCGCCCCCCCCTTGAAAAAATGTCATTCGCCCGCGGAAAAAATGAATTTGGTTTCTAGGCGGAGGGGTAATACCAGGCTAATCTCTAAGCTCACAATGCGCCAAAACGCAGTATTGTTCCGTCTGCACTCTACTTAGTGGTTCTCAAACATGTGACTGTTTACATTGTATAGTCTGTTGACTAGAGTTCATTCATGCTTACTCTGCTAATTACGATCTCGCCCGTGGACGTCACTAGAGTGTCTAAATAGTGATTTGTAATTGTAAACCGAGTGATGGCTGGGACAACGGTCTTTGGATGGGAGAAGAGTAGGACATTCAGACCCATTTTGACCTGATTAAAACAGTTTTCTGAAAAATATGTTTCTATGTCAGTGGTTCTTTGATTTTTCAAAAATAGCAGACCTATAAGCTCGTAGATCTGCTAAAGCATAACATAATGCTAACACCAAAAGGGGTTCCCGCCCCAAAATGGGTTAAAGGGATAGTTCACATTTTGTTTTTACTTACGTTTTATGAAATACTTGCCATTAATATAGTGGTTGCAACTGTATTCATTGATTGCCCGAATCCTGTGGTGGGAGTTCTGGTAGAAATAGGTCAACAATACAAATGACGCCAGTTTTGACGTATTTACTTTTAATGCGTGGCACCCTGTGCCCCCACAAGATGACCGCAACTACTTAATATTTCACCAAAACCAGAGCAGAACTCCCACCACGGGACTCAGTCAATCAACTAATACACACAATATTAAATTAATATTGTGTTGTAATGGCAAGTATTTCATACTACTTAAGCTAAAAAAAAGGCTGAACTATCCCTTAAAATCGTCAATCTGTTTGCCATGGTCCAACTAAGAACCATTCCAGAATACGTTAATTGCATCACATTCTAAAGTTAAGTTAATAACTAGAATACATAATTAGAATACATTTTTAATAAAAATAGCTGTATTTTAGAAATAGCTAGCATTTTTTGCATGACATTCGTTGAAGTATAGACAACATAAGATATATACATGCATGTAGATAAAATACTACAAACTGCGACAGGACAGGTCGTAAACACTTTGAATGGACGGACGCCTCTGTAGGCATATGGGCCAACGACGCTACTGATGCTGAATTTACCAGTGGTTTTACACCACCTGGAACCTTGAGAATCTAGACACAGCTGCGCGACATGAGACTGATTAATTTGAGCGACAGAGAGAGAGAGAGGTTTCAGGTGGTCCCCAGCTAAATGATGGGAGACTTGGTAACCAAATGGACCCCTATAGATCTTTAACTCTTGAGAGCGTAAAAATGTTACGCTCCTCAAGTCATTGTTAAACGTCTGAATTGCTTCATTTTCAAGAATCTACACAATTAGAAAATGTAGAGGAATTGTTATTTTGATCAACATTTGCCTGCTATCTCTCCACTAGAAGGTCTGAAATAAAATCAGCTAAATTTGCATGTGCTTAAATTCACATTTAGAATTTTTTTCAGATGTCAAGATTTTCTGAGATGATAGAATGGTGATGGATGATGATGCTCATGGAAGGGGAACCTTCTGAAAGCTTCATGGGCAAAGATAATCAACTTTAAAATAATAATAAAACGGTCAAAATGACCTCTTAGACCTTCTAGTGTTAAATACAGCATGGAATTGTGGACAAAAAAACAACAACAAATCTTTAGTTTTTGGGTCTGAGAGACTAAACCTCATCAAATGGTGGTCTGTGGCTAAAATGCTGAATAAATAGTGACCCTGGGTATCAAAAGGGTTGAAAACCACTGGAATTGCCAAACAGCACTGCAGCATCAACTCACTGCAGCAGCTGGCAGCTGATTGGGGGGGGGGGGGGATTAGCAGTGGTGTAAAAAGTAACTAAGTACATTTACTTACTAATGTTGAGGTGCTTTTACTTTACTGAAGCATTTGACATTTTCAGTACTTTCTACTTCTACGTACTCCACTACATTTCAGAGGCAAATATTGTACTTTTACAATAAATGTAAAGTTAATATTTTGATTTTTTTTAGGCATTTTTTGTATGACAAAAGAATATTATTGACAATGATAATGAGTAGTTCAGAAATATTTTGAATTTTTTGGACTGCTGCACATACTGTACAGAACCCCAAGAGGGGTTCCCGTCCAGAAGGGTTAAATATTTTTTTACATTTTGACGCCAATACCTTTGTACTTTTACTCAAGTACATTTGGAATTCCAGTACTTCTACTTGTAATGGGGTGTTTTTAATATTGCAGTATTGATACTTTCACTCAAGTAAAAACAGCCGAGTACTTTTTTTTCCCCACCACACTGGGGGATTAGAAGGCTCGTGTCATAATAACCACACCACTTTTCATTTCCTGTGGAGCTGGGCTTTGCCCGACACGTGCCTGACTGCCTGTTGATGTGCACAGCCTCTGGTCTGGTGGTAATGCCCCACCCCCCCTCCCACTTTATCTAGTTTTATCTGCACAAAACCAGTCTGCCAACGATGGTCTTGGGGACGTCAAGGTTTGCAACCCATTCTGACCCGAGATCAGATTCTAAAAATGTCTTCCACATCCTGACAGTTTTCTGAAAAAGCTATGTTTCTATATAATATGTCAGTCGTTCTTCGAATGTTCAAAAATAGCAGACCTACAAGCTCGTAGCGCGCCACTCGGTGGCGCGCTACGAGCTTGTAGATCTGCTATTTTTCAATAGCTAAAGCGTAACATAACGCTAACACCAAAAGGGGTTAACCCGCCCATAATGGGTTAAAAGGGACACAATAAAACAATGACCTCTGCATCCACGGGATGCACTACTGTAAGTCTACTAACTGTACTGTTTTTTTATTCTAGTTTATATTGCTAGCTCTAGTTATAATAATCATTTCTTCTTCTGTTTTCTACATGGATATATAACCACATTTATAACATTTATAAAATGTCCCTGCAGGGACTCATCTAAAAGACCATCGATGCAACATTGAAAACCTATTTACATCACTGATACGGTTATGCACAAAATACCTGCTATGTACAGTATATAGACACACACACACTTCTGTCACGCACGCAAACAGGCACATATACTGTATATAATGATGCATTTAACCCCCCAGTCTATGGGAAATAACAGACGGACATCAGCTGTTCCTTTGTGGAGTAATCACTTGCACTAAATGTTTCTCCTGGTTGCCGCGGTGACAAACCGAAACATTTACTTTGCTTTGCACCCGACCAGCAGATAACCAACCGGCAAACCAGCAGATAAAACAACCCAACCTCCCGTCACACACACCACACACACACACACACACACACACACACACACACACACACACACACACACACACACACACACACACACACACACACACACACACACACACACACACACACACACACACACACACACACACACACACACACACACACACACACACACACACACACACACACACACACACACACACACACACACACACACACACACACACACACACACACACACACACACACACACACACACAGCGTTGCCGTCAGGCAGAAACCTTGTTGTATCTCCATATTTCTCATATTTTCTTTTTTATATATAAATTAAGGCCATACTTTGTTGTGCCAACAGTGTTGCACGAAAGTAGCGATAATGGCCAATAGTATAGGAACAAATAGTTGATCTACAGGCTCACAACGTATTGTAACTTGTAGATAATGCCATTTGTCTGTGAGCTTGTACATTGGATCCATTGGAACACAGTTTCTTAACTTTCTTTTGACCATTTCCTAAAAAGGGGGGGGGGGGGGGGGGGGGTGGTACAGAAACAAGTACCGGTAGTTTTATATAAATAGAATTTTTTTCTGACATTGGCACAGGTACTGTCACTGTCAATGTAGCCTCGGAAACCCAGACGTTTTTAATTTCCGAGTCCACTTCAATCCGGCTTATAGAGTAGCGCAAACGTCGATCACTCTCTGCTGATTTCTGATCGTCTGCACCTTTGTTAAATTGACGCACACACACACACTCCTCTCTCTCTCTCTCTCGCTCGCTCTGTCGCTCAAATTAATTAGTCTCATGTCGCGCAGCTGCGTCTAGATTATCCCCGCTGATCCTGCCGGGAGCTGCCTATGCCATAGAAAGCATATAGGTAGGTGGACCCCAGGCTAATGTGGCGTGAGCTTGTATAGATCAGCCATTTTGCTATGAATGCAGGTGCGCCTTAAAGATTGTGACTTTCCCCCATTGGCGTGCCTTGGGGCACAAGACGCATGGAAAACCACTGCAAGCAAGTTTCTTTTTTAGCCCTTTAACCCATTCTGACCGGGCACCCATTTTGGTGTCAGCATCATGTTATGCTTTAGCTATTGAAAAATAGCAGATCTACAAGCTCATATCGCGCCACCGAGTGGCGCGATACGAGCTTGTAGGTCTGCTATTTTTGAAAAATCGAAGAATGACTGTGACATTTTTAGAATCTGATCTCAGGTCAGAATGGGTTCATCAGACCAGTGTGTGTCCAGTGGAAACCTCGTATGAATCTGATCTCAGGTCAGAATGGGTTAAAGAGCTCCATTGAAACCAGACCAGACCTTGCTGGCTGGCTCCCCCAGCTGCGGCACTGGGGCTGTCTGTCTGACATGCATGTCTATGGAGTGACGAGAAGCAGGCCTGATTAGCATCTCCAGAGGACCGCATCAGAAGAACACAGCCAAATTACTACAAAAGGAGGCCTCGGGATGCAAAAGCCTTTCTCTAAATGAGATAGTCCGCCCCTTGTGCCACACTCAGGGGGCTAGCTCCCATGAATAACCCGTTTAGATCTGAGGACGATTCTACAAATGTCTTCTAAAAAAAAAAAAACATGTTTCTTATGTCAGTCGTTCTCAAACATTTTCATGTCAATGACCGGCAAGATTATATGTAATTGGCCGCCGACCCCCCCCCCCCCCCCCCCCCCCCATCTGAAAATGTGTTCCAGGGACCTACCCAGAGGCAAAGATTTGAGTTAAAAACGTTGGCTCTGAAAGAATATATACTGTATTCAAAAGGTTTCCACTACATTTTCACGATTAAAAATAAATAAATAGCAGTTCTACAAGCTCGTAGCGCGGCACCGAGTTCCGCGCTATACGAGCCTGTAGAACTGCTATTTTTCGCTAAATAGCTAAAGTAAATAGCTAAAGTATAGCAATAATGCCTAAAAGACCAAAAGGGCTTCCCGCCCAAAATAGGATAAGAGCGATGCGATAAGAGGGGAGGGAGCACGTCTACGATTATATCAGAGGCCACTTAGGGGCTGTGGTCTCTTTATAAGAGGAGACGCACGCAAACCTACCATAAATTGAACCGATAGGATCTACGCTATTAGGAAGGAAGCAGGAACAACTGTCCGCAATAACATAGAGCAGATGCAGTGCAGTACAGGCGCACACACACACACACACACAGGGCCTTTAATGACACCAAAGCGTGCGTGACACACACAAACACAGGGCCTGTAATGACACCAAAGCGTTCGCGTAACACACACGAACACACACGCACGCAGGCACAGTACTACTGACTGTAGTATGCCAAGTCACTATGGCCGATTCTGACCTTCTAATCTTCTGGTGGGGCGACATATGGGTGACACAGGGGGAAAGTGAATTACCACCCAGGCCAGCACCCTGTGCAGATTAGGCGATTGATTCAACACAGTGCATGTGACTGGGCCGGGTGCTCTCCAATTAACACAAAATGGCCGGGATTGTACGCGGGGAGGGGAGAGAGACGATTTGGTAAGGTTTAAAGGTTAGAATAATCTCTAGTGTCAATGCTCTGGTTCTAGTCACTCCTACAATACAGGTGGGGGTTATAGAGCGTCGCAGTCCCGCCCCCTCGAGAGACCCCGGAAAATAAATCCCCGTTCATTTTCCCCTCATAGACTTTTCAGAAAGTATTTATTTACACCGCAGACAAAGCCAACTCTTGTCGTGACAAATCATGACAATAAACACAATGTTTTGGGCCAAACAAAGAATTAGAAAGTAGAAGAAAGAAAACGGCAGGTTACAACACTTTTTTTTGTTGTTTTGCTTCTTTGTTTGGTCCAAATATTTGGTCCACCCCTTTTGGTGGTTACATACATTATGTTATAATTTAGCTATTGAAAAATAGAAGATCTACAAGCTCATAGCGCGCCACCGAGTGGCGCGCTACGAGCTTGTAGGTCTGCTATTTTTGAAAAATCGTGAAAATGTGCCTTAAATCTTTCAGAAAATTGTCATGATTTAGATTTTTTTTTTCCTTTTCGACGTCAGGCCTGAATGGGTTAAAAGGTCTTTAAATAAATACTTTGTGAAATGTCTGTGGGAGAAATGCATTGGGATTAATTTCCTGGGCCTGGCGTCGTCATGAAACGGGGCGGGACTGCGACGCTCTATTGGGGCTTCTGTTCAGCAGGGAGCTGAAACCATTAGGGGACATTTTAGAGATAGAAAACGCTTAAGCTGCGTTCAGACTTGAATTTACCGTTCACCGCGCTCGCGCAACTTCTCGTCTTTGCATTGACTTTGTTATGTAATCACTCTAACCATCCAAGTCTGAACGCACCTTTACAGTGAGAACACCTCAAATGAAACCCCTTTCCCTGAATTTGGCTTCGCACACACACACACACACACACACGCACAGGCAAATGTGTCTAAGTACATTTGCCAGCAGGTGAAATTCTGAAGGTGATTGATTGTGGGATGATTGATGTATCATTCTGTGTCCCACCAAGGTTCTGTGACAGTATTCAAGGTTCACGGGGCTCCCACACTTCCCAGTTCAGTGTTTTTAATAATGAGTTTTCTCAATACATGATAGTCAGGAAGACTCAGGTGGTTGGAAAGCTCCCATTTAAAATACAAACCCTACATCAATGTCGCATGCAACTTATTGTAGACATTCTAATAACAATGGGGAATATCTCAGGCTCGTAGGTCCAAATTGTCTTCATTATTGTGAATCTCAGTTTCTTTCCTTGCTAATCATCAGTGCACCTGCTCCTCAAATACACATGCAGATACCAGAAACCAATTACCAGTGACTAATAGTTTTGGAACTATGACAGCTAGTCCCTCACTGGTCACTCACATGGTAGGTCTGGAACTCACCTATATGCTTTTTAATATAGCATAGGCAGCTCCCGGCAGGATCTGGGAGAAACTAGGCACAGCTGCTGGACATGAGACTAATTAATTACAGCGACAGAGACAGAGAGAGGAGTGCGTGTGTGTACGTATGCGTGTGCGTCAATTTAACAAAAGGTGCAGACGATCCGAAATCAGCAGAGAGTGAGCGACGTTTGCGCTACTCTATGGCGAATTGAAGTGGACTCGGCCCCGGGCTTTTTTTTTTTCTAACTGGAAATAGAAACGTCTGGGTTTCCGAGGCTACCCACATGGTCACTCGGCTGTATTTTCAACCAAACGTGACGTAAAACACAAGAAAAACAGCACAAACAGCTGATTCAGGGTGTGGCGTAAGTGCAATACAAACATACTGTACATCATTCATAGACCAGCCCTATGTAAACACACACACACACACACACACACACACACACACACACACACAGGTCCTGCTCCTCCTTAACATGGAGTGGGTCAGCGTTATCATGAGGAAGCAGGGGAAGAGTTGGCCAATGATAATATTGAATCGTTAAGTCAGGGGAACAGACTAAAACGGACAGGACATGGGAAGGTATTCATAGCCGAGCCTGGCTGCCCCCTCCAAGTATCATCAAAACCTATGTCTCCGACCTGTGAAGGTGACAAATTAAAATATGACTGAGGACATCACACTCAAAAGAAGATCAAATAATCAAAAAGTGGAAAAAAACTACCTTTGAAGCAAGTTTAGTCTAAATCCTGACCTAAGTTTTCTTCACCCAACAGCGAGGACAAATGCGGTGTGGTGCGGGCCCCCACGTGACAATTATAAGAACTCTACGTATGTCTCTCCTCCCCCTCAGGCCATGAAGCAGTTCAGGTTAAATTTAGAATTTGAATAAAGATTGCTTTCAAACATTTTTACACTGCCCCTTACAAGTGCAACTTGGCTCTGATCCAGAAGACAAGTGACTAATGTTTACATTTGGCCTAGCCCATTCTGGGCGGGAACCCCTTTTGGCGTTTTAAGTTATACTTTAGCTGTTGAAAAATAGCACATCTACAAGCTCAGGTTCTCATGAGCTATTTTCGTGAAAATGTGGCGCAAATCTTTGAATAAATATTATTTCAGCGCGCTTTTAACTCAAATCTTTGCTTCTGGGGTTCCTGGAACAACATATTCTTCAGATGGGGGGGTCGGCGGCCAATTACAGATAATTCTGGGGGTCCTTGACGGTTGAGAACCACTGACATATAGAAACATGGGGTTTTCAGAAAACCGTCTTGGATTTAGAAGACATTTGTAGAATCGGCCTCCGGTCTAAATGGGCTAGAGCAGCTCACCAACTTATCGGGTATTATACCCGATTGTTTACCGTAGGCCAGGTGTCATAGGTGGAAGGGGGGAGGCAGGGAGAGAGAGACAGAGTGAGTTAACAGGGGCTTATGTCTAGGATCACAGCGTCAGCACGGATATCTTGAGACCAATTGTGTCTCTGTCGTCGTCGAGAATCTTTTTTACACTATAAAACTTTTGATTTTAGTTTTAGTCATAGTCTCTTGAATAGTTTTCATTGAGTTTTAGTCCCATTTTAGTCACCTGGAATGTCTTAGTGTTAGTCTAGTTTTAGTCGACTAAATATTAGGAGTGTGCGGAAATATCGATATTGAGACATGTATATATCGATACGTCCTCCCGCGATAAATAATCAATATAGATTAAAGTATCTATGAATTATTTTTGTGTGTTTAATAGCTTGCTTCAAGTTCAACTCATTGAAATTAATACTAAATTAGCTAGCAACGTGAACAGCACAAGGTACATATTTAGGCTATATTTAGAATATATTTTAACACAGAAATGTCCAGGGGGCTGGTTTCCATTGTGGTCCACTGGTCCCATGTATTCAATTCATCAACACCACTTTCCCTGTGTGCGTCACGAAGGTTCAACATGTTGCAACTCATTATGTGTGAGATTCGAGCAGTTTCACATGGCCCTGCTCGCTCACCTCTCATAGAAAATCAACTGCAGGCCATATCTGAAGAGTCCTTAGGCCGCGTGGCGTGGCCCAGCTGAATACACAAGGGGTTCTTCTCTAAAACGCTCATCCAAAACACCCAAAGTTGAAAGAAATTCAAATACAAACGCTGGACGTGCAACCGAGCAGCGCGGAATGGATGCTCAGCAGCAGCCTCGTCACGATGCTGGCGTTTTCCATGCATAGAATAGAAATACAGCTCTCCCACTTAAAACAATTCAAAGCATACGTGGCAGGAAACAATGCCTCGGTGGACACAAGCCGTATGAAATGCTTTTATGTTTATGTCAGGCTCAAAACAGCAATACACTGAAGTTCATTATATTAAACAATCAGTGATTTAGGGCGTCTCCCTAGGGAGGTCCTCGAGGCACGTCCCACTGGGAGGAGACCCCCCCCCCCCCCCCCCCCCCGGGGAAAACCAAGGCGCAGTTGGAGGAAACACATCGACTCACTGGCCTTGGAACGTCTCGGGATCCCCCATGGAGGAAGTCACTAATGTTGCTCTGGAGAGGGGAAGTCTGGAACACTCTGGTGGAGCTGTTGCCCCCGCGACCCGACTACGGATAAGCGGTTGAAGATGGATGGATGAATCAGTGATTTTCCTGCTGCTGAGCAATCTATGGGAAACTGACCTGGGTCTATATAGGCTTGTTCCGTGCAGCTTTCTGAAGAATGCCTAGTTTTCACAGTTGCTACACTTAGAAATATCAAACAAAAGCGCGTGTGTGCTCTCGTCAAAAAGGAAAAATCAGGGACTTTGAGTAGCAAAACGCCGCCATTCTGATGAGGGTCAGACTGTGTTGCCTTTGACTTCCTTCCTGCCACCACTGTTCAGAAACGTCACAGGGCTTACGTGGAATATGCGCGAGGCCAAACACCAGAGGGATTTATTACGGTGGTGAGGGGATAGGGATTTGGATTTAGCCAACACTGATCTAAGCTCACCTCGGGCAGTGTAGAAGGACAAAGGATCACACAATATAAAGACGTCAAGTCATCCGGGCCCGGTGACTTGACAGAATTCGATTGGATTAGATATGACTATAAGTGGTCTGTTGCCGAAAGAAATGTGGCAGGGGAGGGAAAATTTGGTAATAGACGAGAAAACTGTTATGTTACAAAAAGGCCAGAGAAGATTTGTAGCATACGAAGCATAGGACATTATTTTTTGGCAAAAGGTCAAATGATCAAATTGGTGAAAGAAGGCCACAACAGCTATAGGAATCTTAAAGATGGAGTGCCATGATTTTTTTTCCACCCTAAAAAACATGATCACCAGGTCTTATGGTTATATGAGGAGGAAGATTTTTTTTCAAAAAGTGTACAGTTATTTGTTAAAATGTCGTTTTCATGCGGGCACCCCCACCAGTTCATCAAGTAAGCCTGGTTTGCCTGGTGGGTGGTGATGGGTGGTGATCCACCTGGACTGAAGCCGCACCCACAGCTGTAGTTGTACGATAAAGGGGGAGGGTTTAGAGAAGGGGCTGATAGTGTGATGATATTACTGTTTTTGTCATTGGCACGTCAAGGTTTCAGCCTCCAGGAAGAAACCCTAAATACAAAGGGAAGACATCATTGCACATAACCACACCAAGGGGTCTAATGAAGTAATTTCACCACTTAAACACATGACAAAAAAAATCACGGCACTCCATCTTTAATGCAATATAATCAGTTATAAGGTTGTCAAAACGCATCACATACCTGGAGATCCTTGGAGCTTGGCTTTTTTCACTGCAAATAAAAAGAGAAAATAACCATTAGCCAGAAGATAATGCATCATCATAGTCTTTGTATCATTATTATCATTATAACTTTTTTTTTTTTAGGTCAGCAAGTTGTCATTTTCTTTAAACATTTCCGGACCAAGAATAGAAAGAAAAGCTGGCTATACGTCATGCTAGCGTGAGCGTTGCTTAACCCATTTAAACCAGAGGACGATTCTACGAATGTCTTCTAAAATCCTGACAGTTTTCTGAAAAACCCCATGTTTCTATGTCAGCGGTTCTCAAACTATTTCATGTCAAGGAGCCCCAGAATTATCTCCATTTGGCCGTGGACCCCAATCTCAAAAAAATATGAGATTGGGGTCCCCCAGAAGCAAAGGTTTGAGTTAAAAAAAACATTCGCTCTGAAAGAATATATTCAAAGATATATTTCTAAATATTTTTCAAAAGCTAAAGTATAACACAATGCTAAGAAGACCAAAAGGGGTTCCCGTACAGAATGGATTAACCATGAGGAAAGAGGGACATTAGATGAGGCCTGACAAATTCATTAAATATACAGACAAACAAAGCATGTGCGTTGATGAGTCATCACGGCATCTCTGTACCACACGAGGACATACACACCATCCTCATGTAGTTCTGGAGTATCCCCAGGCCCAAACCCACTCCCCCTTTTTTGCCTTGTGTCTTTGTTAGTTGTTATTTTTTGTACTGGTTTGTCTTTTTTCTTTTTCTTTTTTTTTTTATGTATACCTATGTTTCGTTTGTCGTTTTATTAACATTTCATTTAAAAAGGACGTGGTTGTGCCGACGACATTGTGATGTCGCCGTGTGATGTCATTATAGTCGATTCCAAAACGTCAGTTCAGTGACCATTGAGCTCTGGCTAAAATGTTTCGAATATTGATTTGACTTCTGAAGAGATTCACACAGTAACCCGTAACGTCTCTCTCACACATGGACCCGGTACCTGTTGAAAGAGATTCATTGTTTTCAGACCCCACGTTCCGCATATACTGTACATACTGTCCTGGACACACATTATCGTCTTATTGTCGTCGGCAGTGCTAACAGAACGCCCCAAAAAAGGCCACGAAGAACACCACGTGAATCTCCAGCATTAGAAACGCTAATATGCTAACTGGGAGTTGTGCCGATCATTTTTGAGGAGCACTAGCTAGCCCCTCCTATGTCCAGTTTATGGTGTGTGTGTGTGTGTGTGTGCACAAACCTTGTCCTACACAAACATTAAATTCCCATGGACAATGAATGGGACAATTTTACGTCAGTGTCTGAGCAAATACAGTGTCTATTTTAAGTTAAGTTCAGTTCAGTGACAATGAATGGACAATTTTATGTCAGTGTCTGAGCTAATAGACAGTGTCTATTTTAAGTCATGATGATGTACGACAATAAGAGCGCCCCTCACTTCACACGGGTGTGATTTTTAGATTACTCAGACTTTAGCCCTTTTTCTGAGTCTATACAATACAATAATGGTTCTGGGATTGTGAGGTTCTTTGGAGGGGATTAATTGCTATTGCTGCTCCAGCATTATGACTGTGTACAGGCATACACTAAACCAGTGAAACGGCAGATGGAGTGGATTGGATGGCTGGAGCTCACAAACGACATGATTTCCATTACCTACTTGGCCACGGACCCCATCTGAAAATATGTTGTTCCAGGGAGTCAGGGACCCTCCAGAAGCAAAGATTTGCAAAAACGTTTGCGCCACATTTTCACGATTTCAATAAAATAGCAGACCTACAAGCTCGTAGTGCGGCACTCGGTGCCGCGCTACGAGCTTGAAGATCTGCCATTTTATTTTTCAATAGCTAAAGTATAACACAATGCTTAAAAATCACCCAAAGGGGTTCCCGCCCAGAATGGGTTAATGGCGGTGTGGCTCCCATGTCTGGTTCTCTGACAGCATGTGGCCAGTCTATGACATCATCAGTCATCTATGATGTCTAAATCAGGTAAAGTATGATTCCATATGTTGGCAAGGTTTCAGCCCGGAAACACCTCCAAACACCTGTCATTTCCATTATAAAACAAAAATCACACCTGTGTGAACCAAGTGGTGCAACTCCCCTCTCTAAAAGCTGAATAACGTACGGAGCTCTCCATGGTTTGGTCCATTAGCGCGACTTTCGGAGGTTTTTGCTGATAATCCGGTGGTCTAGATGGAAACATTGGTGCTTTCTAGAGCAAGGATGGCTATATTTTAGCTCGCTAGCATTGACGCTATTTATCTAGCAACAACATCCACACACGGGTGCGGGTGCGTGCGCACACCAGTGGTGCACGCGCACATGCACGGCACTACACACACGCGGGTGCGTGCGCACATAGTTCTGTCGTTCCAATTTCACGCATGCGCACACCACTCGTGCTCATTTGACGTACATCACAAACAAACAAACAGGTACACGGACATCGCAAGCTGGTTGTATAAGTGGTTGCACCACTTAAAAGGTTAAAGATATAAGGCGAAACGCCATATTCACCCAGAGCAGCACGCTGACGTCATCAGTATGATGCCATAGACTAGCCGAGACCCTACTAGACCCTAGACCAGTGGTTCCCAAAACCTTGTCAAGGACCCCCAAAATGATACTCATTAACCCGATTTGAAATTTGAAATATGCCAAGGGCCCCCGGTTTGACCTGAATTAGGCTACGGACCCCCATTCAATGGCATGTCTATCTCTGAGACCCCCAATTTATATTGTAAACATTAATGCTAATGGACCAAATGGACCCGTTATGGTCCATTTGTACACTCAGAGTTACAGACCCATAAGGCTCCATTTAGCTGGGGACCCATTGAACTCCCTCAAGGACCCCTGGGGCTCCCCGTACCCCACTTTGGGAACCACTGGCCTAGACCAACGGACCCACTCCGACAACGCGTATTGCATAAACGGGTGGCTGGGGCATGCGTTTGCGCCATTCTTGACTTCTCGAGTAGGCCGGTGCACTAGTTATAAAACTGAGGCCCTTGTTGGCTGAGCAGTTTGTGAGATTAGCCCCGGACAAACGAACAGACACACCTTCTAGACGGCTCTGCTCCTACTACTGCCCTACAGAGTCTCACGCCATAAAAACACAGCTTATCTTATGACTTTGGAGGAATTGATGAGACAGAGTCCCTTGAATATATAGTATTTCAGAGCGAACGTTTTTAACTCAAATATTTGCTTCTGGGGGGGTTCCTGGAACAACGTATTTTCAGGTCGGTGGTCGGTGGCCAATTGCAGTACATATGTAAAACTGTCAGCATTTAGAAGACATTGTTTTTATGGGTTAAATCCATGGCTGATGCATAAGAAATACTGCCTCCTTTCTCTGCAGTCAGCATTTAGGGTTAGGGTTAGTCTAGGTTATACTAGGGTTAATCATGTCCAGGGGGTGTACTTGTACATCAAGCTCTAGGGAAACAGCCAGGAGATACCAGTAGCATATTCGGAAAACCCAAAACTCTGGTTCCGTTTTGGACAAAATGTCAATACGATTCAAAACGATTGCAGATACACCTGAAAAAGTCTGTGTGGACTGTGGACGTGGCCTTAGTCCAGTCCATTTTCCAGAGTCAAGTTTGCACTCTTCAGACATTCTCCACAGCGCATAAAAAGGGACACAGACAGACAGACGATTACTGCGGGTATAGTCTGACTGGTATAACGGTCAGGTATTGCATTGTTCCCAACTGGCATCATTCCCGACTTCCGCGCAGATCTTCAACAGGCTGGGCTGCCTACCTACAGTACCAGGAATGTGTCGTTTATGGGTCAGCCATCAGCTGTCAGCCATCAGGACACGAGGGAGCTGCAAAGTCAATAGGTGTCAACTCATCCATCCTCCACTGACCTCCAGTGAGCATGAAGGCTCATGAAGGATTTCTGAACACTTATCGATGTCCCAACAATAACTTGGTGTCAATGGTGTGTCAGGACCATTAGAGGTGGGGTACAGGCTTTAGTTTAGACATACAATTGGTCCGACTGTCATGAGACCGAGAACCTATACCTCAAACCCTAACCTAACCCTAACCGCAAGCACGGGGGACAGCAGCATGTTCGCCCTTTGTCTCTGCATGTCGGTCCGTTGGTGTGTCTAATCTGCGTGTGTTCATCCCTAGAGGTGGAGGCTAAAAAAGAACAGGAAAAAAGACTTGCACTTCTAGGAACTAGGAACTTCCCACTTACACATTCCTCAATGTGAAGTGGAAAAATCAGCCATTGTAAATGGGGAGAGAGGACAGTGTGAGCGTGTGAGTTTTCACTGTTTCCATCGAGGGCTTTCCAGCCACTCGGCTCACTCGTAGTCACTGGGACGTACGAGTGGCCTATTTGTCCCCAGCTTGCATGACGTTATCCAAGGAGGTATAGCAGCAAACAGCACGGAGGGCAATAAACGAAGCAGGGGCCATTATGGAAACTGATGCTTATCTTAAGTTAAGTTGCACAGTACTTTCCCCGGCCGTCAGGTTCTTGTTTTCTTATCAAAACCACTGTGTAAGCAACAGGTGACTCGCCACTATTTCTATAACAAAACCTCATTCATTATTACTTGCACAAGCAGAGCGCGCAAGTAATAATTTCGCCCGGTCTCTTCAACGTGACAGCCGTCAACCATTTGATGGGTATGCAAAATAAACGGCAAATCTGTGCCTGGTTTGCTGAGACCAGACTACACAAATGACCATATGGCTTACGTCATCATTTAGAGCTAGTCATACGTATATACTATACACATAATCAGTAAAAATAAAATAGCAAATTGTGCCTGATCTGCTGGGACCAGAGTATGTGGTGTGTATATGTATGACTAGCTCTCAATGATGACATAAGAAATATGGTCATTTGTGTAATCTGGTCCCAGCAAACCAGGCACAGATTTGCTGTTTTTTTTTTGCATACGCTTTTCAATAACAACATTTTGCTGCCTCCTGCATTATGTGACATTTAGAAACAGAAAGCAGGACGGTTGAGTGATTTCCAACGAGCAGCTTCCAAACTCCAACACTCCATCATGCTGCTCAATGTTTTCCCACTAAGTCTAGATGAGGGGGGCGTGTCCTGATGGGAAAATCATGCATGTACATTACTCTCTATATAAGGCAAACTTTCCCAAATTTCATCATGCTTTAACCCATTCTGACCTGAGATCAGATTCATACGAGGTTTCCACTGGACACACACTGGTCTGATTATAACCCATTCTGACCTGAGATCAGATTCAAAAAATGTCAGTCGTTCTTTGATTTTTCAAAAATAGCAGACCTACAAGCTCGTAGCGCGCCACTGGTGGCGCGCTATGAGCTTGTAGATCTGCTATTTTTCAATAGGTAAAGCATAACATGATGCTAACACCAAAATGGGTGCCCGGTCAGAGTGGGTTAAGTAGCATGTGACATGGCGAACTAGGGTGTGTTCATGATTCTGAATCCATTCCAAGCATTAGTTTTGCACGGAAAAAAACTCCTCCTCCGCCTAAAAATGCCCATAGCAGTCATCACAATTCACAAATGTGATGAGGTCAGCACATTTTGGGGCACATTTGGCCGAAATGCAGGAAGCGGGAGCCGGGAACACAGAAGGCTCACTAGGAAGTGAGGTCACATTCCTCATGACGATAACGGTGCGTTTACTGTGTTAGCCTGGAAACTAGATGAATCTGCCACAGGAAGAAGGAAAAGAAATCACACCCGTGTGAACCGAGTGGTGCAACTCCCCCCCCCCCCCCCCCCCCTCTCTCTCTGTCTGTCTCTCATTAGCAGGCAACAGTGCAGCACTATCTCCCTCTCTACTGCTACTCATAGTCACACACATAGGTTAACAGTTTAACACGGACATTTCTGCTCCTCGGAGTGGTTGCACCACTCAAAGAAAACCTGGGGAGATGGGTCTGGCACGCCTCAGTTTGAGTTACATGTCACTCACCGGAGAGTTTTGGGTGACCAATCAGAGCCTACTTTATTCAAAGCGAGACCTTTTTTTTTGTTGCCGTGATGTTGGAATTTGTTGGTAATCGACACTTGGAAATAAATCTCCCACACCGAAGTTCCAGACTAATATCTACACGCAGTGATAAATAGTCTGGCCATGCCAGGCAAATGGTGTGCATGTACCGGTATTACTGTATATATGTGCAGTAGGCCATTGGGCCTGATGAGGTGGAGCCTGTGGCCAGAGAGCGAAGGAGGATGCAACAGATGGCCAGGGAATTACTGCTACAATCTCTAAGCGTCTTCTCTCTCTCCACCTCCCTCTCTCTCTCGCTCTCTCTCTACCCTCATAATTCCACTACTACTGCCTGCCTAGTGCCTACTACTACTAGGCTCAACCACTCTTCTGGCATTTGTTCAAAGCTTATCTCTCAATTATTTTAGAACTGTAGTGAACTTGTCTCTCTCACCAAATTTCAAAATGTTTTTTTTTTTTTACACGTACACACACACACACACACACACACACTGTGCGAGTCTCAGTTGTCAGTTGAAAAGGCTCCACCATCAACAATATATCTGGCACTGCACATACTCCTGCGGGCTGGGGGGAGTGTTGTGGCGGGAGGAGTAGGACGAAGGCTCTACATCCTCCCTGTGTGGCTCCTTGCTGGCAGGTGAGTCAGTATGGATACAACAGAAGTGAGGAATTAATTGGTTTGACTAAATTGTCAAGAAAAAGGGGTAAAAGGCAACGACAAAAAAGTGATTCAAGTATGAGACTGGAACTCCCCACCATTTATCCAGCTTTTGAAGAAGAAGCCACACAGAATTTTCCTCCTGCCACATGTGTTCCTACTGGTGCATTGGTGTGTGTGTGTGTGTGTGTGTGTGTGTGTGTGTGTGTGTGTGTGTGTGTGTGTGTGTGTGTGATCCATGAGAGCACAGGATCTGTCCACCGACTACACTCAGCCCTGCCCTGATCAAAAGTGTGTGTGTGTGTGTGTGTGTGTGTGTGTGTGTGTGTGTGTGTGTGTGTGTGTGTGTGTGTGTGTGTGTGTGTGTGTGAGAGGGGGGGGGGGGTTCTCCCACACGTGTACTACTGGAGGGGCATCCAGATAAAGACATCACCATGGCGATCAGCCTGCCCCCCCCCCTACTACTACTACCAATAAATAAACAACATTGTCACAGTGATACAGCGGAAGGGATGAGTCATATGAGCCAATGGCAAAAGCCCGGTCTGAACTATAATACTGAGGTCTACTGTTATGTTCAGGCTCTGCCTAACAAACACAGCCCGACTGCTTACAGTTGGCATGATAGTAATCAATAAATTGATGTTTTACGTCACCACCTCTCCTCTGGTGGAGGATCCCATTCAGCACAATGACTGACTCCATATGTTGCTATTAAACTCTGCTTTGTGCTTGTCTCTTTGCCTTCTGACTCCTAGAAGCCAAGGCTGTATATAGTCAAGACCATTTCAGTTGAGTTTAAGAGTCAAGAAAGGAAGAACAAGCCAAGAATCAAGACTGAGTCCAATTCTCGGTTGAACAAAAAAAAAAAAACAAGTCTGACAAAGATCTAGTCCTCTCCTGAGACCTGGTCTCAGGAGAGGACTAATGCCCTTTTCCCCCCTATTCTGTTATTTGAGAATTACTGTAGCTAGCTATTCACTCAAGACAATTGGACGCCACCTGTCGATCAGCCAATCGCACAGTGGATGTTATATACATTGAAATTTGGGAGTAAAACAAACAATACATTCTGGTGATTTCACAAATCCAGGTAAGCAGCATGCTGCAGTGCACATGCCTGCTATCAGGTTTATTACTGGAACGTACAGCAATTCATAAACATAAATGAAATGAATCAATTGTGCTTTTTACACCCTTTAACAGACTGGGAAGTGCGGAATGAGAATATAAAGGTGTAAGTTAAGAAGATGTTCATTAATCTACAGTATTTCACACACCTTCTTTATCAATCAAAATGGAAATGCTGCAGCTGTAGAACAACAATTTACTTAAAAGATAAAAAGGAAGGCTTGTACGACAAATGGCAAAAATATCTAATCCATTAGCCAATAATGCCAAATAGATATGCTGCTATTGATTTAGTCAAAGATCCTAAATCTTTGAAATCATTTCAAACATTTTGCCATGCCCAAAATAGATTGAACGTGGTTCAGATGCTAACCTGTAATGTAAGGCCTACCTGTTGGTCTGCCATAAACATGGCTGTGTAGTATATGCACACACATCACTCCACATTATATAAACCTGTACACGACATAAATTAAAGGAATTTTCATACCACTGCCCAGCAATTATATGGAAGGTATGGAAGAGGATAACGGCCAACACTTTTACTGTGTTTGAGGCCTCCTATGGGACACTTTCAAAGGAAGTGTTGGTATCTGTGTATGTTTCTGTTAAAACTGGAGCAATACATGTGTTGGAAACTGTACTTCACACAGCTACAAAATATGTGTGATGAAGAAGCTGCAAGCCTACAACTTTATTAAAATAGCCATAATGACCCAAATAAGTTGAGAGAACATTCATTCACAGGTCCACTGACTCCACTGTTTGTGAGGGTCTTGCTATTTTTCTTATCTCGTCAGGGAGAAATTGGGATTTTATGGCAATTCAATGTCGTTTATTATTATTATTATTATTACTGTTATCCTGTAGAATTACAGTTAGGGTCGGTCGGTCGCTATATTCGCTAACATAATCTTTCTTAAAACCCTGCTGCCATGCACAGTTAACAGCTGGTAGGTTTGACAGCGGTGTTGGTGCTTTTATGATAAATAAGATAACAGTCGTCCTATGTTTCTCTGTCGGTTGCAACTATACGGTAGAACAGAACAACGTTTTGAAAACCAATAAATCACGCAAAACAAATATTCTTTAATTCCCTATAGGGGTGTGTAGTGTAGGTGTAACTCACATAGTCCATAACCTGTTTTGTGAGATTGCACTGATTTTAAAACTCGATCTAAACTCACGCAAACTTCACTTGTCATTTAAACCACGACAACCCACTTGTAGCATACGTTCAATTGAAAAGTAAATGACATTAAATACAAACTTACCCCTTACGCACAGCAAAGACATGGTAGGCTCTTCCAGTGACAACAACCCAGCAGTTTTAAAATGTTGCAAAGCTTATCATGACATCCAGGCTGTCCGTGTCCGGTGACATTATAAAGTTCCCGTCAACTTTTGACGCGTTCTCGACTATTCCGCTGCGTTACTGGTGGTCTTTGGACGTCGGAAGCCGTATTATAATAAACACTGGGCAGCAGAGAGCAAGCCCCCTGCCGCGGGCACGCCATGATCAAATTGGACTAACAACCTGCTGGGGGGGGGGGGCACTGATGAGAGGGGCGTTACCGAATCACTTGTGAGTGGCGTGTGACGCGTCCACTGAGGTTGTGTCTTTCTGTGAGCAGGGCGGAGCATGCCAAAGCCTCTCGCCAATCAGAATACAGAAAACTGAAGCGAACAGGTGGTGACCTCCTACTCCTGGACACACAGCAGGACCTTAGAGTATAAGAGCAGGACTGTCTGGTGGTGATGATGGTGTGTTGACCACTTTTTTTTCTTCCCATAACCACATTGGAGATGGATGACGCACGACTCCCGGTCCCTCCCAGAGTCAGACCGGACCTAAAGTGTAAAAAAGTTGGAATGTTCAGAAGCTAATCACATTTCATCAATCAATGGGACACTGTTTCTAATAAATTAGGAGGCCGATAGATATTGTAAGGATTAATTTAATTGCCATGGCTTCTTCCCCTCATACCCCCCCCCCCCCCACACACACACACACACACACACACACACACACACACACACACACACACACAGAGACGCGCGCGCACGCACGCACACACACACACGCACACACACTCTCTCTCTCTCTCTCTCTCTCTCTCTCTCTGACTGGGGTACTGTCCTTTTTACCTTTATACCCAGTGTTTGCTCTGTGCCTGGTTCTCTGTCCTGCTGTGTAGGTATAGTTGTTTACATTAAGCGCCATCTGCGCCTTTTGTTGTGCACAGGGCTACGCAGTTTTTTAGGCCTACTCTCACAAACAAACCTTGGCTCATTTTAGGCAGTTTACGTTTAATTTCCGTCGTACGTAAATCAGGCTACTGTCTACAGAACCTTTTTTAGAGGGTCACACAAGTGGCACTGGCACAAGAAGTGGAGGAGGGAGTGGGTCACTTTACAATAACAATCTAATCTCGACTCGAGGAGCGGTCATAGCCGTGTCATAACAACATCAACAGCACCCCCATGAGTATTCAATGAGTCCCTGCATGGCAAACTCAAAGTCAGCAAAAGTCTGCCTCACTGGAGAGTGAGACCGTGTGAGTGAGTGTGTGTGTGTGTGTGTGTGTGTGTGTGTGTGTGTGTGTGTGTGTGTGTGTGTGTGTGTGTGTGTGTGTGCGCGCGCGTGCGTGCGTGCGTGTGTGCGTGTGCTTTTATTCGTGTATGTATGTATTTTGCCATTGTTTTATCATTTTAACTTTATTTGCTTGTGTTTTATTGCTATTTTTATGTTCTGCCCTGTGAAGCACATTGAGCTGCATTTATGTATGAAAGGTGCTATATAAATAAAGTTTATTATTATTATTATTATTATTATTATGTATTATTATTCATGTATTTTCAAAATACAAAATACGAATTTGTATCTCAAATACATTTCTTCTTCTTCCTCTTCTTCTTCTTATTATTATGTAAGCAATCAACTGCGTAAATGTCATGGTGATGACTCATTTATGTTTTTCATCCTATTCCTATCATAGGTGAAAATAAAATATTTGATACATATGAAAAAGTTACTACCGTGGAAGGGACCTTGTCATATATGAATTTACTTATATTGACAATATAATATAGGTATGGCTTTGCCCACTCACTTCGTAATTTAATCTTGCCTGGCTCATGGACTCAGGGCTTAAAGCAAAAAAAAAGACTGAAAAATACTTTTTTGCAAATCTGCACTGATGCCATTAAATGACCCCTATGAAAGCCTCGGGACTGAAATCGGTCCCAAGGACTGAGAACTTTAAGCCCTGTGGACTACAACATGACAAAAAAAATACATTTTAACAAACCTGATACATATTGCCTTTAAATTTAATATTAATTCATTCATTCATTCAAGTTTTATTTATTCTCGAAATTTGAGTAATTTAATATAGCCTACTCCTGTATGTCCCTTGTATAGGCTATAGTTCTCATATTCAACATTATTGATACAGCATCATACAATAGGCTATAATGAGAACTATATATTTGATAATATATGGTATAAATCACTGATGAAGGTCAACATCAACTTGATCCTTATCTCCACGCAAATAGTGCGTATAATATTGAACTGTTTCTACCCGAGCAATCATAGCACACACAATGCACAGATCAGCGGGGGTATTAGTCACCATGACAACCCCACCATCCCCCTCCTCTCACATCTCCCTCCTCCTTTGCTCTGTTCTCATTGGTGGCCAATGATGAGTGGAGCAACTGGGGGGATGGGGGGGGGGGTGCTCCCATGATGCTTTGCAGCAGGAAGCAGTGATCAGGATGAGGAGCAGTATGCAGCCAAGTAGTAGTAACGTAAGGAAGCAGGGTGGATGCTGGTAGCAGGACTGATGGGCAGATAGATGGCAGGTTGCGGAGGTGTCAGTCACGGTAACATGGCTGATGTTGCCTCCAGAGTGCACACACGCTGCTCCTTCTGCTTGGGTGAGTCACTTAATTATGCTCTTTGACTCCTCTCCCCCTCCACCCTCATCCTCCCCAGGTATTGCATCTGCTTTGGCCATATCCTGAATGCAATCTAATGCTAATGTGGGTTATAGACAAGACAGACAGCGTACCAGACAGGCAGGCAGATGGGATGGGATGGCTGGATTTAAAGGGCTGCTGATCCACTCAGGTGTACTGGAGTGGTAACAGTTTTGAGTATCTTCACACTATAGTAAGAGCTTAACCAAATGTACTGTAACAGACATTAGCGTCCTTTGTGTGAGGGGTCATAGTTGTGTCTCTTCTATACATTTCTATGAGAGAGAGAGAGAGAGCATAGTGAAGTTGCAATGGTCCAACCTCTGTGTACAGAATGTGAGTGGAGAGTTGGACATTATTGAGGTGGCTGCCACGTCACAAACACACTGAAGAAGCAGACCTTGCTGCATTTCTTTCATTGTGTGTAGTGCTAATACACTGTGAACGATGTGAGTAAGTGCATTAAAGGGACGGATAGCCTATATAAATGAGAGGACTGCCACATCGTCATAGCAATGGCAACAATGGTGGCATTCACCCCCAGCGCACTGGAACACAATACACACAGTCATGACAGGCACACATGCACGATATATGTGACAAACTCTCTCATGAAGAATCAGCCTATAGTTTCCTCTGCCCAAACAAGTTACAACCCACTGCCTTTATAATAATCCATAGATGAGAGATATCTTGTGAAATCAGCCCAGTAAACAACTTTTACCAACAGAAAATATGTGATGTCCCTCATTATACTTATTTACAGTAGATGCTCTGAGCACTTGACAAACTTTGCAGTGACTTACATCACACTACTACGCCATACTCAACCTGCACTTACTGTACACTTACACTTAGCTTTCTTGTCAACCAACAATTTCCCTAATCACTAATCATTCATCTCAACCGCAACAGGTTTCTCTTGCTGACCCTGGCACCTTGAAATTATACACTCAGCAGTTCAGAAATCATGCTACGGCAGAAGCATCATGTTACGAACTGTTCAAGTCTAGGGGTTTTACTGCCCGTAACATCTATGAAAGAACAACACGGCTCATAAAAGAGTGATCTACTCAATTCACAGAATAAGTTTCACAGAATAAGTTTCAGCAAAACCTAGAGGGTGGCAAAAAAGTGTCAACACAACAAGCTCACAACAATCTACGATCTATACAAGCTCACAACGTATCGCATCACGATGCGTTGTGAACTTGCAGATCTGCCACTTTCAATATAAGGAAAATAAACTAAAATGTTTGAAAATGTTGGCTTTTTTAAAAATATTTATATTTATTGGGTTTTTTCTTCAACATAACATAACATAACATAACATAATACATCACGGTGGGAGCGGGGAAAAGGAGGAAACATCGGGCGACCGATTCACACGCACACACACACACACACACACACACACACACACACACACACACACACACACACACACACACACACACAAAAAGTATACATACAATAACAGAATTTGAGCTTAAATGCAAACGCTAGGGGGAGGCAACTGACATCTCCCGGGACCCCTGAAACATTTTGTCTTCACCCATTAGGTGTTTGTGAGTAAAATGTTACCGGCCTGTTAGTCGTATATAGATAAGAGTGAAGTTTCTGTGTTTATTGCACCTGGGATAAGCCCATATCTTCCCACAACCTATGTAGGTCACTCAATAGCTAGGGGGTGTATGCAAACGGTGTGACATTACTACAGGTATGTCCCTGTGCATTGTGCAGGGATCTCTTCTTCTGTTTCAGTTTGCAAGGCAGGGTCGCAGGTTCAACAGGAGTAACACTATAACGGGGCAGATAAGCTTCAGCATTCAGTCAAAGATTGACTTGTGTTACCCTCTTGCCCAAATACACACTAGTTTTCCCAAGGGAGTACTACTCTCAAGCCAAACACACACACACACACGCATGCACGCACGCACGCATGCACGTGCACACACACACACACACACACACACACACACACACACACACACACACACACACACACACACACACACACACACACACACACACACACACACACACACGTGCTCACGCGCACACACACACACACACACACACACACACACACACACACACACACAGACAAGCTCTCACATTAACCCTAAAGGTGACAGCCGGTTCCGCCCACTCGTGGTGATTCAACCAATTGGAAAGAGCATGAGTTGGGTCAAAGAGCCACACTTATCTTTATGTTTATTCAACATAGACCATCAGCCTCACAACTCTCTCTCTGGCTGTCCACTCAGTTGACTGAGTCTCAGAGAGAGAGAGAGACAGTGAGCCAGACAGCCAGCCAGACAGAGAGAGAGAGAGAGAGAGAGAGACTCTCTCTTATGAGCTGGAATAGTCAGAAGTACAAATCAAGTGGAGCATCAATAGGTGACCAGCAGCTATAAAGTGTTAAAACAGTGTGAGAGAGGGAGAGTACAGAGAGATGTGATCAGAGCCAGATTGTAACAGCACTATACTTCTCTGTGACATTGTGGCTGTGTTGGTGAGTACGCTATGTTTATTTGGCACTATTTTATGTAGAGCATGGGACAGTAATAGTAACTAAATATAGTGCGTGTGTGTGTGTGTGTGTGTGTGTGCGCGTGCGTGTGCCATGCCATTTGCCATGAAGCTGTACAATGATGCTAGGGCGTTCTGTCGCGTCCGGCGTGGACCAATGTGACCGTCTGTCTGCCTTTATGCTCTTGGCCTCGGGTTTTTGTGGCCCTCCATATACTGTAGTTTTATTCTAATCCCTTTTATCTGTCTGGCTTTTTTTTATTATGTGTTCTTGTGTTTTTATTACCACTGTCATTTCCATGGTGACTGAACTTCCCTCATCAATAAAACTAACTCTCTCTCTCTCTATATCTCTCTCTCTCTCTCTCTCTCTCTCTCATATATACAGTATATATACATATAATTATACACAGTATATAATCTTTGTCAACAGACAATCGCGTTTGTGTTCTCTCTCAAAAAGTTTCAGATAATAATTTGAACTGTTGTTCACAAGATCAATAACACACACTATAAGTTGGCTTCAAATGTGAATAATTGTATTTGCTGACCCTTAAGCACTACAGACAAGATCCTCGGGCGGCGACTTGTGACTGCTTTTATATATCCATGTCATGTTTGTAGAGTATAGGCCTATTGATGTGGTGTATCTTTGTTTGAAGTTCTGATTTCACAATTTGCTCAATTCACTGATAAAACTTGCACTTGGAGCACATGGATGATGTGCTCTTTCTATAAACACCACTCAATGGCACTCCAAATGAGCCCGGCAGCGGCACAAAAAAGCTGGCCAAAGGCGTTTAAATGAACGGACAGTTCCTAACTTTTTATGGCCGAAGTCTACAGCAGCGATTGGATGGGATTATATTATACAACACATGATGGAAGAGAGCGAATTTCGAATAAGATACGGTCACGGTTACATAATATACAGTTTTTGTCTCTTTGTTGCTGAAAGCTTTGCGCTGTGATACAGTTAATCAGGTGTTTGCCATTTGTTACATTATCTCAAAGGAAGCTGCGCTTAGTGTCTGGACCATGTGGTGAGCTGAAGTGCCTTCTCGCTCTTCAAGAGCATTGTGCCGTTTTTAAAAGGTCTTTCATGTTTACTGACACTATATATATATATATGCCTGACAAATAGGCCCCGGTGTATGTGATGCACTTTAAAGCGACATGGGAACCACACACCTAAGTGAACTAGCCTACTATTTTGTCACCTTTTCAATGTCCATTTATGTCACTTTTCATCTTTATTGTATATGCCATGCAGTAGCTTTCACATTGTACCTTTGATGATAATACTTTGAGCATCACAGGGTACATTGTTGTCCTGTGTTTTATATCATATGGCCTAATGGACAGTGTGAGGCTCAGAACCCGCTTCACCCATTCTGACCGGGCACCCATTTTGGTGTTAGCATCATGTTATGCTTTAGCTATTTTTGAAAAATTCGAAGAACGACTGACATTTTTAGAATCTGATCTCAGGTCAGAATGGGTTCATCAGACCAGTGTGTGTCCAGTGAAAACCTCGTATGAATCTGATCTCAGGTCAGAATGGGTTAAAGGACCCCCTATAGACCCCACTTTAGAGAACCACTGATCTATAAGACGTGCAGTCGTTGCTTCTTGCTATACCGTCCTAACCATAAGATGCCGTAAAAGTGTATACGGTGTGCTCACATCATGGTGATTTAACGTAGTTATGATGGCAGCAGGGACTGATAAGATCTGAGGTCTTTTGTGGCTATATGGTTGTGACCTGGTTATCTCCTGGGACAGAGCTGCTACTGACTGAGAGTGGGTAAATTGATATGTCAAGGTGCAAACCATAGCAACAGGCTCCAAAGGCTTTGGGGGAGCATGATGGCAGTCAGATAAATGTCACTGTGGCTCAGGAGGTAGAGCAGGTCGTCCGTGGGTCGGTGGGTCGGTGGTTCGAATCCCGGCTCCTCCATGTCTACATGTCGAAGTGTCCTTATGGGCAAGACACTGAACCCCAAATTGCTCCCGATGTGCAGGGAGAAGAGATGAGTCTTAACGTGAGACTTAAAAATATTAATGGCTGGGGCAGATCGAATGTGAAGGGGCAAGCTCTTCCAGCGCCTGGGAGCTCTGGAAGATGTATTTTTTTAATCTAAATGATCAGTGTGTTTATGATAACCCTAACACTATAGGCCATAATGATAGCCTCTAAAATGTCATGAATGTCAGGCATGAATTGCAGTGTTGACCTTTAGGGACTATGAACCCATTAAGAGATCTTGACTAAACTTTCCTCTCCCTCTCTTTGAGCTCAGATGTCCTCTTCTAGTGGCTTTTGTAATATTGGACTTAGACAATGATAAACCGCAGAAGGGAGGCTTTCTAAGGCCATTTGGTCCGGAGTTAAACAGTCTTTCAAGGAAAATAATTTCGCCATGGATTAAAAAAACTAGTCGAGTCCCAAAGTATTTTTTAATTTAAGTAAAAATGTAATGAAAGAAAATCCATAATATACAATATTATACATTGTACAATGTGCACTGCACACGCGTAATGGAATAGAATACGATCATCTGACTTGCAGTGTGATGCTGGTAACTACAAACAGTTTTATCCAGTTTTATCCAGGTGTAACGTTCTCAATTGCAGGACAGACAACAGCCAAGGTTTTGTCTTTATTTCGGTGCGATCGTATGCTGCAGCGCTTGCCATGGCTTTGGTGTATAATATGGTAGATGGCCACAAGGAGACATAAAAAAGGCTGATACAGAACCCGTCTCTCCTCTGACACCTGATTTATTCGGTGCAGGTGCAGTCACGGCTATAGCATTGAGCCCAATTAGTTTGACTCAGGCCAGTATGAATCAGCGATCCCTCCAACCCACACCGGGCTTGGGAAAAAGTGATTTTATTGCCATGGTGCAGAAAGGTTGTCATGGTGCAGAGCAGTTGCCATGGTACCAAATGTCCTGCGCTGAAGATATATCGAAAATTATATTTAGAACCAATAACTGACTTGATTTTACTCATGGTCAGGTTAATCAAATAATCTTTTGACCTTTTTTTTTTTTTTTTTTACATTTCTTATACTGTATATCAACGAATCAACGCAAAATAAATTAAAATACACTTTTTTATGATCGACTAAATAGATCTTTTTGATTAACCAGTTAACCTTGACATCATTTACATCATTGTGCAATGGTGGCATACAAAAACATAGCTCACCACGCTTTTCACGCTTTTTCGCTTTTCAAAATTGTTAATTGTAATCGAGGCAAAAGTTAATAATAATCGTGATTGATTTGAAAACATATTGCCCAGCCCTAATTGTCTATCAGGCAAATATAAAATGATTATAGGGACGCACAACATTATGCTTTGCTGACTATTTTGTCTTTCACAGAGCAATGCATTTATTTTTGGCAGTCAAACTGTTACATGGGATAACTGCATGACATTAAACACAAGGGTAATTGTGGTTTAATAATGCATATAGACTATGTATTAGGAAGCAAAATCTATTGCTTTAAACCAGTTTTACATCTGTAAATATGACAGATGTATGCATAAGTAACAGATGGATACACTGGAAACAAAGCATTGTACAACGTAACTAGCTAGTTCAGTATACTGTAATTAATACCAAACCATGCAGTACGTCGCTATTAACTCTATAACTGATCCATAACCATTACTTCTCCAAAAAGTCAACTATTAACAAGCACATTCCATAAATGTCCATCACATTGAGACCTTGCAGGGCACTATCTTTCTTTCTAAAGTAGTCACTGACTTCAGCACAGGCTTGGCTACTTCTGCAGCTGCCAGCCAAGTGCATATATAGAAAAGGCACTTGGCCAAAATATTATGATGGAGATTGATGCCAGTCATGCCACGGTACAGAACAGTCACAGACAGTTATATTTTATTGGTTTGATGGCATGGTTTATTACTCAATGAAAAGATTTTGTTTTTAGATAGATAGGTTTATTTGTCATTTTTACAACTGTGAACAGCAGAAAAAACGAAATGACGATGTGCTAGTGCACGAGCCGCAGCAACATGAGTCGCGCCGCCACAATACATCTTTCTTGCGTCATAGAAAAATGCGACCGCCCTCTTCAAGAGGCAAGACAAGAAAGATCGCTGTAGTGCTCTAATATACGTTTTGTGATGCTATAAAAGCATATACTGTCCAGTGTTGATTTCGTCGACTAAAACTAAGACAAAAAATGTTTGTCGACAGCCTTTTTCCACTGACGACATGGGTGAGATGACTAAAACTAAGTACGGTATGACTCAAACTAAATATACTGACAAGTTCGTCAACAATTCAAAACTAGACTAAAGGGACTAAAACTAGACTAACACTAAAACATTCCAGTTGACTAAAATGTGACTAAAACTAAATGAAAAGTATTCAAGAGACTATGACTAAAACTAAAATCAAAACTTGCTGACAAAATCAACACTTGACCGTGACATCCCCTTTTGAGAAAAGGTTAAATATTTACATTACTAAGCATGTATATTAGAGCATTGAATTATTATTTTATTAGATGTGAACGGTTGATACTGAGAAACTGGAAGAGCTCTGCTACACCAGAGATCACAGACTGGACCCAATTTATGACTGAAACTGCATCCTTTGAATACTCAATTGCCAGGAGGAACAACGTCAGAGGAAAGTTCCATGAGATATGGGACTACTTTTATTTATATATTAAGGGATGGTTGCAGTAACAATGTATTTATACATTACATATGACATAATCATGAGTGTCAACAACAGAATGTGGAGGGGTTTTGACTGCTAGTTGTGTTTTGTTTTCTGTTTGTTTTTTCTTGTCTTTTTCTTTTGTGTAAGTAATGTGTATGCTTTATTGAAAAAAATCATTAAAAAACTTTGGTGACAAAAGAAATAAATAGATGTGAACGTGTAGACTAGCATAATAAAAAAACTTAAACTAAAAACTAAAACTAAAACAAAACACCCCACAGAAGTGGCCATGGCCCATTGCGGACGAACCTTTGTGAAAAGTTAATCAGTTAGTCATTGTCTCATGAAAAAACAAAGTCCAGCGTTACAGTACATCGATGAATGGTGGATTGATGTGCCTTTTTTTTGGACCAGTCAGCATGAAAAGTTAATCAGTTCTTCTTTGCCCCATGCTAATCTGTTCTAAAATGATAGCCAGCCACCCAGTCACCCACTCTTTTGCCCAGTCAGAGTGAAAAGTGAATCAGTTTGCAAGTATTAGATGGCAATGTCAACTAGGGTAGGGTATGGGGGGGGGGGGATTATGAATCAGCTGTATGATGTGTTATTATGGGCATGACTTATTGACTTATATACAGCCCCAAAAAGCCAACGTGCAGTGTCTACGCTTTTGGACACACCGACCTATTTGTGTACCCCATGAAAGGCCTAAGGTCAAATTATCTTGGGGGATTATTTTGGGGCGATAAATAATTACGTCAAGAACAATTAGCGTGTTGACTGTACGCCATTTTCTTTTCAGATGTTTTCCATGAGCTTTCTATCATCTTATTATATAGTATGCAATGTCACTGAGCAGTATGGGTGGGAGGGTTAAGGGATTTCTTTATCTTTTTTGTCCTTATTTTTTATTTCATTTTGTTTCATAAAAAAATAAATAATGTTTGTAATAATTTATCTGTTCAATAAAAACATATTTGACAAAAAAGAACAATTAGCGTAATATCACTTATATTCCCATATGTAATTTGGCTGACCAGTTGAAACACTTTTAAACCCCTTAACCAGTTCAAAGTTGGTGCAACCACTCCAAGGAACAGCAATGTCCGTGTTCACCTATGTGTCGTCCGCCTATGTAGGCTACCTGTATGTGTTAATGAGCACGAGTATGACTATTAGTACCAGTGGGGGTGCTGTTGTACAGAAACAGAGAGAGAGATAGTGCTGTACTGTTGCCTGCTAATGAGAGAGAGAGAGAGAGAGAGAGAGAGGAGGGGGGGGAGAGGGGAGTTGCACCACTCAGTTCACACGGGTGTGATTTTTTTCATAGTTATTGCACTTTGGCCGAAGTTACCTGCACCATGGGTTCCCTCCTCCAATTGTAATGGGACCTTTGCAATAGGGAGTTGGGATGCATGCATTAAGCGTCAAGAGGCGTCAAGAAAAGCGTCGGCAAAGCGTTTCCGTCTTTTTCCCGACTCTACAAGTTGAAGCCGTGCGCTACTATAGCGTCATTTCCATCCACCAGCTGTTTAACCCATTCTGAACGGGAACCCCTTTGGTGTTCTAAGCATCATGTTATACTTTTTAGCTATTGAGAAATAGCAGATCTACAAGCTCGTAGCGCTTATATTTGGTTGGTGAAACCATATGGTTATGTTGAGGTGAAAGCTATCACAGGGCCTGTTTGTTTAATTATTGTTTTCCTTGCACTACTCACTAACTGCCTGTCTAACCTGCCCTCACTCTCAAGTCTATCTTAACGGTAATAATTTCCTTCTGTTATGATCTCACAGGAGCACGGCTAAACCACCCTGCAATCAACTCCCCGCACAACAACCCCTACATCTACCCGACCGCCGCCTGCACCTCCACTGGGTCATGGAGGACGCCACCACCGCCAACAAGGTCACAGAAGCCGACTCACCTCCACCGCATCCTCACCTGGAACGGCATGTTCGCCAGCGCCACACTCCGCTCTCCACCCTGAGAGCCAGGCTCAAGCGGGGCGCGACGTGCTCCGTGCCCAGGGTCCGGGCGACGCTGACGGGGTTCTTCCCCGTGGTGCGCTGGCTGCCAAAGTACAAGCTTCGGGAATACGTGTGGGGAGACCTGATGTCCGGGTTGATCGTGGGCATCATCCTGGTGCCCCAGGCCATCGCCTACTGTCTCCTGGCCGGCGTCGACCCCATCTATGGCTTGTACACCTCGTTCTTTGCCAACATCATCTACTTCTTCATGGGGACGTCCAAGCATGTGTCCGTGGGGATATTCAGCCTCATGAGCCTCATGGTCGGCCAGGTGCAGTAATTGCTCTGCATGGACGAGAGAAAGTTGGAGTGGGAGAATTTGTGATCTCATTATTTGACAGCTGAAGCTCTGCATTGATCAGATTTTATATTAATTAAAAATGAGTGCAGCTTTTATGGTCAGCTTTAGGGGTAGCTGTGGCACAGAAGGTATATACGGTACTAGAGCCTGTTTGGGAACGGGAACCTGCTTCAATTCTGGGTGTCAAGGTCTCCTGAGCAAGATTATGTGCCCATAACTGCTCCTGAGTAGAAGTGATGTAAATAGGTTTTCAATGTAATGAGTCCCGGGATGCAGGGATGGTCTTTTAGATGAGTCCCAGGGACAAATTTAACTCCAATTTAATATGATATGGTTATAATTCATGTAGAAAAAGCATTGTTATACTTTAGCTATTGAAAAATAGCAGAGCTATGAACTCGTAGGTCTGCTATTTTTGAAAAAAATCTTGAAAATGTGCCTCAAATCTTTGAATATATATTATTACAGAGTGAACATTCAACTCAAATCTTTGCTTCTGTGAGGTCCCTGGAACAACATAGTTTTCAGATGGGGGTCGGGGGTATATTACATATAATTTTTGTGGTCCTTGACATGAAATAAAATATCGAGAACCACTGATACAGAAACATACGGTTTGTCAGAAAACTGTCAGGATTTTGAAGACATTTTTTTTTTTTTAATGTCGACGTCAAATGCTTAATTCAGGTCCATTTGGATTCATGGCCGACGATGGTTCCCTTTGCCTCTACAGGTGGTGTACAGGGAGGTGGATCTGGCCTTTGGTCCCAACGAGGACCCCAGCACCGACGCCATGCATCCTGGCATGGTGTTGATGTTGAACAGCACCGAGGGCACCGATGTCTTCGCCAGTGACCTGGAACCGGCGTCGGAGTGCGGCAGGGAATGTTATGCCATCGCTGTAGCAGGGGCCGTCACATTCCTAGCCGGAATTTACCAGGTATGGCCCCCGAGAGAGAGAGAGAGAGAGAGAGAGAGAGGAGTTGCACCACTCAGTTCACACGGGTGTGATTTTTCTTTACTGTCTGCATTAGCTAAGAGTAGGTTGTGGGTTACCTTATATTGGATGTTGAATTGCGCAACATATGCAAGTTAGCATCCATGCTGAGGACCCATACCTATGCCCATATACTCAACATTAAATGTTGAGTTGAACTTAACATAAAACATTAGGGTACCTACTCCAAAATGTCCAGGTTCACAATGGGGCTCTATGGGCTGGCAAGAAGACTATAAGGTGATGTTTCACTAGTCAAAGAAACCATGATTTTTTGAGCTAAACATGTATTCTTTCTTAGCTAGGATATTAGAAATATTGTAGGTTCACTACTGCTACACCAGCTCAGTGGCCTTGTGGTTAGAGTGTCCGCCCTGAGACTGGGAGGTCGGGGTTCGATCCCCGGCCGGGTCACACCAAAGACTCTAACAATGGGACCCAGTGCCTCCCTGCTTGACACTCTGCATCAAGGGTTGGATTGGGGGTAAGTCCCTGCGACATACTAGCGTCATGTTCAGGGGGTGTACTTGTACATCACGCTACAGAAACAGGAGATAGGCTCCTGCCCTATGGGCCTCATGGCTCGGCAAGGCTACTTACTGCTGCTTCAACTTTCTATATGTCCTAAAGGAGCTATACAGGCTATGCCAGTATGGCCATATTAGCCATATTCCAATAGTCCTGATAACGGTTGATTTCCGTATATTTAATACAGTGATAACTTAACCACCAACCCCACCCCACCACCACCACCGTCTCTCCAGATCATGATGGCCGTGTTCCGGTTGGGCTTCGTCTCCATTTACCTCTCCGCCCCCATGCTGGACGGCTTCGCCACCGGCGCTTCCTTCACCATCTTGACCGTGCAGGCCAAGTACCTTCTGGGCCTGAAGATTCCCCGCCACCAGGGCTACGGAACGGTCATCTTCACCTGGTACAACATCTTCGCCAACATTCACACGACCAACTTCTGTGACCTCATCACCAGTGCAATCTGTATCTTCATCTTGGGTAATAATATATACTAAAGCAGTGGGGTTTTTTCCCCCCGAAACCTTTTCATGTCAAGGACTCCAAATTGTTCTCGTATAATGTGTTTGGCCAAAGACGGCAATCTGAAGATGTATATTTTGTACCAGGGAGCTGCATCGCATGCACGATTTGTGTTATTAAAATGTTTCAACCGCTGATCAAAGCAGATCTCCAGGTTAGTGCGTGTAGATAACCGCGCGTCACCAGACCTTCCACCTCAGAGGAAATAGAGTGTAGATTAGACCAGCTACTTTCAAATTGCTAGTAGTAGTAGTAGGGTTAACTCAAATATGGAGACACAAAGGAGGTTCTTTGTGTTGTAGATCAGCAATGTTTTGCCATTATTTGAATTTAAATCCCGAAAAGTAAGCTACTAATTTGGACTGAAGTGATTGAAGCAGGTCATGTTTGCAAATCAATAATATATCAGTATTCTGATATTGACCTGAGGGCCACATTAAGTGAAGGTGGGGGGACGTATGTGGCCCCCGGGGGCCGCCAGTTGCCCGTGTATGTCTTAGGACCTAGACCAGTCCTAGAGCATGAAGCACTTTATTTATTTATTGTCCTAGCAGTGGTGGAAAAACTACTCAATATGTTTTACTTAAGTAAAAGTACCAATACTGCAATTTAGAACTATACTTCGTTACAAGTAAAAGTACGGAATTGAAAATGTACTTGAGTAAAAGTACAAAAGTATCGGCATCAAAATGTACTTAAAGTACTAAAATTAAAGTAGGCCTATTCATATTGCAGAATGTCCCATTTCACAAGTTCAAAATGTGTAGAAAGTCTATTGAAAAGAGCCGATCTACAAGCTCTCAATGCAACGCATTGGGAGCTATGAGCTATACGCAATGTAGTATACCGCAATGTATAGGGTCGAAGTCGTTGATGTACGTTTTCTAATCAAAATTAAAATAGCCAAAGTAACTAGTAACTAAAGTTTTCAAATAATTGTAGTGGAGTAAAAGTACACATTTTGGCTCCGAGATGTAGTGGAGACTGTAGAGTAGAAGTAAATATACTGGAAATACTCAATACTCAAGTCAACAAATACCTCAAAACTGTACTTAAGTACTTAAGTAAAAGTACTTAATTACTTTCCACCACTGTGTCCCATAGTGGCTGGGAAGGAGATCCAGGAGCGCTACAAGGACCGCCTAAAGATCCCGCTACCCACCGAGTTGGTCGTGGTGGCGGGAGCCACGCTGGCCAGTCATTTTGGGGATCTGAACGGCCAATACAGCTCCAGCGTTTCCGGGCACATCCCGACAGGTTTCATCCCCCCAAAGGTGCCCGATTTCACCCTGATGCCACGTGTGGCACTGGATGCCATTCCCCTGGCAGTTATTAGGTATGGTACACCGGTGTGTGTGTGTGTGTGTGTGTGTGTGTGTGTGTGTGTGTGTGTGTGTGTGTGTGTGTGTTCAGTTCAGCCCTATGTGGGAAATCTGAATAATAGACAAGATAAGATAAGAACAGTCAACAGATAAGAAAGAAAGTGCGTGTAAAGACTATGTGAGAAACATTTCAAACAGGACACGAGAAGATAATCGAAATCATAAATTAATTTGCCTGTGCTTCAATTTAACAAACTTAGCGGACACCAAAATGGCGTTTTAATGATTAACTATACTTCTCCAAACTGTATCCTACAGTATGTGATTTGAATGAAATAGGAACATGTTTGTTTACATATTATGCGGGAGTGTCCTTCTTTTAGATAGTTCTGGTAACAAACAACAACAAAGATTCTGGGCAGAACTTTTAAAAACCAAATTCAAAGACAACTGAGGTTGGTTATCAGAAGCAAAGCAAAGTTCTTTGTTTACCCAGGGAAGTGGACTAAGCTCGAGATGCTTGTTTACAGCCACACCCTGCTCATAGAACATTTCATGGTAGGGGTTCAATGTCTTCAACCCCATTGCAATTGCACATTGCAATTCTGCTAAAAAGGTGTTAGCGGTTAATCACAACCACCACACATACTGCCTCAGTGGTTTTAAAATATTTTCAATAGTGTTCAGTATCAACTATGGATTTCTATTTCCACATTTTGTGTGGAAAAGACACACAAAATGAAGATGCGAAGAAAACAAAAACAGGTAATAAAAGCAAGTATGTAAGTGTGATTTCAAAAGACACTTGAAAGAGAGCATTGCATTTGATAGACTAGACCAGAAAGGCCCTGCATAAGGATATCGGTGTGGGGCTATACACTATCAGTGGTTCCCAAACCTTTTCACGTCAAGGACCCCCAAAATTGACACTAATTAGCCTCGCGGACCCCCATTCGAAAAGACATGCCAGGGTCCCCCATAAGAGAAGATCTTTGGCTCTAGCAGTGATTTCTCAACCCGTTTAATTTCAAGGACCCCCAGTTTGATATGCATTAGGCTACGGACCCACCATTTAACGGAATTGTAAAATCAATGTTAATTGAATGTGTACAATTCCATTTGTATCACTCCCAGAGTTACAGACCCATAAGACCCATAAGGGTCCATTTGGTTCCTATATATAAGTATCATTTAGCTGCCCCTGGAACTCCCTCAAGGACCCCTATAGGGGTCCTCCGCCGGACCCCACTTTGAGAACCACCGATATACATGGCACCATGTACAGTACTCACTCTTTTATTTCTTTGCTCTCTCTCAGCTTTGCCTTCACCGTGTCACTGTCGGAGATGTTTGCTAAGAAGAACGGCTACTCGGTTCGTCCCAACCAGGAGATGCTGGCCATCGGCTGCTGCAACATCATCCCGTCCTTCTTCCACTGTTTCACCACCAGCGCAGCGCTGGCCAAAACCATGGTGAAGGACTCCACGGGCTGCCAAACACAGGTGATACACACACACACACACACAGGACACGGCAAAAAAAGGGTATTCTTGAGGCATTTTTCTGCTGTATTCCAAATGGTTCTCAAACATTTAAATGCCAAGGTCTCCCCCTGTCACAGTTACAGACTTGTATAAGGGTTCATTTAGACTCATTTAGAAATAAGGCATAGTTTTACTGGGGTAAAGTTTAGGCATAGTTTTACTGGGGTTAAGTTTAGGCATAGTATTAGGGTTAGGCATAGTTTTACTGAGGTTAAGTTTAGGTATAGGGTTAGGTTTAGGCATAGTTTTATTGAGGTTAAGTTTAGGTATAGGGTTAGGTTTAGGCATAGTTTTACTGGTGTTAAGTTTAGGCATAGTATTAGGGTTAGGCATAGTTTTACTGAGGTTAAGTTTAGGTATAGGGTTAGGTTTAGGCATAGTTTTACTGAGGTTAAGTTTAGGTATAGGGTTAGGTTTAGGCATAGTTTTACTGAGGTTAAGTTTAGGTATAGGGTTAGGTTTAGGCATAGTTTTACTGAGGTTAAGTTTAGGTATAGGGTTAGGTTTAGGCATAGTTTTACTGAGGTTAAGTTTAGGTATAGGGTTAGGTTCAGGCATAGTTTTACTGAGGTTAAGGTAATAGGAATAAGGTTAGGTTTAACCGTTTAAGCATCATTTACTTAGATTACTTTTTTTTAATCTTACACACCCTAGCGTTGTGGAGTCATAATAGGTGAACATTTGACAAATGCAGGCAGACGTTTAGGCCAGAATCGAACATCGGTGAAAATGTAACTATGTGATCGAAGCTTCAGCTACCAATTCACACTCGTATATTACACGGTTGAATTGTGAGTGTGAACAGTAGGCAGTTTAGTAACTTAACCCCACGTCTCTATCATACTGGGCTACTGTAACTATTAGGCAGTGTTTTATTACCGATCAAGTTTATTACAGAGTAATAAAAGTATGATAAAGTGAGATTGGTTACAAGGTTAATAATTATTAATAATAATGACTTGATAGCAGAGGGAAATTCCGTTCTCATGTAGCTAAAAATAGAATAAACATTTAGACATGCGTCCACATAGAAAGCAATTGATCACACCTTGCTGACCATCAGCTGATGGTCATTCATAGGAATTTTATCTTGTCTGTTATTTCTGCCACAATATCTGTATGGCTGCCCACACACTCTCCCTATTAAAACCCACATGCACCCCAGACCTTTTTTTTTGTTACCTGATTTGTTCATCGTTTTGTATTTCATTGTTACAGGTGATTTGTTTATACGTTGTACGTTGTTGTTGGGCAAAATAGCAGATGTACAAGCTTATATCAATACAAAAGTAGCACACAATACAAATATGTAGAAAATCTAGAAAGACATATTTGATACTTTAAAGAAAAATGCAAGTGTGTTAACTTGTGACTTGTGAGCCATCTATTTTGGAAAACGATGGAAACAATTAGCTAAATCTAGAAAATACGTGGAATGTTTGTCTATAATTAATGACATGCCCAAGATAGGGATTCCAGGTTTAAAGTTAAAATGGTAGAATCACAGACAGTATTCAAATTGTGACATGTATCACACTATTAGACAAGTAATGGGGACGCTGTGGTGCGTGTTCCCTCCTCCGCGTCATCAGTGCCCATACCCGAGGCGGGGTTGGTGAAAGGGCCTTTCTGTGTGGAGTTTGCATGTTCTCCCCGTGTCCCCTAGGGGTAGGTATACCCTCACAAAAACAAGCCGTAATCCTGGTCTCTAAACTACCTACCCCTGGCCAGCCGGGGCGCCTAATGGAGGGGAAAAGGAACTGGTCGGAATAACGTGTTCCTTCCACGTTCTATGTCCGGCTGGGGGAATTCCCCCGTCAGGTGAAACGAAGCAGCTTGGACTCAATCCCCCAGGTTGGCAGAGGAAGTGTAGCGCCCATGCAGGATTACAATAAAAATGGGTTGCAAAATCGTGGGATAATTAAAAAAAAAAAAATACAAAATAAATAAAAAAGAAAGGTAATTCATATCTGGGGAGGAGTGAAACATACTGCATTTGCTTGTATACAAATTATTAACTTGGAAAGAGGCGACCCCAAACCAATCTCAGGGCCCTAAACAAATGTTTTCTTTGTTTAGTGGGTCCGGCAGTCCCTGTTAACATGTGGCCACTCATTAGTCAACACCTGTTGACCGAGTCTTATGAGTCTATATAATTAAGTCCTACTCTTAACTCTGTCATGAGGACATAAAATAAAATTAACGAGTTGCCTCATAGTTTCCTGTGTCACTTTTATTTTACTGTCCACTGTGTCCTATAGGGTGCTGACCATTCTCCACTGGCGTTTGGGGTTGGATACTGAAACCAGAATTAAATATTACAGTAATGATTTTCCCACATTTTAACCCATCCTCGTCGGGAACCCCTTTTGGTGTTTTAAGCATTCTGTTATACTTTAGCTATTGAACAATCTGAGATCTACAAGCTCATAGTGCGGCACTTTTACATTCAATTCTGGGGGTCCTTGACAAGAGATAGTTTGAGAACCGCTGACATAGAAACGTAGGTTTTTTTTCCTGAAAACTGTCATGTTTTAGAAGACATTTTGTGGAATCGTCCTCCGGTCTAAATGGGTAAAGAGTATGGGTTTACCCAGGTTATGAATTATGTGTGTGTTAGCCTACAGTACCTTGCCTTGTTGACCAATGAAAGCACGCTTCAAACCGTCTCTCTCGTATAGGTCTCCAGCTTGGTCAGTGCTCTCGTGGTCCTCCTCGTCCTCCTGTTCTTCGCTCCTTACTTCTACGCCCTCCAGAAGTGCGTCCTCGCCTGCATCATCATCGTCAGCCTGAGGGGAGCTCTCCGGAAGTTCCGGGACGTCCCGTCAAAGTGGCGCGCCAGCAAGATCGACGCCGTCGTCTGGCTGGTCACCATGGCGGCGTCGGCACTCATCAGCGTGGAGTTGGGCCTCTTGGTCGGCATCGTGTTTTCCATGCTCTGTGTCATCTATCAGACCCAGAATGCTAAGGTGCATTTTAATTATTTTAGACTTCACTTTCTGTCTTTCCTCAAGTACTGTAAGTGTAAACTATATAATTCATTCATGTAAAGATCCTTGTAAAAGGTCAAACATAATGAACTATCTAATCCGTGTGTCTCTCTTAAAGGTTTCTCTCCTCGGCCGGGCGGATGATACAGACTTTTACGAGGACATGGAGGAGTACAAGAACCTCACAGCCCCGTCTCGTGTCCAGGTGTTCCGCTTCCAGTCTCCCCTGTACTACGCCAACAAGGACTCCTTCCTCAAGTCCCTCTACAAGGCCGTCGGAGTGGACCCTTTCTTGGAGCTGACGCGAAAGAGAAAGGCGGAAAAGAAGAAGGCCAAGGAGCTGGCCGCCAAACAAGACGCCGCGGCTCAGGCTGCGCCGGATAAAACCAACGGAGAGGTGAGCATTGCGCTGGTTCGAAGAGAACTGGACTTCCACACCATCGTCGTGGACTGCTCGGCCATTCCCTTCGTGGACTCGGCGGGCACGGTCGCCTTCAAAGGGCTGCTCAAGGACTACAAAGAGGTCGGGGTGAGCGTGCTCGTCGCCTGTTGCAACACTCCGGTCATCGACGCCCTGAGGAGAGGGGCCTTCTTCGGGAAGGACGACGGAGATATGGACAGTATGCTGTTTCATACCATCCACGCGGCAGTCATGCACGCAGACATGGCAGCAGCAGTAGTGGCGAGAACCACAGAGGATTCCACAGTATAGTGGTATAGAGCTGAAGACGACGACGATGAAGGGTACTACTACTATAGGCCACCTCTTGTTTCTTTTCTCTCATACATAAATATCTTGACCTAACATAGCCGATCTACAAGCTCACGATGTGTCGCAAGCATGGCTCATTGTGCGCTTGCAGACCCTATATGTTTGTCAAATGCTGGCTCCAGAATAGGGATGCTATAGGGTTCAAGTTAATTGAATAAAAAAATTAAATAAATACGCAGTCACACACAGAGTAAGTTGATAACTTACAAGAATGTCTGTTAAGTACATACATTTTAACTGTAAGGTGTTAGTCCTGTCCAGTGTGCGCACACACACACACACACACACACACACACACACACACGGTATCAGAACCTCGAGACCTCAATGGACTCCTGTCGGGTTCAGAGCAGCAGTAGTTCTCCGACCGAGGTTCTCCATGGTGACAGTTGAAGCCTTAATAATTGTTTCTTCAACCTATACAACATCCATGATCTCACTCAAGCACCCAGAGCATATGGTTATACTATAGCACAGGTGAACGCTGCGATGAAGCCAAACAGGCAAATCAATTATTAGATTATGTGTAATGGATCTGCTCCTTATTTTAAAAGATATATATGTTTCACTGTCACCAGTTTATTTCATATAAGAAAAAGTGCAGCTAAACAGTGAGCAAATATTCCTTTCTTTTTAAAATGGCTGCGATTCGTCCGTCTGGTCTAAATGATACAAAACAAAAGAATATGCATTGAAAAGGGAAATTAATAAAGTAGTATATGATATCACTGTATCTGGGTTATGATTGAAAAACAATGCTTTTTTTTTATGTACGTAAAATACATGTAGCCCTTTGTGAATCTCAAGGAATTACTTTCTTTTATATTTTCATACTTTCGGAATACTAGTTTGATTTTGGAAACATGCTATGGAATAAAAATGTACATGGGGTCATTCCTTTGATTCTTACTTGCAGGAATGTATTAAAACACTGCCTTAATACCGATACTTGAATAACTTGTTACATTTCATTGTGACCGAGTGAGAAACACAACTAATTATATAAATCTCACGTATTCATTGGTAATAGGAGAAATCCTTAACTTGCCTCAGTGTAAGTTTCAATGTATCTTATCTAATCATCCCTCTAACGCATATTAAAAACATTTATATATATTATTATTTTTTGCCATTTTTGTACTTTGATGTTCTGTTTGCAATGTCATCTGGAACCATTTAATTTAGGATTATACTTTTATGATCAGCATCTCTCCTCCACTTGAAATACTATATTTTATACCTTTTTATTTATTTAATTTGTGTCCTAATTCTATTTGAAACAAGTGGTCTGTGTCTTTCTAACTGCTTTTACAATATTTTTTAAAAATGATTGTATGATATTTTTTTAAATATACTGTACATACTATGTAACAAAATAAATCTGTTCATGACTCCCCTAATCTCTGCTCATCACCACAAACTAACTTAGAAAGACCAAAAAGAATGCTGCAATAGATCACCTTACCTTAAATTGTCCTTTTAAAATCGAGCCAATAGAGGGCAGCATAACATGCATTGTGTACAAAATAAAAAAGTGAGCTCCTTTCAAGTTATTAAAAAGGCCTGCAGGGTTAGTTTATTTACATCATTCTTGATTAATTCAACCGTTTTATAAACAGGCAAACGAAATAAACACCACAATGGTCCACCATGCTCTGAAACCAAACGATGACATACAAACGGTCATAAAAAGGTCATTCAAAACAATTTAACCACAAACCAGGGTATAATTAAAAGGCAAATGTTCCAAGAATCAAATGTAACGCACACTCCAAAAAGGCAAAAACGTCAGATCTCGCAGCACTATGGTGCATATCCCAGTTCTGCAAAGTGCAGTACAAGTGCTCTGAACTTGTCTGTGGCAGTTCATGCAGCATTGCTCACAGATATAAGAAAAGAAAAGAAAGAAAACAAACCATACCATCAAAGAATACAGGTATACACTGGCATTATGGAGTTAACGGTACACAAAGAGCTTCCTTCTGACAGATCCTCATTCAACGTGTAATGCCCGATTTGGCGCCACGCACCAAAAACAGTAGCCTGACTCCGCCAGACTGCGGCAGTATCGAGTTCACATGGTTCCCTCCTCCTATACCTTGATCTGGTCTCTCTCAAGCAGAAACGATGAACCGGAAACAGCGGGGACAAAGATCTTGATATCTCCATGACAATTTCGAGTCATAGTCTTAGCTTGTGTTTACATTTGCGCTGTGGCACAGCTACAATCGTCTCGCGATGATCGCGCCTCTAGCGGCCGCATATCGCTCCGATCAGATTTAGTTCGGAGTGCATCGTCTCTGCCCGAGAGAGAGACCAGATGGGAGCAGGAGGAGGAACTCACTGCTGCCGCCAGCTGGCGGAGTTGGGTTACAAAAACAGCACATGCACCTGCATAACAAGAGGGTTAACCACTTAAACCCCAGCAGCATCCGTAGTCTGGGGGGGAAACCTTCGCACGAGAAACAGCAGATCTGCAAGCTCGCAATGCGTTGTTGTTGTGCGAGCTTGTAGGCTACTTTCAGCGAAGTTATTTAAACAAACAAAAAAAGTCACTAGTACAGAGTCCTGAGGGATTCCGGTTAAACCAAGTTTAAGTGGTTAAAGGACCACTTCACCACTTTTCAACCTATCTTCATACAATAGGTCCTCACTAATAATCATTCCTACTCAGTCTGTGTCTCATAGGAGGGCTGTGGGCAGTTCAAAAACCCCTCCACCAGTGACATCATCATTAGGCAGATTTTTTTTAAACAATATTTTTTACAACATTTTACTATTTAACAAAATTTAGATTTTTATTATCGCGATAACGATGGCTTCCATTTTTGCATTGCAACTTTTCAGGACTATAGAAAGCCTGCAGTTTCTATTAGCTTGGAGTCCCCATCGATGATGTCACTGGTGGACGGGTTTCTGAACTGCCCGCGGCCCTCCTATGAGACACAGACCGAGTAGGAAAATAATTGTGCCATTTTATCATGACTATTAGTGAGGAGCACTGAGGACCTATTATATGAAGATAGGTTGAAAAGTGGTCCTTGAAGCAGTCTATATCCAGAGAGCTCTTCATCACAGAGAAGATGGATGAATGGATACAAGTTAAGGTATTTGTCCTTTACGCTCGAGTGGTCAAAAAACAAGGCAACTGTAAAACATAGTCATAAAGGTGTGTGGGGGGGGGGACTTAAATCCCCTCCAAAGCATTAAAACGTTATGGAATAAAGAACATACATTTGATTACATTTATCCTGGGAGGTAAAACATGCCACACAAATGGAAATAAAAGTACAGAAAATAACAGCAGGGTTCTTCTTATATATATATACATTCCAATATTAAATTACTTTTTTATCATTCTTACAGCTTTTACCTGATATAAATTCACAACACTTCATGGCATAAATAGTTTTCCCCAGTGATCATTGTTTCACAGTGTGGTTGGTGGTGAATTTCCAGCTGTTTCAAAAACCTGTCTCATGATTTGTTTTTGCATTTCCATACATATATATATGAATCCCATACATACAGTACATTCCAGAGAAGCCTGGATAAAGGCAAAAGTAGAGGCAACAAACAAAAACAAACAAAATAATACGCATCATTGTTGTTCACTAGGGCTGTCCTCGACTAAATGTAGTCAACTTAGTCTACCAATATTCATTGGAATTTGTCGACTAATCGGTTGGTTTATTGTTCACATTAACTCTGGCGTCCGCATTTTGGGCAAATATCCGAAAATATTATTTTGAATTATTTAAAAAGATATAAACTATTGGATGTGCTTCATTGTACTATTTGACGTAGAACAATAAGGGCTTATGTCTGCTGGTGATTGGCCAAAAGACTGGTAGAATTAAAGGTTTATACACATTACAAGAGATGTGCTCATCAGAAGAAGGGAGAAAAAAAGAAAAAAAAAGAATAATCAACTAACAAAGCGATTGAACTGACCAAAATTGATTATTCGACTATGAGGCACAGCCCTATTTTGTTAATTTTACAATGTGAAAAAAGTTAGATGATAGATAATACAAACATAGCTCAAGACTTGTATTGTCTAAACATTGTGATACTGATACACTTAAAAAGAAAATCAATTTAGCTGGCCTCATGCATTGATACTTGTGAGGTAACTTGAAGAATATAGAGATGCCAAAGTTTTGAGTCCAATACAATCACGATTCTGGAGTTCCAGACCACTCATTATTACCAATGTTTTGACCGATATTGTCATTTTCTTCAACAATTTGAAGATCTGTGAACATTTACACATACCTTTTTTTTTTTTTAAATAAACAAATTTTAATTTATTCAATTTTAACCACTAAAATAGCTGATCTATAAGCTCACAATGCCTTGTGTTACGACACTTGGAGCTTGTAGAATGGCCATTTTTTTTAAAGAAAACAAAAACCTAAACACAACACCGGGGACAATGGCTGTATAATTGCTGATACAGACGTTGTAAAAAAAAAAAGGTGAAATAATGGACTTTATATCGACCCGAGTGGAATAGTAGAGAGTGGCGACACGCTTTGATCTCGCCGCAAAGCAGGTGCCTATGGGCTAATAGTTCCAAACATTGGAACTATCCCATTGAGATAGAATGAGCACGTCCGCATTCCATTGTTACAACGGGAGTCAACGCTATAGTGTCGCCACTCTTCATTTTATTCCACTCGGATATCGACCAGACAAATGTATCAGTTGGGCTCTGATAAGAGATGAGACATGATGTAGCTCTGGTTTAATCTTCCATGACTGTGTCTACACAGTGTGTACTTCCCACTGAACATTTAAAAAATAATTACCACCCCTGGTCTCGTAGGCCACTACAGAACTATCTCTCCTACCTGCTAGGCAATTAAAAACATTTCCATGCAACACCAACTGAATGTTATGTAATTAACATAATTATAGTTCTATGGGAAATACAAAGGCCAGTTCAGATCTAAGATGCATAATGAGGGAGGGGGGGGGGGGGGGGGAAATCACACCCATGTTAAGTGAGGGGCGCTCTTATCATCATACATCATCTCTTTCTGGCCAATCACAATTTGCGTCCTCACTTTTGTCTTCAATGTTTGTGTTTACACAAACCCTCAAAGCTGGACATACTGTAGGAGGGGCTAGCACCCCTTTAAAAAAAGGACTCTTAACAAGCCCTAGCATAGAGTTAAAAACAAGCAGGCAATAGGAATTTTGCCTACCTGAAATGAGACGTTGATGGTCTTAAATGTAACTTTGACTGATCTTAGATCTGAAATGTGCCGACATGTGTGTGTGTGTGTGATGTGATCTATTTAATGACTATTCCATAGCACTAGAATTATAGTTCCATGGGCCTTTCATAAGGATTTGCCCTATGACCCCAAATAGGCTCTGTGTAGAACCACTGCCAAGTCCTGCATGCTAGTAGCAGAGCTGCTTTAAGTCCAAGTCAAATCAAATAAAACGTCCGCTATAGTGCCATTATCCAAAGCGCTTTGCAATGCGAGTTACACTCACCCGTTCAATCAAAACTGACGGCAACGATGCAAGGCGTCAGCCTGCTCAAGGATAAAACCAGGAGCCTTCCGGCTTCCCAAACAGTCACTGTCACCCACAGTCATCAAAAGTTGAGTCTTACTATCATCAGTAAGCCATGCTGTCGCGCTAAAGAACATAAATTAGCGGTGGCGTACCCTAGTGGTGCAGTGGCTAAATACATTGGATGTGGCTGAATGATATATTAACATTATTATGTATTCCTGGAGTCCAAATATGACTGACTGACTGTCATACACGACACGGGGACACCTCCCCGAAAACATCACAGAGACAGTGACCCCATGTAAGATGACCCCATGTTATTCTCCATAGAGAAAAACATCTGCGAACGCCTTGGAACCAGGGCGGATGAGCGTGCAACGCCAGGACTTCGGCGCTTTATATTGATGTGCCAAGTCTATACTGTATATGGCCCAGCCTTGCTGGGTTACTTACTTAGTGGGGGAATTGATCATGAACACCTCAACTTCTTTTGCCACACTGGCATCCAAGTCATTCTCACACTGCCTCTCCATTATTACTCTCTCAGGACTAGTATCACATCCTTTTTGACTGGGGTCAAGTCCTACATTTAGTTGGCAAAAAAGGGGCTTTTCTTCGAGAGACAACTATTGTTGAAAAATGTTGCACATTTCACTGAACAGGAAAACAGCAGAAATTATGTCATGAGATGAGGGAAGATTATACTAGACGACTGGTCAATATGCTCATATGCAATTATAGATCAATCGGTTCAGTTACGGTACTTACCGTAGATATGGTTCGAAATAAGCAATCACTTACAAAAATATCTCCCCGTTCCTTTTGTCCAAAATCCACAATTGCATTATTTCTACTTAGTTCCTACTTCTTGACAAGGCACACGGTAAGACGTTTCCCTAGGGCGTGTGTCAATGCGCATTTTTGCAGCTAGGAAGATTGCAGAAGGCAAACTGACCTTTACAACCTTTACATTGTGGATTTATTCACAATATTTGAATGTAGTCGAAAGGCGAGAGCGCATCATGGTGAAATGCAAATTAAATTATGCCTGTGACCGAGTGACAAGAGCTTGTCTGCTTCAAAGAGCTGGTGGTGGTGGTATCTCCAGTACACTCCTGATTTAATGCTCACTCATCAAACATAATTATTGAGCTTTAAAGGGGACGTTGCGCATCTCATTCCCGTTATTAGCCTTCAGAGATAAACGTCGACTACTAGGCCATACAATGACGCTCGAGTCAATACATTTGAGGTAGACGCTCCCTATGGACATCTATGTGCATATAAAAGGGGTGTTCACTTTACGCAATCCTGTAACGTAACGAACAACATCTTAATTACTGGTACAGTAATCTTATAATAAATAATAAAAAATAATAATGTTAGAATGTACTGTATGGAAATCTTTGAGGTATTCATACGAAGGTGCAACAGACTCACACAAGCTAGCCTCAAGTATAGCCCCTCAGCCTACCAACACGTGCGTGAGAACACCTGAATCTGGACGGCAGCGAGAACCCTATACGCCTACCGTTTTGAAAACCCAATCCTGACACTGTCCCGATATGTAGGACCGTCCTAAAGTCTTTGTATTGGTTTCCGCTGCTGCAATGCAAATGTAAAATCTCTGAATTGCTTCAGCTCTTAATGTTTAAATATCCTCACTCAGGATATATTGATAGGCAGAGATCTCCAACCGAGACTTGGCAAAGGCAGGTGCTTCTCCTCCTCTGACATGGCATGTTACCAAAATGCCAAATGCATGCAGGCGGGGGGGGGGGGGAATAACGAACCACTGTTCCCCCAGGACATTGTCAATTTGCCGGTGGCAGTACGCCTCACTCGGGTTTTGTTTTGGCAGTGCTCAGCCACTTACTGAGGACTAAAGTACAGTACAGTAGGGAGCGGCTGCGATAAGAGATACTGTAGTTAAATCGTTCTACGAGTAAGCCGTTTGCTACAGGGTTTTTACCGGGGTAAAATCTGATCACATTTTTGTGTTTTTACAGTAGGTCTTGAGTCAAGTCTTAAAACAGTGATGTCACGAGTAGGTTAGGCTACACCAAATCCCTCTGCAGAGGAGTTTCAAGTCAAGCTGCAAGTCCTGACTTTTGCAACTTTCACGAGTCGAGTACGAGTCCCCCCCCCCCCCCCCCCCGTCTACAGCTCTGGCTACTAGCCCATAGTGACAAAGTGCACTGGTCTGCTGTTTTAACTTAGCTACTGAACAACTTAGGATTTAGTTTGAGCCAGGAGTCCACTATCGAGAAAAACGGACCATGTCAGACAATTGGAAACTTGCAGTTCAGCAGTAGCCATCAGATATGAGCCTTAAGAATATGTAGCACCTTCAAGACAGTAGCCAATTGTTTAGAGCAGTGGTTCTCAAAGTGGGGTCCAGGGACCTTTCAGGGCCTCAGGGTTCCACTTCCAAATGGACCCTTACAGGTCTGTGAGGGTCCATTTGGAATACATTTTGTAGTTTGCACACTCTCAAGAGTGAAGTCCATGAAATAAAAAAAAGGTTTGAGAACCACTGGTTTAGAGGTAAATGGCTGATGGGTTATATTTTTGCCTAGTAGTGGTCTAGAGACCCAAATAATTCGGTCATAATATTGTCCCCAGTTTTTTTTCTCGTGTTTCTCTTCTATCCACTGTAGGTTTGGTCTGAGCATGGATGGGTGTGCCTGAAGCGCATGAAGTATATGGCGGTCTGGTGCCACCAGTAAAACATCATTACCACCAAGACATGCCATACCTGGTGGCTGGCGCCCACGTAGTTCACTTGGCCTAGGAGAGAGAGAGAGAGAGAGAGAGAGAGATACACAGCGTTCATATGCTTACTAGCCCATTGACGCCTGGTGCAGTGTTGTTTTCGTCGACTAAAACTAAGACCAACATTTTTCGTCGACTACCTTTTTTCACAGACGAAAACTAAATGGAAACTAAATGAAAACTAAGCTGACGATGACTAAAACTGAGACTTAATATACGGACAATTTCGTCAACAAATAAAAAAATAGGCGAAAATGTTAGGAAGGGACTAGTGGACAAGAGACAAGACGCGTTGTGGGCTTGTAGATCGGCTATTTTCAGCAAGTGAAAAAAAAAAATCATTACGACGGCATCAAGACCCGCCAAAATACATTTCTGTTCGACTAAATCAACTGTAGATTTAGTCGACTAAAATCTCATGATATTTAGTCGACTAAAACTAGACTCAACACTAAAACATTCCAGGTGACTAAAATGTGACTAAAACTAAATTAAAAATATTCAAGAGACTGACTAGAAACTAAAATAAAAATTTGCTGCCAAAAACAACACTGCGTCTGATGCAACCTACACGTTGTTCTACCTTTGACGCCGGTGCGCGCTCTGTGCCTCTTCAGTTATTGCTATACATGTAGCAACATAACTATAAAAAGAAAAAAATAATCTGAATTTGAAGGCTTTCAGAAACCTTAAGGTCAGGCCCTTTAGAAGGCGTTCCCAGATCCAGCACTCAGGCATCAATGGGCTAGAAATTGTTGGTTTCAAAAATATTTAAGCCTTCAAATGCACATGAAACACGTCACACGTGCATTTTTGAATCAGAGACGTGAATAAATGATAGAGTGAATCATTATTCAACTAGAAAGTTATTCAACTATTTTCACAATAGTTAGTTAGTTCAGCTCTGTGATTACGTAAGACAGTTTATATGTAAAAGCTAAAAAGACAGCAATATTCTATCACTGAGTGCCGCGCTATGAACTTGTAGGTCTGGCTATTTCTGAAAAAATCGTGAAAATGCGCCTCAAATCTTTGAATATATATTCTTTCAGAGCGAACTTTTTTTTTTTCGAGGCCCAAAATGGGCTAATAAAAAAAAAAAAGTAATCGATAAGGAGTAAGCGCTAAGAGCTAAGAAAACAACCAACATAGTTGCAGCCCTACCATCTATCTCTCCATCTCCCAAGACAGACAGACGGACGGACGGACGGACGGACGGACACTCACCGGGGAAGTAGCGCTCGGGCACCTTGGTGACGTAGAACAGGAAAGCGGAGCCTGCTATCAGGTACATCACCAACACACGGGGGAAGAAGATCTGCACCGACAGGAATGGAGGTTTACACAACAGCCATATTCACGGAGAAACAACAACAACACAGAGCAATTACACAACCTCCACAATTACACAACCTACGGAGACACACACACACACACACACACACACACACACACACACACACACACACACACACACACACACACACACACACACACACACACACACACACACACACACACACACACACACACACACACACACACACACACACACACACACACACACACACACACCGTCAGCAAGCGCCTCTGGGCTGTAGAGCGATGCGATCAGTTTTCATATAGCACTAATTTGACCGGGCACATGACCGGGCACCTGAACTTGACAGGTGATTTACGTCATGGGCCCCCCGATGGTGTTTTAACAACAGTGCCACCTGGTGGACACCAGTTTTAGCCCTCCACCCGAAGCCCATTATAACTAAAAGAAAGAAAATGTAATTCCATTGTGCATGTCATCACCTGCACACCAGATTAGAGGAATTTTCAAAATATGGATCTTTTTTTTTTTGTTTTTTTTTTGTTAAGTTGCCTGTGGCACTCTCGGGCCACCAGGGGGAGGCGTCCAAAGGCGTCATGTGGCATGCAATGAGTTGTACGTTTTCTAATCAAAATTAAAAATCGCCTAAAGTACCTAAAGTTTTCAAATAATTGCAGTGAAGTAAAAGTACACATTTTGGCTCTGAGATGTAGTGGAGAGTAGAAGTAAAAGTACTGGAAATGGGAAATACTCAAGTAAAGTACACAAACACCTCAAAAGTCTACTTACTGTACAGTACAGTACTTAACCCATTTTGGTGTTAGCATCATGTCGTGCTTTAGCTATTGAAAAATAGCAGATCTACAAGCTCATAGCGCGCCACCGAGTGGCGCGCTACGAGCTTGTAGATCTGCTATTTTTTTTATCTGATCTCGGGTCAGAACGGGTTAATCAGACCAGTGTGTGTCCGGTGGAAACCTTCGTATGAATCTGATCTCAGGTCAGAATGTGTTAAGTAAAAGCATACTTTGCACCACTGTGCAGTGTCCATGCATTACCCCCCCTCTCACCTGTATGACGTTGGTGGTGAAGCCTCCGTTGAGCCACACCCAGTGGCAGGCGGGCACGATGCTGATGCCGGCCACCGCGCAGAAGATGGCCGTGCGCAGCCGCCGCCAGTCGTTGCTGAGGTAGTGCGGGTGCACCTGGACGCAGAAGACGGCCAGGATCAGAGAGAGGATGATCACCAGGTACACCTGCCGCCAGACCTATATATATATATATATATAGGAGGGAGGGACAAGAGGGTAGGAGGAGGAGATGACGTCGAACTTTAAAACTTGTTGAAACCCATTTGGACCCGAGAACGGTTCTAGAAATGCCTTTCTAAATACTGACAGTTTTCTGAAAAACCCTTCTATGTTTCTATGCCAGTGGTTCTCAAACTATTTCATGTCAAGGACCCCCCAGAATTATATGTATTTGGCCACCGACCCCCCCCCCCCCCCCCCCCCCCGTCTGAAAATATGTGGTTCCAGGGACCGCCCCAGAAGCAAAGATTTGAGTTAAAAAAACGTTCGCTCTGAAAGAATATATATTCAAAGATTTGTGGCACATTTTCACGATTTTTCAAAAATAGCAAGTTCATAGCGCGGCTATGAGCTTGTAGATCTGCTTTTTTCCCCCAACAGCTAAAGTATAACATAATGCTAAAAACACCAAAAGGGGTTCCCGCCCCGGAATGGGTTAAAATAAATCACACCCGTGTGAAGTGAGGGTCTTGTCGTCGTACATCGTCCGATAAAAAAATTAATATACTTCAAGAATTAATTTGTCAACTTATATTATTATTTTAACCATGATACAATGTTTTTTTTTTTTAAACGCTCGTCTTTTCACCATGATCATGTAAGATGACAACTGAATTTATGCCATACATACGACGTAAATTGTCCTTTCATCGTCAATGGCATTTAACCTATTTAGGCCCGACCTCAAAATTTAAAGAAATTCTTCTAAATCCTCCAGTTTTCTGAAATAAATATTTTCACCATTTTTCAAAAATAGCAGACCCACAAGCTCGTAGCGCGCCACTCGGTGGCGCGCTACGAGCTCGCCACTCGGTGGCGCGCTACGAGCTTGTAGATCTGCTATTTTTCAATAGCTCAATTATGACATAACACCAAAAGGGGTTCCCGCCCCTAAATGGGTCAATGTTTGTGTTGCCACAAATGTACGCCACATTTCAGGCACATATGACGTAAATCCTCCAGAATACACATAAGCTACAGCCAAAGAGACCATCTGAATAAAGAGACACATTCAGCCATGCTTGCTTACGGTATTGCAGTAGAAGGCATAGAAGATCCCGGGTACATAGCAGCCGAGGATGCCGACGGAGATGCCCGCATAGTCCAGCGCTAACCAACGGCGACATGTGTTCTCCGACCGGTGACATGAGAACATGTGGTAGCCGACCGAACACAGCATACACACCTTAGAAAAGGGAAGACATTGTCAGTTATACGGTCTATGTTTACGATATGAAATTCGACGTCAGCCTTTGCGTTAAACACTTAAAATTCCCTGTATACTTTGGTCAACTTGACACCGAGTTGGGTCTGTACTTGCGCCTCTCTTTTTGTCCCCACACTAATACCAAATATCTTTGCACAAATAGCAGATCTAATAAAAAAAAAGGTGCAAGCTACGTTAACTGAATGCTCGCTCTGAGGGCCGATTCATACTCCTATTTTACCGCTGTTTCGGCGCTGTAGTGCCGAAACGATTTCGGCTCGTCAGAAATGTTCAGTAGCACCGAAGAGACGACTTTAGGACGGTACCCCCCCCCCCCCCCCCCCCCTGAACCTCAAATGACGTCACATTGTAGGCAGAGCCAAACCGACTTTTATTCGGCTCTAAAATAGGAGTATGAATCGGCCCTTAGAAATGGGGATGCTCGGGTTCAAGTAGTTAAGATTACCGGAAAATACCTCTAAATCTCACTAATCAAGTTTTATTGTATAGGTTTCAAAGGAATGAGACATTAAATTCCAAATATAAATATAGGGAGATGACTCATGGAGTTGCCAGGTCACCACTTAAGACCTATTTTGAGCTACAGTAGGTAGCCCTGCCAATTATTGTCATGTGAGCGTGACGCAAAAGTTATACCGTACTACTACATAAAAGCCAGCTGTGGAATGAATAGAAGCAAACATTATGGAGAGCTTCCGTTTATAAGCGTTACTGGATATTGTGGTTGGCGAAAATGCATATAAACACTATATGGTATCGATTAATTTAATTAACGTGGCCTCCTTGTAGATGATACTTAACACTCTAATTACCACCTGTTCCTCGCTGACAAACTCATTAGAGACTGCCCGACTCGTGTGAACCTATTTCAAACTGTGCGAGTTAACTATAGAATAGAGTCCATTTAAGGAATGACCATCTCTTGTTACTCCTGAAACTCTGTACACTGCTGAAAGGATAGAATGTGTGTGGGAGATGTGTGTAAGGGGGTGCTGGGGGAAGCTCTGGAGGGAGACACTATAGTCTCTCTCCGGTGTGATGACATTATACAATAAAAGAATGGAGTTCGAATCCTGACGGTTGAGTCCTGCTTCTTCCTGATGTTGTTTACTTACCAATAGTAATATCAAAAACTCCCACTGCAATATTCAGGGGGAAAAACTGCTTTGGTACCTTATTACAATTTAAGGGTGTAGTCAGCTGTTGTATATGCCATCTTACAAATCCATCTGTTACAGTACACAACCATTAAAGTGTGTACTGCCCTAGTATACACCCTGAAGGTGCCTCCCGAACGCACGGTTGGTTATTCATTTGGACCTGGATTATTATTCATGCCATTTCTCTTCCTCTCTCTTTGGATAGTACTCCCTTCCATGAGCACCAGTGGTTTGAGGGACATCTGTATAGCGCTCCTGTTGTGTCCCTGTTAAATGATGCTTATTGGGACAGATTTGGTCTAATTCTGCAACTTATTTAAACAAGAGCCGTGGTCCATCAAAGCATATTTAGAGACCATGTCAAACTGATTGATGACATTAAAGATCAACTTATTATGACACACAGCAAGTCAATCAGCTGTAGTTTATTAGAAAAAATACATCAGTCTGCAGACCAACAGTGAATGAACTTGTACAGCCTCCAATTACTCCGAATAAATAGCTGATTCATATCGTGAATTACTTGACGATATTGGAGGCGAGTGGGGGAAATGGCCGTATTAAAAAGAGCGTTGCGATTCTGCGAATGCGAGTGATGTTTCACTCTCGTGGTACTCAAAATATTTCCCTACGGTAGGGCAGGCAGGTCTACTACTGCATTGTTCTAAATAAAGCAAAAAGTAGGTCACCCAGACATTTTCATGCTACAACAAGTACTATTGACATATGATATTGTACCAGGTTATTGTAGGCTACACGAGCTAGTCCTACTGTATACATTTCTTACAAACCTGAATATTTTGAGGTGAACATACTGTATTGGCAATGCACCTGTATGGGGATCAGGGGGCAGTCAGACGGATATTTTGTGAAGCCACTAAGGAAATGAAAGTTCATATAATGGCCTGTTGTGGCGCTCTCATTGGGCTCAAAAAAACCCATAGCCCCATAGAAGTCCATGTATTTGGGCCCAACTTCACCTAGACTGTATTACCTTAATAAACATGGTCATGAATACTTTTTGCTTCCAGTCACTAGTTTAAAGTCTCATTTCTAATGTCATAATATTCTTTTTGGAAAATTATGGTCCCATTTATTAGAAAAATTACCATAAAGTCGCGCATGTTCTGAGGGGCGTGGCTACCGTTACAGTCTATGAACGGGATCCCCCACCCACTCGAGTCAAAATAAAAACCAACGAAGAAGAAGGGGGAAGTCCCGCCTCGTTCTCTGGGCCAGCCAATGGGCCAGCTGGCCTGAACTGGGCCAAAACGGATCTAGAAAGATGGCGACTTCCATTGCAAGGACTGACAGGCTTCATTTTACGTTCACGTTAGACCCGCGGGACGCTTTGTCCATATTTTTTACAGTCTATGATGGGGATATGTAAACGCGTAACCTAAGGGTACACCAAAGTACAAGCGCAACTGATCTACGGAATTAGTCTGCAGACATAACCGATGACAATTATGATTGAAGATACTGTACTGCGATACTCAAATGACACGATTGATGCGCTTGTTTTGATCAAGAATACACACCCATGAATGCTAATGAAAAATAATGGCTATTTATTAATGAGGGAACAATAGAGTGGCCCAGCCATGTCGCCACTTTGTAGGGCAAAGTTAGCCGCAAGATGGTGGATTGTTCACAAGCCAACATCTTATCATATCATCCCATTTGTAAAACATGGGATGACATGACGGTACTGGGAAAACAATAACAACATCCAAGAACAAAAAAGCTGGATCACATAAGGATGGACGGTTTTTATATGATGTGTAGGTTACATTATTAATTCACTCAGGCATGGATCATATAATATGATCCAATAATAATAATAATAATAATAACAACACACATGACGTGCACTAGTGTTGTTTTCGTCGACTAAAAACAAAACGAAAAATGTTCGTCGACTACCTTTTTTCACTGACGAAAACTAAATGGAAACTAAATTGAAACTAAGCTATGATGACTAAAACTAAGACTAAATATACTGACAATTTCGTCAACAAATAAAAACTAGACTAAAATGTTGGGAAGGAACTAATGGACAAGAGATCCAGTAAGTAAGTCAGTGATTTACTTACAGAGTAAGTAAGTCATTTTACAATTAGTTGCTTGTGTAAAATTAGCCATTACGACGGCATCAACGGCCACCAAAATACATTTCAGCCGACTAAATCAACTGTGGATTTAGTCGACTTAAAATCTCATTTAGTCGACTAAAACTAGACTAACACTAAAACATTTCCAGGTGACCAAAATGTGACTGAAACTAAATAAAAAACTATTGAAGAGACTATGACTAGTAAAAACGCACGCACGCACGCACGCAGGTGTGTGTGTTGTGGAAACACGTGAAGGTTACCTGGAAGCAGAACAGTCCTATGACGTAGATGACGTAGTCCTCCCTGTGGGCCCCGGAGACTGGCAGCACCGTGGAAAGGTCGTTGACCCCAAGAGAGAAGAACAACAGGAAGCCAAGCAGGTGGGTCCAGATATTCACAGTCTCATTGGACAACATGAAGATACTGGAACAAGGAGGGGCACACGCACACGCACACGCGCACACACACACACACACGCGCACACACACACACACACACACACTTCATATTTCTCTTATACTGTCTTTTCTGTTATACAATATACTGTCAGAGAAAAGATTAAGACAACTGTCCAGATCCCAATCTTAAACCTCCAAATCTACTCTTACCCACATGTCATGTGCTAAAAAAAAAAAACCCAAAAAAACAATGAATCCCACATGATTATAAATTGGAGGAGCATGGCCCGTTGTTAGCTAAAGTAGCACTGTGTGACTGTCCTGTTCTGCCCCAGATTTGAACCTGGCTTCCTGCGCTGAAAAAATCCAGTGCTTGCTTAGTTGCTTTAATAATTGGGGGATAAATTGAATCCTGTGTGAGACATTACCTTCTTGGACGCGATCTAAATAGACTAATCTGCAGAGGGCTTTTTTTTTTCTTGATTGATTGATAATTTATTTGATTAGACAATAGTGTCCCTTTCATGACGACGCCAGGCCCAGGAAATAATTCCCAATAAATTTTTCCCCAGACATTTCAAAAAGTATTTATTTAAAGACGGTTACGCCGCAGACAAAGCCAACTCGAGACAAATCATGACAACAAACACAATATTTTGGACCAAACAAATAATTACAAAGAAGTAAAACAACAAAAAAAGTGTTGTAAAGTTGTAAACCTGCCGTTTTCTTCTTCTAATTCTTTGTTCGGCCCAAAAAATTGTGTTTGTTGTCATGATTTGTCACAACTCGAGTTGGCTTTGTAAGTTTGTACGAGGCTTAAAAGGTCTTTTAATAAATACTTTTTGAAAAGTCTATGAGGACTAAAATGAACGGGGAATCATTTCCTGGGCCCTGGTAGGGGGCGGGATAGCCTCGATACCCAGGCTTTCATTTCGTCTGCGCAAAAAATGAAAGCCTGGAGGAACGCATTGGCTGCCTTGGTCTAGAAGTGGGAGTCAACGCTTCCGGGTGGGCGTCGCTCCAAATTATGTGACGTAGCGCTTCACTAGGTGGGAGAGGAGTGGCCAGGGCTGACGGACAGATCGGTGAGATCCAATCAGGGCGTGCGCAAATCTCAGCCGCGACCCACCCCTATAGACCAGAAACTTAACACGTTAGCTCAGGCTAGGGGCGGGACTGCGACACTATAAGATGCAAACAGTACAGGGTAGTCAAGCACAGCATTGGTCCAAAAGGACAGCACCGAAGAAAGACCTTGCGGTCTTTGTTTCCATTCGGGTCCCGTGCATTCATTCACAATGACAAATAAATAATAATTCTCAAACACATTAAATCTACACATACCATTAACAACCTATAGAAGGCAAAATTCCATCATGCTTTATGTAGCATGTGACGTGTCAAACTAAGGGAGTCCATTTCCAAGCATTAGTTTTGCAAAAAAACAACACTCATTGGGCAAAAAATGGCCATAGGCAGCCACTGGGCCGTTTAAGCCCAAGCATCATGAAAACACCCTATTTTGACACATTACATGCTACATAAAGCATGATGCAATTTTGCATTCTATAGGTTGTAAATGGTATGGTCACGAATTAGGACAATTGCTCAACATTATGCAAGTCAGCATCCGGCAGTTTCTACATGCTGGGGACCCATACTAAACATTGCTAACATAAAACTTTGGGTGTACTTAACATGTCTGGGTTCACATTCTGGCAAGTGGACCAACATGTAGGTTGGAATAGAAATACATTTGATAAAAAAAGGGGGTCACATGTGTGGGCCGTGAACAACACAAGTTGGCCCTGATGCAAGACACACTTGGGAACAACTGCTTTAGTCAATGTGGAGTTGTGGACATTATGACAAACCAAACCGACGAGTCGACCTACCTCTTCAGGCAGAGTGTGGAGGGCAGGTGAGCCCTGTAGCCATCTGTAATGAACGGGTTCTCTCGGAGGAAGAGCGGGATCTGCTCGTAGGTGTACAGTCGGATCCTCTGAGGGATCAGCACAGGCCAGTGCTGCTGGTAGCTGCCCAGCTGCATGTAGTGTCCCTTAACCAGTTTCTGAGGCATCTTCAGCAGCATTGTGTTCGTGGGGCCCACGTTTTTTGTGCAAAGTGTACAACTCAACACACTGGGAGGTTTCAAGGCTGAGTGAAGTGACAAGGACGGTGGCACTTATTAAACTCAGTTCAAAGTGCACTCACAGTCTCAGAAGGTGCTCTCAATGGATGAGGCCCGTGCAGCACCTATATCACCATCATTTTAAATACAATGGCAAATTCAACTGAAACTTTTACCAGCTTACATTAATACTATTATTGTAAGCCCCAGGGTAAACTTGGGCTTGCTGGTGCATTGCACCAATAATACTGTACAATCACAGCATGTGATGTGACATGCAGTGACATGCTACATTGGGATGGGGAGTGTTTATTTTCATAAGCACACACGCATGCACATAGCCTACCACCCGCCTTCATTCATTTTTTAGGTGTAACGAGTAAGGACGTCATTTGTGGGTCAAACTGTACTACAATTGAATACATGTACATACATAACAGACAGTACATACTAGGGGCATTTGCAAATGTACTGTCCCGCGCACACGCGCGCGCGTGTACAATTATAAGATGTACACAAAATATATAAATAAAGATCTTGGAATCGAGACTATAGTCTCTACTATACTTGCTAACCCTAGCCCTATAACCAAGAGTGCCACTGCTAACATACCGGCAGCTATAGGCTATATATCGATTTGCGATGCTATCAAAAAGGGGAATATATATATATATTCAGTAGCCTTACCATTTATAGTAGTCCCACTATCGCCGTGCTCAATGCGCACCTATCCGGATGGCAGAACGACAACATAGCGGCCAGTTTAACTATTAGCTGGAATATATATCCCAGCTAGCCTAGCCGTCGAAAGCTGCAAAACATTAATAACCCTCATCCGGGTGACCACGGGATGTTGCACTGAAAATAGTGACTTATCGCATTCTGTAACCACAGGCGTCGCTGTTTGGTCCACTCACAAAAATACATTTCCCCCATCACACACACGCACACGCACACGCGCACTCGCACACCTGAAAAGGTCAGAGACTTTTCGTGGAATGACTCCAATAACAAAGACACTGTTTTATACAAGCTTTATTTACATTTTTATTTCCAAGTCTTGCAGTATAGGAAGCATTATTATTTATTTGTAACAGACTATGAAATCCTGCCAATACTTTTCTTTTCTCCTCGTCAAAAATGACCAACCAGTTTCTCACATACAGTATAATATGTACAGAGGATTTGTATACAAGCAATATAAAACTTGGCAAATGGAAAGGTTATTTACTACTCATTTACTAATTCAGTTAAATTAAAATAAAGACAAAAAAGGAAAAATACATCTTCCTGTGAGTATAAAATACAGCAATCATTTACACGTGTGGTGGTGATAAGACTCGGACTCAGACCCGTTAGCCTTTAGTTGTTTTTAAATCTCAAATACACATTATTAGACCACCCTACACAGAACTCAGGCAGCATTTTTGTCTTATATGTGTGGGTAATATGCAAATGTATTGTTGAATACAAAAACATTGGGATTGTTAATATTCAAGCCAAATTCCTACTTTTGCCTGAAAATCAACTAGGGCTAGATTTTGGCAACGTGGCACCATTTTATACAATAAAGTATAAATTAGGCGGTACATTGTGATTTAAGTTTTATATATTAATCATTTATGTTGGGCAAAAATATATTTTTTCTACTCTACCACCCAATAATGTAAATTTCATTGAAGAGACAGACAAGACATTGCTTTCCATAGGCTAAACGAGTTCAGGCAAAATGTAACAACTCTTAATATTTACCCCAAAACGGAGATAATCCAGTATACATCATCATTATGTATACACTTATAAGCGCCTCGTTTGCTTCAGCCGAGTTGTGGCAGAAATGAACACAGTTTACTACTTCTTTAAAGGGAAATGTGTTTAAAACACTATTTTCATTTAACCACTCAGCCATACTGCTACTAAGACCTACACGTATGGGGATGGACGGTTAGGAGACCAGTAGAACATGACTTTACTTAGCCTAGGATGTGGCGTTTAATGGCAAGTGGCTTACAAACTAGCTCTTTTGTCTTTTCACTTGGGACATACAATCTCCAACTACGGACAGACGGCAAGAAGACACTTTGAAAAGGAGTCTCCTCTTGTGCGTACTGCTTTGACAACACCGCAATTAATTTCAAGTTGTACGTTATGGGAAAGCCTTATCATTTCTCTGCTATCCAACCACGGCAACACATGAAGGCATTTCCTTTAATGCCATTATATGCTAGCTACTGTTTATTGATGCAACAGGGAATATGGAAGCGAATTTAGACACATGAGGAGACTTACATTATCATACAAAACAAGCTATTAACATCATCCATATTTAGCAAATTATTGACACGGACTGTTAATGCAGTGAAACCCTACATTCACAGTAAACTAAATGAGGGGTAAAATAATAAATAATAAATAGCACTTTAAAAAAGTTATATAACAAAACAGGCAAATGGAACAATCAAGTGAATTAGGTGAAATGTCCTCGTTAAGCCATCTACATCTAAAGAGCACATGGACAGTACACAGTAAAATCCATAGTGTTAATTTAACTATCAGACACCGAGTATACAAACAGAACCAAACAGCCCTGAATTTGGTTCCATAAACTCAGAAACTAGAACGATTACATTCAAGTTGATTGGCGGATGCAATAATTAGTTATTTTGTCTAGAGAATCAGGCTTTTTGACTACAAGGCACTGCAAATTTCCAAAACAATTATTCAACTACATCCTATTTTTTGTATGAGCTTAATGGACTCATGGGCTTAACGAGGACTTATTTCCACTATAATACCATGTCTGTTAAAATGTATTTAAAAAAAAAAAGAAGCTGGTTATTAATGATGGAATCTAGCCAGCCTGTGCTCCCTGGGGGATGGCATTTCAAACCCTTGGGCCCAGGAGGTCAAAGTCTATCAATTACACTACCACACAGTCTCCAATTGCTCCTGAATATGGTACACTCTCTAAATTGAGGTAAAAGCACTTTTAAAATGTTGCAGAGTACTTCATGAGAAGGGTTGCGTTATCCGTTTTGCCATGTGCCGTTTTATAAAAAAAGTTACACGGTGACAAATGCATCGCTAATTGAACTGCTCTGCAAGCCATTACACACCATGAACAGCAACACAATGATTAGATATAAAAACCATTTGCCAACCATTGATCATTAAGTCATTGTCAAACCCAACAAGAAACAAAACAAAAACATAAAAAAATATCCTTCCTACCACCAGTGTTCTGAACGGAGGGAGCACACCCATGGAGAAACACATAAGTGAGGTATCCTGACACAAGTCTGCCCACGTCATGACACGGACCAATACTATACGCCTGTTTGGTCAATGTAATGTTTGATACATTTTAGACCAGAAAGTGGCTTATCTCTACCCCCCCCCCCCCCCCCCCCCCCCCCAATGTGCCTTAATTGGGTTGAATCAGAAAAGAGTAGCTGCAGACAGAGTGGAAGCAAAAGCAGTTATGTCCATGAGGAATAAGGGAGGGGAAAAAAAAAGAGTAGATGGACGAAATAGTGTGTGATAGGAGAGCTGGTTTGAAAGCAGGGAAGAGAAGAGTCAGAGTGGTGGAGGTATAAAACCATCCACCTCATCCGTTTGTTACAGAGAGTTGTAAAGTAACTCACATACTGCTGGTGGCAGCGTGATCATTTTTGCAGGCTCAACTCAACAATAAGCCATGCAAAATGGCAGACAGGCAGGTAGATCATGCAGGACATGCCAGAGCCCAGCCCAGTTCAACCCAAGCCAGGCCAAGCCAGATTTGGTAAACTCATTGGCGGCGTGGTCATGCAGTAACATTGCTGTTGAGGGAGGAGAGAGAGAGAGAGAGAGAGAGGAGACCAGTCAGATGGCATTTCTCAGTGTAGTATTTGGGTCCTGATTTAGGCAGGCTTACAGCAGGGTAAGCGTGCGTATAGCCAGATGACCAGGGATTTCCCACCTACGGTCTTTCTGCAATGCCGTCGTGTCATTACATTTCAGAGTGAATTTCCATTCAACCTTTAGCCGATTTCTTGAATTTTAGACGTCACCAGATGGATCAGTAGGTGTGGATGGAGATCTCTGATCACCTGGCTACTGAGACCATCAGCAGGGTTAATACAAGAGCTCTTTTAGCCTATGGCTATGGCAGGGTTCCTACACATTTGGAATTTAAAAATTCCAAACTTATCCAGACTCCAGAATTTCACGGGCAAGCTGCGGCCCGGAAAACTTCTGTGGACGCCAGGCGCTCTTCCCGGGGCAGGGGACTCGGGGGGGGGGGGGGGGGGGGGGGGGCATGCCCGGTCGGTGATTTCAGCTTGAAAAACAGCAAAGAGAATTTCCCTCCACGTGACTGCAAAGTGCCAGAATGTATGTGCCCCCTTGGGAGTACGGACACCCCAGGCACCTAAAGGCCTTCATAGTCCCAGTTTTAGGTGATAAAGGTGACCACCGAAAACTACAACACCCAAACACATCTCTCCGTTCTTACTACCGGTAACCACCCTTTCAGTGGTCACCTTATCACCTAAAACGGGACTATAAATACTAGGCGACAGCACGAGGTGCAATCACCGACCGGGCAGCGACCAGGAGCCCCCCCCTTCCCCTGCCTGGGAAAACAGAACAGTCTGGAAACTTATTTTTGAAATAAGTATGAAATTAAATTCCATGATTTTCCATACTTGCGTAGGAACCCTGCTATGGGAAATCACTCATGTACCAGATAAAACAATCAACAGACTACACAGGGCAACGGAGACAGAACAACATACAATGTTAATTGATGGATGACTCAAGAGTATTCTAATTGAGATCATTTGGGATTATCTGGCAAGATAAAGAGGGCTAGTTGGCATGGACAAAAACACAATACTGACACACACACACATAATCCATAAACTATGCAAAGTTCTTACGCTCTCGTCCGTCTGTATTAGTAATACTAGTTACCACAACCACACTTCCAATGGTAAAACGTATAGTGAGGGAGCGCAACTTAATCCAACTGGCAGCTAGATAACCAGGACAGGAAGCGATGAGTTAGGATGCCTATAGTGTAATGACTACCGGTAATTGTTGTTTAGTTGAAAGTCGTATATTCTTGACAGAAATATCGTCACTGCATTGCAGACAGCATAGAGAAAGCAGTATGCATAGCATTGGCTTTCTGCCATAGTCATCTATGTTTTCCTGTTTTGAAGTATTTTGTGTTTCCAAATGATTGATGGCCGACTGTAGATTTCCCATAATTCCAAGACGATCTGAAGACCCACGACACATAGTTGACACCATAAAAATGTACACTTGACATGAGAATACCGTTATCGCCAGGTTGCTAGTACTTACAACTTCTATATATGTCGATAACTACCTCAACACTGACCTCATTCCACAGGACAGTACATGTAATAAATTAGACACCGCTGTAGAGCCATTTTACGAAAATATCAACCATTTGTATACAAATATTCAAAGACATTCACCGACAAATATATCAGAAAATTGCTTCCGTTCTTTTTTTTTTTCTTCAGCTTCAGCCAGGTAAAACAATAAATTCACAGAAAACCAAACACCATCTCCAGTCAAAAAGGGAGGGGAAAAAAAAAAAGCAAAAAGTAAATAATCTCAACTGGGATGTCGGCTGCATAAATACTGTATGAACAGGTAGAGAAGTTTCTCCTTAATGAGAACATGAGAACACTGTGTTGCGTGTTCCCAAGAGGAGTAGAGCAGGGAGACAGAGTGGAGTGGTTTACGCGTTATGCTGTTGTTTCAGCTTTGTTCTGCTTGCCTGTGGGTGCACCACGGAGTTGAGGAGGGGTCAGTGTTGTCCGAGGTGGGGGTGGGTGGGTGGGTGAGGGGGGGGGGGGGGGGGGGGTGGTATTGTTTTTTTCCCGACCGTTCACCATGTCTATAACATCACGGAAATGTTAGGACACGTCGAACAAGAGACATTAAAGGATGAATGTCTAATACCATCAAAGGGATGCATACTCAGAAAAAAAATAAAGGGCTTCAGGGAATACATGTGGCATGTCATCTCTACCTCAAGGATCTGATCAGAAAAAGAAAAAAGAAAAAAAGAAAAAGGAAAAAAAAGGAAAGAATTAATTCAGAGAAAGAAGGGAAAAGGGAACCACTATTTTGATATGAATTGGAAGCGTGTGTGTGTGTGTGTGTGTCCCAAAACAAAAACCTGACATCTATCTACGCTCTATGCTCTCTGGCGCCATTGGTGTAGTCTACCTTGCGGTAGCCGATTGGACGTGCCCGGAGCAGCTGCGGCGCGTGCTGGTGGCCTGCCTCTGCCGGGCCAGGAAGGACTGGCCGGAACCGGTGCTAGCGAGCCTGTCTTCAGCCGCCTTCTTCTGCAGAGACATGCCCTGGGAAAATGACAAAAACACATTGAACAGAAGATTAAGGAAACTTACGTCAAAAATGTTTTACCCTGAAAGTGTGAAAATGGACTGGAGTTTGTTTTATAAAAACACCAAAGATCTGCATGGTGTATGACTGTACGTTGTTAAGGTTTAGGGGTGGCTGTGGCTCAGGAGGTATAGAGCAGGTCGTCCAATGATCCGTGGGTCGGCGGTTCGAATCCCGGCTCCTCCTCCTGTCCACATGTCAAAGTGTCCTTGGGCAAAGACACTGAACCCTACATTGACTCCAATGAGTCGGTCGGTGTGAGCTCGCCACCGTTGGTGCGTGAATGTGGGAAGTGAGGACGCTGGCGTCGACTGTTCGCCGCTTCACCCCCCCAATGTATGAATGAATGAACCATTGTAAGCGCTTTGAGTAGGCACGCAGTGCATAGAAAAGCGCTATAAAATTGAAATTCATTATTATTATTATTAAAAGATTAGGCGTGGCCCGGGCCGCTGGCCCAAAAACAAATCTTAAAAAAGGGGTAATATACGGTTTCATTGTGATTATCAGATACATACATTAATAAAATACATTATGCACTGCAGCAAACTTAGCAACAGTAGGTGTTTGATTAATGCAAAAAAGGGAACGTAGTCCACACATATTACACCCACACAAAAGCCTATATTACCCCCTAGTGGCCAAAGCGCAGTCCTAATCCAAGCTTGTGTGTGTAACAACTCAAACACACTAGACTTTTAAAATCCAATACAATCTGAAACCACTGCCCATTACAAGATAATGGATCTCGAATATCAGTGGTCATGACCAAATTGAATATTTTAACATATTTGTACGTCTCTAATTGTTATGATGAATTGAACATGGTGGGCCCTATTGTAAACAAGTGTCGTCCACAGTTTTGCATTGAGTTGTGCTTCAAACTGTAATTCTCGAATCCGTTAATAATTTCATCAATCAATCCACAGTTCAAGGCATAATTGCACAGATTGATGGATTTCTTTAGCATAAATTAATGTTATACAGTATCATATGACCTATGCATGATGAGAAATTATTTGAACGCGTTGAGCGTGTAAAACATTTAGCCTGTTTTCAATATTAATTTCCTTTCTTCTGCTTAGCACTTGGCAGTGTTCATCTGTATAGGATAGCATTAAAAGACCAATAAAACTGAGAAAATAAATACAAGTTTATCCATACCATGTTGTACCAGGCCGAAACAATCAGCTTCTCCTCGTAATCTCTCTGGGTCTTTGTCTTGTCCATCTCTTTCTGTTTGGGGGAAATAAGGTTCAACACAAGTTCACATAAAATTGCAAAGTTTAAACCTGCATTCTCTTTTGTACAGGGTCGGATAGAAGTAGGCTGAAATCAACCGTAGGCTGGAATTTGAGAGTGACAGAGTTAACACACCGAGTCTAGAAATAGACTAGAATGGACAGACAGACAGACACTTAACCCATTTAGACCCGAGGACGATTCTACAAATGTCTTCTAAATCCTGACAGTTTTCTGAAAAACCTCATGTTTCTATGTCAGTCGTTCTTAAACATTTTCATGTCAAGGACCCCCAAAAATATATGAAATTGGCCGCCGACCCCCCCCCCCCCCAATCTGAAAATATGTTGTTCAAGGGACACTCCCAGAAGCAAAGATTTGAGTTAAAAACGTTCACTGTGAAAGAATATATATATATATATTCAAAGATTTGCACTACATTTTCACGATTAAAAAAAAATAGCAGACCTACAAGCTCGTAGCGCGGCAATCGGTGCCGCGCTATGAGCTTGTAGATCTGCTATTTTTCAATAGCTAAAGTATAACATAATGCTTAAAACACCAAAAGTGAGACAAATAGATTACCTCCAGTGAATGCAGCATTCTGACCTTCTCTTGCAGTTGGTTCTTCAGGGCCTGCACCTCTGGGCCTGTTCCCTGGTTCTGTTTGGGGTCCAAGGTCCGAATCACCTAGAAGAGCAATAAGCACACAGATTATATTAGAGCATATTTATATTATTAGAAGTAGACTATATAAAGCAGCACAATAGGAAACCTACGAGTTGTACAGTTCGTTCTACTTCCATTTCCATGACAATACCTTTGCACATTTACTCAACCAAATGTTCCTTTTTTACTTTAAACATAGTATTTCTACATGGTGGTATCTGAAGTACTTCTTCCACCACAGCCTGTGTCATTAACAACTTAGTTCATTATTTCTCAATCCTTTCACAACGGAAAATCTTCCTTAAGTGGCTGAAAATCCTAAGTTACAATTTTGGTCCTACCTTTATCAATATTAATTTCTTGGGAAAAGAGTGTCTTATATTATATATTATGTATTTTGTCACAATAGGCTTGCATTCTTAGCTCCTTGTCTTTGGAAAGTATTTATTGTCACTTACACTCTTGGCCTTTTCCAAATATTTCTTATATCTCTCCTCCATTTGTTTCATATCATCGTCTTTCTTCTTCAAGGCCTCCTCCAGCTCTTCCACGCGTTGGGCTGAAGGGATGGGACAGGAAAGAATGCAAATGAATTAGCCAAATGTTTACCGATCGATTCTATTAACTTTATAAGCGAGTGTGACCTTTTTCCAACTATCAACGCTTTTCAAGTCATTATAATTTATATGTTACGATTGCATTCTTTTATACATTATATTTACTATATTTATTGTTTATACAATACAGTATTTACTGTGTAATATGATGTTTTGTATGACTGGGTGGCTGCGGGTGCATGTATCGTATACCACGATGCATGTACTGCGATGTCTGCCATGCACAATATTCATGAAAGACAACGGGATGGGGCCCGATTACACTCGTGCAGAATGACAGCTCAGAACTCACAGCTAGCATTGTACTTGGGCTCCATGTCGTCGATGAGGGCATTTTTCTTCAACACATCTTCGTTCAACTCGCGCAGCTTCGACCTGGCAGAGTAAGCAGATTTATTAACAGGAGAACACGCAAGGCGTATAGTCTTCAAATGGCCTCCACTTGGAATTGTAACCAGGAGGACCGTTGTGGTTATGTGGAATAGCGCACAAATAGGCACGAGCGCCCTTCTCAGCCGTCTAGCCATTAACTTCAGGTGTGGGCTTCAAATTATTTCAAATCAAGTTTATATATATTTTTCATGTTTGAGTAAAGCACTGCACAAGGTGTGACTCAATCAAAAAAAATGTATTCACGACGAAGCCAAAGTATGGACTTACATGTGCTCTTCGTATTTCTTCTTCAGAATGGATGACTGAAAGAGACAAAAGCAACGTAAACTCATCATTACGCAGTCAATTTAAATCAAAGCTAGAAGAGGATCCCCAAAAGTGTTTCAACAGACACTCTGCTGGATGTACACAGGAGTTGCCATACACAATTTAATAACTTTGTTTAATCCATGTAAACACATACACAAAGAACGTAGATTTTTGCCCAATTCGCTATATACATACAGTATATGATTGCTGCCAAATCTTAGAAAACTATGTGCCTTTATTCTGTTACAATGCACTATGGAGTAGAGGAAAGCCCATGGTGTGATTATTTTTTACAACCTTTTAAAAATTATACTATAAGTATCATGACAAGTGGAGCCCTTGTAGGGGGGAAAAAAAAGGAGAGATACTGTACATTTCCCTTGGCATCCAACAGAGAGTACTGTATAACACAAAACGTCTCAAGCAGAGCACCATTGTGCCAGTTATAATAAAAATAAAAATTAAATGTTGTTCCCATAAGAAATACTTTTTGTAATCTTAACAAAATAATCTGATTTGTGGCCACCGTGACAAACAATGTGGCTGATCAAAGTAATGGTAATCAAAGCCAGAAAAGTTTATAAGCATTCGAAATGATAGACATGAGCTTTTTCATGCCGTTGCATGTTGAGCTTATGAAAGGGGGGACTTGTATAGGCTGTGTATTCCCATCCAACGTGATATTTGATGTGGTATGCCACAGTATCATGGGAAACAAGACATCTACACACACACACACAGCATTGGAGACAGGATTACACGCTGATACTGCATCTAAACCAGCAGCGAAAAGCATAGAGGAATCAGTAGGAAACCGGGTTGTCGAGGAAAAATAAATAAATAATAATAATAATAATAATAATAATAATAATAATAATCACTGTGGCCAGGGAAGGGAAGACAGACCCTAGATCCAGAAGACGGGATACTGTAGAGATGAATCAATATCAAAAGAGGGGGGAAAAAAAGTGCTAAAACCATTCTGATAGAAGAAAGAGACGTCATGAATCCAAAAGAAGGCGATTATTACATAACTAAATCTTCCGGCGGTTCCCAAGCTAATCGTCCTCAAAACTCTCCTCCCATGACCGTGATTGCAAAGGGATTGCTTGTTTTGGTTTCATGTGACAACTTATTCATTCATTTTCACCAGCTTGGCAGCATTTTCACCGAGTGGCGCGCTACGAGCTTGTAGGTCTGCTATTTTTGAAAAATCGAAGAACGACTGACATTTTTAGAATCTGATCTCAGGTCAGAATGGGTTAATCAGACCAGTGTGTGTCCAGTGGAAACCTCGTATGAATCTGATCTCAGGTCAGAATGGGTTAAGGTGTATAAATAATCTCCATAGGGGAGGCAGATAGGGGGTCACCACCTACATTTACTTTAGGCCGATATATGAGGCTAGGGGGGGGTGCTAAATGTAAAGAAACGCAGACTTGTCAGAATGTCAATCCTGTATGTTTTGTTTGAGTAGATAGCATTAGACTCATTGGGTGTCTCCCCTGCCTTTCTGTGCAAAATAAGGCTAAGCAAATAATTAATCAAAAAGGGCCTCAAACTCATTTAATAAGAAGTATTGAACGACCGTACATATTTGTCCATGACACTACATGGAGTACAGTGTAAATCCGAGTGCTTAGAGAAGGAACACCTTTCTAAATGTCCTGGCCAAACCATTCAAAAGTTTTGAATATCAATCAACACAATATAAAGTATGTTAAGTACAGCGGGCCAAAAACTGTATTGAGATATTTTAACTAAACAAAACTCAAACAAATAGATTGGTTTCTATATATTTATGGCAGATATGAAACCAGACACCCGCAGAAAAACAAAGATTTCTTTAGTGTTTTAGGTAGGTTGGTCATGCAGCAAAGACAAATAGCAGCTGGTTGGAAACGGCGATGAGCATGCATAAACCACACACACACACCCACACACCTACTACATAGTAGTTGGACAAATTATAGACAGTAGATGTCGCTTAAAAGTAGGTTGATAGCAAAACATACTTTGAAAATTGCAAGCATATTTTCACCACAAGCTGTGTCTCATAACTTAATAAAAAATGTGTAAAGTTTACAAACTTCTATCAGGTGATTGTGGCCACACATATGCCAAATAGTACAGTAATTTAGGAGACAGACCACCATGAAATTAAACTACAGTAGAGGCTTTAAGTACTAACCTTCCACTATTTAACCAGCGGGTGTCATGGTGGCATAAACATAATTCTCAAGGTCACAGAAAAAAGGTGGTAGAGCACAGGTAAGGGAGAAGGAAAATTTTCTTTTTTGACGGTTTGGGGGACGCACCCATGGTGATGCCGTGACAAATATGGCTACTTCCTGGCAATGTCATCGTTGATTTGAGGCCACCCAATCCCCGGGAAGTCTTCAACAAACAAGGCCTTGTAGCCATCATAAGAAAACAACTACCTTTCCAAGGCTAGAAACACACATAAGTGACATAACACAAATACCCATGCACACGGAAGAAGAAAACCACAACATGGATGACATGACATGGGTGTTAGGGTTAGTGTCAGAATGAGTTAGTCAAGACATCTCACAACAAACAGGCATCTAGAATAGGAACGTTATAGTAAGTAAAGAAAGTCAAAGTAAGGCCCTACTGTCCACTAGGTTTCTTTTGTTTAACACCACTGTCTTGTATTAAAGGAGAATTCCATACTAGAAGGCTTTCTTACCTTTATTTTTAGTTGTTACGTCCCCCACCAAAGAGGTCCAGGTGATATTTTGTGCAAAAGTGCATTATTGGCTATTTCCCCTACCATAAGCCCTCAATGAATTGAATTGCATTGAATGGGGCATTGGGGTGTTGTGCTAATATTATTTCCATTGCTCAAAAAAAAAAAAAAATGTTGTATATACCCTCTCTTCATAATGTAAATAGTATCCAGTGCCACACTTTACTACTTATTTAGATTATTTAAATAAGCGAATTAGCACAAAACACCCAACCCCCATAGAGGGCTAATATTAGGGGAAATGGCCAATTATGCACTTTTGCACAAAATAACACCTGGACCTCTTTGGTGGGGACGCAACAACTACAAATAAAGGTAAGAAAGCCTTCTAGCATGGACGTCTCCTTTAAATAGAGCTTTTCCATGGCACAATGGTTCTGAGAAAGACTTGGGTCTTGGGTCTAGGCATGAACTATTTTAATTTTGCTCAGTAACGGCTATTAATATTGAATGTAGTCTTTAATATTAGTAGGTCAGAGAGGCTTAATCATGCGCACCGCTGTACCAAAATACTCATTCTGATCCAAAATCAGAATATCTTTATTGTCATTGTACAAGACAACGGAATTGATTTGCAATCCAGCTCAAGTGCATTTAAAACGAAAATACATAATACTTATACTACTCTATATGACAAAAAAATAAAAATACATTAAGACATATTGCACAGTAAGACAAGTCCCTTTAGTCCATAAAGTGTCAAGTGTCAGAGTTCAAGTGTCAGTGTTTAAAGCTATGACTGCTCTGGGGTCAAAAACTATTTTTCAGTCTGTTCGTCATTGCATTGATGACCTTATAGCGCCCCCCTGAGGGCATAAGTTGCAGCAGGTGGTGACCGGGTGGGATGACCCATGGTACATGATAAACCTATACCAAACATGCACACAAAGTAAACCGCAGTGTTGTTTTTGGCAGCACATTTCTATTTTAGTTTTTTAGTCAGTCTCTTGAAACATTTTCATTTAGTTTTAGTCACATTTTAGTGTTTAGTCGACTAAATATCATAAGACTTTTGTCGATCTAAATCTACAGTTGATTGAGTCGACTAAAATGTATTTTGGCGGGTCTTGATGCCGTCAAAATGGCATATTTACACTTCTACATGCTCACAACGTGTATTTTCAGCATGCAACCAAGTGTAAAATGACTTATACTGGATCTCTTGTCCACTAGAGTCCCTTCCTAACATTGTAGGTCTAGTTTTTATTTGTTGACAAAATCGACAGTATATTTAGTCATAGTTTTACTCACCATAGCTTAGTTTCCATTTAGTTTTCCTCAGTGAAAAAAGGTAGTCGACGAAAACAACACAGGCAAACCGTAAAGCGCACATATAGTGAGCCAGACTACTCACGTCTTCTGATTTGGTTCCCTCCTCTTGAAGGCTTTTCTGTAGCTCCTCTACCTGGCTCTGTCCCTCCATCACACGTTGGTTTATTAACCTATTAAAAACAAAACAAATAGAATACCGGCTAAACAGACTGGAGGAAAAAAAAAGTTCTGTAGCTGGAAATGATCCTATTCGGATAAAGGCCCCCACACCGCCACCGCCCCCCCTCCCCACCACCAATACAAACTGACTGCAAAAATAACTTAATAGAGAAAATATATCATAAATGAATACTGAAACCAGATATAATCATTAAGGAAAGTTTATGCATGCACCATGTACTATGTAAACTCTTCATTTCCATTTCCCAGCCATTCAGTTGCAAAAAAAAACCACGGGTTGAGAACCCCTGTTCTAATCTATAGTAGTGTCATATCGATCAACATACAATATGTACATCATGTTGTATTGAACAATACATGAAACTAACGACTACAGTAAACACATAAGAAATGTGTCACGAGGCAACACATAGTTTATTAGGGTAACATTCCCGTAGGCTTCCATACGAACAAACATTTTGCAACGACTGAAGTTGCCCGTGGGAGCCATTAGGCTAATGTACACTTACAAGCCACGTTTCTCAAAATAAATGAACGATGTTTGACTGAAAATCGTGCCTAAGTGGAGAATCTGTCATGACAGTGTGTGTGTGTGTGTGTGTGTGTGTGTGTGTGTGTGTGTGTGTGTGCGTGTGTGTGTGTGCGTGTGTGCGATAATTCAGACCTATTCTCTGTCTCCAGTTCATTCTTCCTGCGGTTGGCATCTTCCAATAGACTCTGGAGCAGAGCAATCTTTTCATTGTCGGATCCCTCCTGAGCTAGCTTCAACATCTTGTTCTCATGCTGAAGACGGATCAAATGCTCTCTGAAATGAAGAAGAGGACAGTCACACGGTTGCATTTCATCTGGATTGGCACAGTGCTTTAACGTCCACCCCCTAGTAGGGTTTCATAAGCAAATCGTGCATTCATTTCTAAATCTGAAAATGATAACAGTTCCGTTCAGCATTACAAAAGACATTGGATCCACCACCATGGAATGATATTCGTCCAAGACTTCATTTTACAATTTAGGCATTTAGCAGACGCTCTTAATCCAGAGCGACTTACATTAAGCAAGAACAAAAAAGCATGGGAATACATCACATGAAAAGCATTCATCATGAAACATGTGTAAGCTAAGAACGTAACAGTGGAATATCTATATAATGAAACTATACATATATACTATACTATGCTATACATATGTACTATGACGTGCTATGACTACATACAATGCAATTATAGTGCCGTCTAAATAACATGCTATAAGTCTGTATCAAATACTATCCAAGTCTACAGAAATGCTATCTAAGGGGGTAGGGTAAGTGCTATGGGCCATGATGGAGTCTGAAAAGGTGGGTTTTCAGACTACGGCGGAAGATTGGGAGTGATGCTGCAGTTCTGACTGCAATGGGAAGTGCATTCCACAGTTTTGGAGCCAGAAGGGAGAAGAGTTTGGGACGTGTGGAGCGTTGTCCCGGCGTTTTTAGTGAGGGTACTTCCAGCTTCCCTGCGTTGGCTGATCTGAGTGCGCGGGAGGGTTTGTAGGGTTCAATAATACTTGCAAGATATGGGGGAGCCATACCTTTGGTTGCTTTGAATGCCAGCATCAGAGTTTTGTATTCTGTGCGGGCAGCGACCGGGAGCCAGTGGAGGGAGCGGAACAGGGGGGGGAAGACATGTGAGAATTTTGGCTGGTTGAAGACCAAGCGAGCTGCGGCATTTTGCACATGCCGGTAGGCCAGTAACTACTTGAACCCTATAGGAGTCCCAATTGTGGGGTGAACATTCTACAAGAATCACAGATTTACAAGCTCACAATGTGTGTAAGCATAGAGTGGCTATCCCTCTACACACCAAAGGAGCGGACCAACTATAGACCAACTAAGTGTAGGCTACATATGGTTTAAGTGGTTACGCTTCAAAAGTTTCCTATATACTTTGTACTAGACACAATGTACAGTAGAAGAACAAGGCAAAGATACACAGTACATCACATATTATTAATACTAGAATAGTTCTGTGGTGTTCAGTGTAAATGCAAAAAAATTAAAGTGCACTTTACATCGAGAATGTTTGAAGACAAAGTCAAGAGAGTGTACATTCTTAACCCATTCTGACCGGGAACCCATTTTGGTGTTCCAGCATCATGTTATGCTTTAGCTATTGAAAAATAGCAGATCTACAAGCTCATAGCGCGCCACCGAGTGGCGCGCTACGAGCTTGTAGGTCTGCTATTTTTGAAAAATCGAAGAACGACTGACATTTTTTAGAATCTGATCTCAGGTCAGAATGGGTTAATCAGACCAGTGTGTGTCCACAGTGGAAACCTCGTATGAATCTGATCTCAGGTCAGAATGGGTTAAATATATATATTCCACAATGTGAAATATTGAGTCTAGAAATGACTGCAGATGTACAGTATGCGTGTAGATATAACCAACATAACTTTTCTAACATAATTAGAAAAGACACCAAGAGTTTCCATTGTTGTGTTCAGTGCTCTCCCGTTAACACATTGAGTACGCCAACGTGCATCAAAATAAAGGCCGCTATAGTGCCAGAGTAGTCTGATCGCTTTTACTCTGAAAGCCATGAACCGGAAATACTTTCTTAAAAAAATTGACTTGACAAAGTGAGCTCATAATCCCCGATCATCTTAATATATTTATATAAACTCCAAAAAGCGTTCATATTTTGCGGGAGAGACGGATGAGGAGCAGAAATGCAGCGCCAGCATATCGATCCATTCATCACCACGGAGAGCGCCCTGGATGAGGAGATACGAGTCATTCTTTCCGCCGCGCTAACATGGGAGTCAATGACAAGCTAATATTTGCACAGAGCGTTAGCATACGGCAAGCGAAAAGCGAAATGCCAAAAAAAAAAAAAGGAATAATTCTGAATATTATTATCTCGCCCGCGTCGTTTGGACGTCGCTAGGACGTCCACAGACGTCTAAGGTATTACTCGTTTCTGATCCTTATGACGTTTCCAGACGTGTTTTGTACAGAATGTGTTAAGGGTGGGGCTCACCAACTAATGTAACTTTTTCCAGACATACAGTTAGTACTCTCTGTTGCTAACTACAGTATAGCATGTATTTTTCCCATATCCTGTAACTGCTTAAGCTTAATAAAATAAAATAAAAACAGGCTGAGCTTGTGTAGGCCTCAACTTAACACAAACCTAAGAAAGACACCGCTAAACCCCTTATCCCTAAACTTATTTGCCTTTTTTACTATTTTGAAAAACATTTTTGAATAGTTCAACTAGCCAATCTACATTGACACTTTGTGAGCTTGTAGACTGGCCATTTTAACTATTCAAAAATGTTTTGCAAAATAGTAAAAAAAAAAAAAAAAAAAAGGCAAAGAAGTTTAGGGATAAGGGGTTTAGCGGTGACGAGAATGGAGCCCCGAGTCTTCTATAAGTTAGGCCGTATGTCGCTGCGCTTGCCGAAGTGAATGGGAAGAATGTTCTACTTTAAGCCTTCTTGAAGGTTAGAGGGTTCCCACTAAGTTACAACTTCACTGTGCAGGTTTCAATAGTGCACGGACACTACTGTAGGCCTATAGTATGCACTCATGGAATGTCTTAACCCATTCTGACCGGGCACCCATTTTGGTGTTGGCATCATGTTATGCTTTAGCTATTGAAAAATAGCAGATCTACAAGCTCATATCGCGCCACCGAGTGGCGCGATACGAGCTTGTAGGTCTGCTATTTTTGAAAAATTCGAAGAACGACTGACATTTTTAGAATCTGATCTCAGGTCAGAATGGGTTCATCAGACCAGTGTGTGTCCAGTGGAAACCTCGTATGAATCTGATCTCAGGTCAGAATGGGTTAAGATATTCTGCTGTGCTGCGACACCAGTAGAAAAAAAAACAGCTACCTCTGGAAAGCTACGGCTCGGCTGATGCAACTCAAGCATCTGGAGTCTGACTGTTACATAACCCACATGCACACATGACACACACACACACACACACACACACACACACACACACACACACACTCGGCACGCTTGCCAGAATTCTCAGCTGACTTTGTAGCACAAGTGGAGGCAGAGAAAAAAAAAACAGGGAGAGGCCTGGAAGCTTTCGGAATGAGGAGTTATACAGCCTGTGAGCCTGACACAGTGTGCACAGTTATACTGCAGCAGCAACAGTCTGGTGAGAACATGCCGTCTAATCACTTGCGTTATGGTCAAGCAGAAAACTTTGAAAACAACTCAAGGTTTCGTAAACCGACCTCACAGGACCAATACGTCAATGCATGTGATCGTCTATTCACAGCTGACATTGTAATTTGAAATCATGGGCTACAGGAGGAACAGAATGTGCATTATAGACTGTGTACGTCTGTTTATCACTCGCATGTGCGGCTGATCTGCTGATCTAGACTTTATCTCTCATTTTCATTCCTATCCGTATGAATAAAAGACACGCGTACAGCCTCATAGCTTTCAGCTTTGATCCTTGTCGTTCTGTTTCTGAAGAAGAGCATTTTGTTATGCACTTTGTGATGCTGAAAAGCAACCTTTTTATTAATAGGTTGCTTGAGGAAAGAATGACATTTGGGAAGAATCAAGCAAAAATTGGGATCAGCCGCGACCGCTCCCTCAGTTTTTTTTTTAATGAAGTCAACAGATTAAAGTTCATACCGAATCTCAGGAGTGGTGATCTCAGCAGCCAGGGAGTCAGAGCCCTCGGTACCACCAACCATTGGGAAAATACCTGGTCAAATAAGAGACAGTTGGCATTGGAAGGGAAACATAATGTGCAGGGCAGATAAGACAGATATTTCGATCGGAATGCTGACACGTGTTTTTCACCCCAGGGACAAACTAGTCTAATGTTTTCACTGATAATATACATTTCCACTGGCTGCGTCAGATATCAACAGGTGAGCCGACCCGGATGAATCACTCTGCTGGCATTTTGGTTATAATTAGAAACAACGGCCATCAGTCATATTCAGTCCACCAACAACAACAATCCAACACCGTTTTGTCTTTTCTTTCAATGCACTCGCGAGCACATCAGTTCTACGGTAATTCATTTAACTCTACTCAATGGCAAACCAGTTCATCGGATATATGTTAATTAAACAAGAGACAACAGGTGGAGAGAACAAGAGAACAAGCCTGAGGCTTTACCTAGACCGTTATTAAGTTGGTCGTTCCGACTGAGCCACAAAATAAAGCTACGTCCCTTGGACAATTCCCTGGCGTCGATTCAAAAAGCAGCTTGCTTGCATTTTAAGGCACGTATTGACCTAATGACATATCTTGTAATGATTTGGTGTGCGAGTAATTTAACCTCCAAATTCTGAGATGGAATCATTTATGAGCATCAACAGCACAATCTCAGTTCCATGACGGCACATTAGCCCCTTTTGGTGTTTTAAACATTATGTTATAATTTAGCTATTGGGAAAAATAGCAGATCTACAAGCTCATAGCAGCGCGCCACCGAGTGGCACGCTATACGAGCTTGTGTCTGCTATTTTTGAAAGATCTTAAAAAATGTGGCGCAAATCTTTGAATATATATATATATACTCTTTCAAAGTGAATGTTTTTAACTCGGGGTCTAAATGGGTCAATGTTATACCTGAGGTTAGACCTCCGAGTCCTTCCTGGGCCTGAACACAATGGAGCTCCTCGATGGTCTCCTTCAGAGAGTCTCTCTCGGTCCTCATACGCTACGAATACAGAGACACTACGATTAGGGTTCCAACAGTTAACTAATCATTATTAATCCATTATAAAAGACCATAAATGTTTTGGTTTTTTTTTCTCCCTGCCCACCTCGCACCGGGATGCATCATGTTATAAACTTGTATATATTCTTTAATTGTTCAACTTTTCAACTGAAGAGTGAGTTGCACATGAATCTACAAATTAATGAATGAGAGTAAAGTTTACATCTTTTTCTTTTTGCAGAGAGTCCACTTTCTCTTTGACACGTTTGTACTCAAACTCCATCTTGTCTGCCTTTTTAGACTCTTCCGACAGCTTGTTTTGAAGTTCAACAACCTGTGGAAGGGAGAAAGGACAGGTTGAGCAGGACTGGACACGTTAACATGAGTGTGTGAGTGAGCGTGTTGTGTGTGAGCGTGTGTGTGTGTGCGTGCGTGCGTGCTCATGATGTTTTCGACAGCCACCAAACAACCGCTTGGTGACAGTCGGTGTTTATGAGTAGACTACCTGTCGCTTGTAAGTCTCCAGCTGTCCCTTGGCGGCGTTAGCTTTACGTAGCTCCTCCTCCAGACTAACTGTGTTTTCCATGTACACATTGTTCTTTTCTTCCAGGAGCTTTACCTGGAACAAGATCGGACATTTAACCCATTTAGCCACGAGATCAGATTAAAAAAAAAAAAATCTTCTACATCCTGACAGTTTTCTGAAAAAGCTATGTTTCCATGTCAGTGTTTCTTCGATTTTTCTAAAACAGCAGACCTACAAGCTCGTAGCGCGCCACTCGGTGGCGCGCTATGAGCTTGTAGATCTGCTATTTTTCAATAGCTAAAGCATAACATAATGCTAACACCAAAAGGGGTTCCCGCCCAAAATGGGTTAAACCATTTAGACCCGAGACCAGATTCTACAAAATGTCTTCTAAATCATGACAGTATTCTGAAGGGAGAAAAAAAACTATGTTTCTATGTCAGTCGTTCTCAAAGTTTTTCATGTCAAGGACCCCAAAAGCTATATGAAATTGGCCACCATCTGAAAATATGTTGTTCCAGGGACACCCCCCCCCCCCCCCCCCCCAGAAGCAAAGATTTGAGTTAAAAACGTTCGCTCTGAAAGAATATATGAAAGGATTTGTGCAAAATGTTCACAACTTTTCAATAATAGCAGATCAAGTGAGCTATGAGCTTGTAGATCTGCTGTTTTTCAATAGCTAAAGTATAACATAATGCTTAAAACAAAGGGGTTCCCATCCTGAATGGGTAAAGGGTCGTTCAAACGGTCGTTCAAACCAAGAATAATAACTATAAAGAGATAACTTTAACAATGTCAGTATCCAACCATACTGATTAAACAATAACGTTCTATAAACATGATGAGACAGTGTTGAACAGAACAAACTGAAGCGTGAATTCAGATGGAATTTGATTGGCCGTCGCTTTTTCCATCATTCATCAAATCGTGCCCCGATGTCAGTCATTGTTGTTATAGTTGTAGTGTGTGGACTCAAAACTAATTTACTTGAGTTTTTGCGATTTTTTACCCCTTTTGGTGTTTTAAACATTATGTTATAATTTAGCTATTGAAAAATAGCAGATCTACAAGCTCATAGCGCGCCACCGAGTGGCGCACTACGAGCTTGTATAGGTCTGCTATTTTTGAAAAATCGTAAAAATGTGGCGCAAATCTTTGAATATATATTCTTTCAAAGTGAATGTTTTTAACTCTTGATATAGAGAAAGAGCACCAAACTTGAAATGCGATTGTGCAGCTGCTATACCAATTAAGCCTTGTTTGTGTTCATAGCACTGCTTCTTTTAGTGCATGTTGGCTGTAGCCAATATATTTTAATTACAATTACACGGATTCCAACATTCTGCTATGTGTGTTCTCTGACCTATCTGGAACATTTATTTTCTTCAACCGTTCTTTTTTTTGATGCTGTAAACAATTTCACTGCTGTCCTGAACATCCCAGCCTTTGTGAGCATTTGTGCGTTTAACCATTGCCATAGGAAATGACAAACTACAGTATCAGAAAGAATGCCAGTTTGCAGACAAAAAGAATGTCGTATGAATCTTTTACGAGCCAAGGTTGTTTTCAGCAATCCAGACGCTTGTCTATGCTTTCATGGTTGTCAAACAGCTGACTGGACGCTGACAAAGGTTTCCACAGGGTTCTCCTAGCAACAATACTGCTGAAACCCTCTGAACAAAGAGTGCTGCACGAGGGCAAAATTTGGCGAATATGTGGAATATATGTTTAGCCCATTCTGACCTGAGATCAGATTCTAAAAATATCTTCTACATCCTGACAGTTTGCTGAAAAAGCTATGTTTCTATGTCAGTCGTTCTTCGATTTTTCAAAAATAGCAGACCAACAAGCTATGAGCTTGTAGATCTGCTATTTTTCAATAGCTAAAGCATAACATAATGCCAACACCAAAAGGGGTTCCCGCCCAGAATGGGTTAGAATGTGTGGGCGATCAAATATCACCATATTTATGGCCCAAATACTTTGATATCCACAACCAGACGACAATATCATATTGTGAGGATAGTCTAAAAATGTATGTACGTTTCTTGATTTTCACAAATAGTCGATCTATAAGCTAACAACATATAGGCCTTAAGTGATTAAAGTAACAGTACCACGTTATCCAAATATTTCTCATATCACATTGTCGATATCATTTCAATATATTGCCCAGTGTTTTATTAAAGTTACTGTACCTGTCCAGTGTTACACATAACAAGGTAGGCACAAACAATCGGTGTGTGTATGTGTGTACCTGCTTCCGAAGAATTCCCAGGTCCTCTAATTTTTTCTTATAGTATTCCACCATGCCTTCCAGCTTTGACACTTTGTCTGATGAATGCCTGAATGAAGGGGACAACACACAGGTTTATAAACCCGTAGGGCTCTTCATCTGCCTTCCGAAACCAACAATTGTTCAAACTGGTCTGATCTGGTCTCTGTGTGACACTAATATTTGCATTGGAGATAACCAGAGTTTGTATATCTATAGGACTCGGCAATGTATCAAACCTTAGGACGTCCATCTCATCTTTGAGGGACTGTGCTTCTTCAGCCAACGATGTGAGCTCTTCATTCTGAGACCGGACCTCTACAAGCTCTTTGTCCAGTTCCTCGCAACGGATGCGGTAGTCATCCTTAGCTGCCTCCAGCCTGGAGGAAAACACCAAACGTCAGTTTTCAAACTAAAAAACAGGAACCATGTGTCAAGGAAATGTGGAATGCTTGTACATTTAAGGACATCATAAACCAAGCCATGAGAAGCTGTTTTCTGTGACCTGTGACATGTGTGGTCTGGAGGGGTCTTCTGATGTCATGTGTTAAGACCCACCTACCCCTGGGGGGGGGGGGGGGGGGGGAATAATGTATTTAAGCTGAAGCCTGACTGAGATGTGTCGAGTCAGTACGGTGTTCCATTGTAACGCTTCACTACTGTCTCCGTATTCGAATACATTTTATTCCAATACTCTGAAACTCTGAATTGTGTCCGTCTCATTATTGTTGTTTTCAACTATGTTATAAGTGCTCACAGACAGATTTCTTTAACACATGACAACTATATCTATATCTAGGCATTCTAGGGCATACATGCACGATTATTAAAGCATACAAATTGCAATGAGGGTGTGAATCATTGACGTGTTACAGGAATGTGAACGGTGCTTCTAGCTTTCCATGGCCTCAGATATCACGTTAGTGGGACAAACTTGTATAGTTATGTTATTGCGGGGGGGGGGGGGGGGGGGGGGTTGCTCGGGGGGTGGGGGGGCAGATAGACACATTGCCCGGGCCGGGGAAATCGAACCCGAGACCTTCCACTTCCCAGGCGGGCTCTCAACCCTTTCAGTGTGTAGCTATAGGTGAATACGGGGAGATATTGTCATTCTCTGGATAGATTGGTTTATTCGTGAAATGATAATTCACATTAAAAGGACAACTTTAGTTGTAAGTAAAAGATGAGTGTTAATCTTTTTTCATCTGCTGCTTTCTTTCGTTTCAGGGATTTTAGCTGTTTTTGACAAGGGGGGCGGGGGCATTCGAGCATGGGGCTAAATATGTATTTTTATTACACCATTTTATGGTGATTTCTTTTTTTTTTATGGTTTACTATAGTCCTAATAAACGGCAGGAAATTACATCTGGCCACAGAAGATCACAGGATCTATTGAATGTGAAGGTAGCCTACTGGGGGAAGGCTTATACTTTTTGTCGTATTCAATAGATCCCGTGATCTTTTGTGGCCAGATGTAATTTCTTGGGGTCTAGTAGGACTATAGTAAATAATACAAAAATAAATCGCCATTACATTTTTTTTGTAAAAAAAATACATATTTAGCCCCTTGCTCGAATTCAGCAGATCTACAAGCTCATAGCGCGCCACCGAGTGTCGCGCTACGAGCTTGTAGGTCCGCTATTTTTGAAAAAAAATCGAAGAACGACTGACATTTTTAGAATCTGTTCTCAGGTCAGAATGGGTTAATCAGACCAGTGTGTGTCCAGTGGAAACCTCGTATGAATCTGATCTCAGGTCAGAATGGGTTATGGGTTATGAATCGTCACTCATCAATACCAAATCATTCATTCCAGTCCACCTTTCCACACACCCCCCCCCCCCCTCACCTGAAAGTCTCTTCCTGTAGCTGCTCAAGTTGTGTCTGAAGCTGGAGGTGTCTGCGTCCAGCCGGGCTATTGACATCTTCTATCGAGTCAGACTGGTTGAGTCTTTCCATGAGGATCTGGTTCTCGCATAGCAAACTGCCCTTTTCCTCCTGAAGCGCTGCCACCTATAGACGAGCGGAAGGTCAAACGGTATAGCCAAGACAAGAAAGGAAAGGAAGAAAGAACGGGCGGGCGGGGGAATAAAGGATGGGGGGGCAGAGAGGAGAAGAGGAATGGAATGATGGGGTGTGCAGCAGGTTGTGAAAAGCGTTCGGGAGAGAAGGAAATAAAGCCAAAAATGGAGAAGAGAGGGAAGAAGAGGGGGCAGAAAGGGAGAGAAAGTGTGGCATGGAGACATGGTTGTAGGACAGAGTACAGGAGGACACGCCGAAGGAGGGAGGAGGGATGTGATTGAACAAAGGGGAGACATGGAAGAAGAAAAATGTGTATTAGGAGGTGACTTTAATCTTCCATGTAGTTTAAAAAAAAAAAAAAAAAAAAAACCTTTTAACTCCAATTAGTTCACAATCAATCGCAGTGTAATCCAAGTGCGTATAACCAAACAAAGACACATCATCACACTTCCAACAAAGCAAACCAACAAACTCTTGACATAGCCGACAGGGCTACATGCGGTTTGACGTGGCCTTTTTTAACACGATGGGCAGAATGTCAAACTTTCACACAAAAGCAAAGCATGAGCAGCTTCTTCTTGTTTTTGATAAACAGTGATATGTTAAATGTACAATAACCCAAACCATGAGAAGTTTGAGTTTAGCACGTGTTAAAAATGTATGATTACCAACTCCTTTCAATAGTATTTATTATTTCCTCCCAATTGTTGAACAACATCTCTGGAGATTTGCACAATCATTATTATCTTGGTGACTGGCGCACAAGAGATGACCAAAAAAAAAACCATGTAAACACTGTAGCAATGAATGATCAATAAGATGTGCAGAATACAGCAATTTGCCAAACGGTTTCTTAGTCCTGAATAAAAAGATGAACCTCCTTTTAATATATCCCTTTAAAACAGTCTGGAATGTATAGCTGATGTATAATGTACAATGTATAATCTTTATGAAAGCTACTAGGTTTATCTGAAGTCATCTTCTCAGAAGGAGAATGTGCAAAACAATAATAGATAGGATTGGTAATGTGTTTAAAAGGCCTCGCATCTGGGTATTTAAAAACAAAATAAGCATGGGATCTCTACGGGTCCAACGGGCAGTCAAAGAGATTCTATATAAAGAGGCGACACTCTCAAATATTTGGAATCACCACTAGATGGCGCATCGGTAGCGCTTTGACGTCATCACACCAAGATGGCGGCGGGAGAGGATAATCTTAGAAGTGGAATAGAATGACTTCAAAGACTCTTTTTGGAAGCGTTCGGAAAGAGCGCACTTTGCAATGCAAACTAATACGAGAGTGAGCTCCCGGTGAGCATTTGCGAACGCACCCATGTTTTTTAGAGCAACCGGAAGTTGCGTCATCACACCAATATGGCGGAGGCACTGGGCGCTGGTTGTTACTATGGGGTTTAATGAGAGTGTCGCCTCTTTATATAGAATCTCTTTGGGGCAGTGAAGCCTTGAGCATTCAAGAATAAAGAGTCGTGTTTCTCAGCTGCTGACAGTTTAGTTCCCTACCAAAAGCCTTTTAGAGAATGTTTGAAAATAATATTTGAAATACTTTGTACATGTGTGCTTGATTCTTCTCCTGGTCCATTGACAAACCGCAACGCCATTCACAAGATGGCAGAAAGGTCCTCAAGTTTTTTTTTTTTTTTTTCCCAAAATCCCGGGAAATATATAAATAACTCTCCTTCTGTCCTGTCTGTCTGCAGCAAATATGCAGCTTTTCTGGTGGCTACTTCCTGAGTCCAAAAGCCAAGCTCCTCCCCTTCCTGTCATACTGCTGCCAATGGGAAGCCATTGTGAAACACACCAGGGTTAACAAGGCAGGACGTTATTAGTTAAAGCAGTGGTTCTCGCGCCACTAAACAGTCGCTTTTATTTCTCCGGCGCGATTTGAAATGGAATACTCTTAAAAAGGCCTGGAAAGGCCTCAGCCACCCCACCTTGCTCTTTTTCCAATGCATTGAGGCTGAAGGGGGAGGGGAGCTTTGATTAGCGGTAAGCAAGCCAACCTTTATAGTTTTATCATTAAATAGAGCCGCTAATTAACACGTTAAAGGCGCCGTTGGCGGTGCGGGATCTCATTAAAAAGGCGCTAACCCATTTTGACCTGAGATCATGTCAAGGTGGGAGGAGCTGGGTCCCCAGCTCAAATGGCCTGGAAAGGTTGAGAACCTCCGAGACGTCACGCCACACACACACACACACACACACACACACACACACACACACACACACACACACACACACACACAGTACTGCTGGTGCTGGGGGGGGGGGGTGGCTGTCCACACACCATGTGCATGTGTATGTGGTGACGACAAGCGTGCACACGCACGCACACACACACACAGTTTGGGAGAGGGGGGAGTCTGGAGTCCAGAAAAGGGATGCTGTTGCAAGCAAAAAGTGCAAAAGATCCAGGGGCTCAATAAAACACGCCACACACGACAGATGGAAAGGAAACAAAGAAAAAGAAGAAAAAAAAAAAAGATTTACCCTTTCTTCTAGTTCATTAAACTCTAACCTCAGTCTATCTCGTTCGTCTTGGACGTGGAGGGCCTTCAAAGCAAGGCACACACACAGTATTGAAAGAATCAGTCAGAGCATTAGAGAGATTAGAGCCCCGACCGATGCCATATAGGTTTGGCTCGGGAATCTGGACATTTTGGGCCATTTTCACCTAAACGGGGGCATCGGCTTGGAAATGCTTGACATTTGGGCACGCATGGGCTGAATTATAGCAGACACCGATAAGAGTCAAATAGTGGCAGAAGTTAACAGCCAAACGGATACATCGGTCGGGCTCCGTCAGAGAGAGAACTGACTTCGTAGATCAAACCAATTACCAATAATTAGTTAAGAGCGAACTGTATGCGACAATGCTAGAGTTTTCTGCATTAGGAAAGCTTTTTTGGGGTTTTTTCAACTTAAGGTGAACCAACCGCAAAAAAAAAAAATCGCAGTTATTTCTTTGCTTCCGAGCTTCCGGAAACACCTCTCGTCAACCAGCGTTCCTACCCGACCGCAGGTTCAAAATAACGTATCGTTTCACTAAGGAAAGATTAAGATTAAGATTAAATCTAGATTAAGGTTTCGAAACGAGTCACGGTTTCAAATTTTACATTAACAACATCTAACAAACAACAAATAAACAGACCTACGGGATCATCTCGTCTGTAACACACCAGTACCAACCTGCATATCTAGCTCACGGCATCTCTGAGAGATCTCGTCCTTTGTGGACAGAGCCTCACTGAGCTCCTCCGCGGTCTTCTTTAGCTGAGAACACAAGGTTCAAGGTTAGCTTTATTGTCCCTTTGCAGGAAATTGGTTTGCACTGCAGGAATCAACGCATGAACACAAGGCGGGTTAACATTATTATGTACTAACTACCTACTATTGCATGCAGAATGGGTGACCAAGCTCTGTTTCCCCAACGGTAAAACATATTTACACTAAAAAAATATTTTTTTTTTTCCTTTCATAAATAGGGAATCTTTTACTCAACCGGAACTGCTCCCGCCGCAAGTTGATGATGTCATATGTCCGGAAGAACGGTCTACTTCCGCATTTAAATGCGGAAGTAGACCATTCATTTAAATGCGGAAGTAGACCATTCATTTAAATGCGGAAGTAGACCATTCATTTAAATGCGGAAGTAGACCATTCATTTAAATGCGGAAGTAGACCATTCATTTAAATGCGGAGGTAGACCATTCATTTAAATGCGGAAGTGCAAACGAGCGCTCAATGTTACAACCCCAGGCAGCTACATTGGGTTTCCTCGTCGTAAATTCAGGGGGCCCGCCTGCAGTACCAGCTCTCACCACTACGTCTCGCAGCTTCAACACTGGACCAGCCTGGCTGGGGGCTTGGGCTAGCTAGACCATTATTATGACATCATCAACTTGTGACAGGAGCCGTTCCTTTTGAGTGAAAGATTGTTTATTTATGGTGTTTTTATTTTTATTTTAGTTGTAGAGAGGGCAGGTATAATGTTTTAAGGCATATTTGTCTCATTAGCCAGGGATCCCTTTAAATTAAGGTGGTTGCACACGGCGTGCGTTTCTTTGCTGTGATTTGCGGATCCGAAAGTAGTAGGCCATCACTAGATATCAGCCTGTCACCAACACCCTTAAGAGTATATATGAATAGAGAAGACACCCGAGTTCTCCTTCCATCCACTTGCATTATAAGTTGCTCAAAAGCACATGAGGCGATTTCACTCCTCCTTCCTGGTAGGAACAGAGTGCATTCTGGGACGGATTGCAATGGTGAGTGGCCCCAAACACATGAGCGCGCTTCCGTTGAACGCGCACGAGCGTCGTCTGTCGTGAACGTGTACACTGTACAATGATAGTCAACGGACCAGCGCGTTCATGTGTTTGGGGCCCAGGCTGCAATACCTTCATTCGGCCACTATGTCCATTTCGACCTCAGGGTTTCCTCTGGGTGCCTTCTCTATTCATATATACTCTAAGGCTAAGCCAACACCCCACTAGACAGCTGCGGAAAATGTATCAAATCAACGCCGGTCCGGGAAAAAAACACACCCGTATGCAAACACCTTTAGGGTCATATTTCAGCTGTTTAGCTGTGATCAGCCTAACCCTAACACAAGTGTCAGTAATATACGGACAATGGGGAAACTAGAGATGGACATTTGGCATTATAGTTCTATATTGTAAGAAAATGCACATTTTATGAATTTTATATACATATACCTGTCTGTCCAGATCCACATATGATTCATTTGTTCCTGTGACTGGAGTTTCTTTACTCATCAGCTAGGGGGGGAAAAAAACACAGAAAATAGTTTCTAAAATGTTTCTTTGCCAGAGTGCACTCAATATTGAATATGGAGGGTGTTATAACCAGTTTTCTCATCATCCAAAGCAATAGGTTGATAGAATAGAAAAACTACGGTAATCTAACAACATGAGGGGCGACAGTGGCTAAGGCGATAGAACCCCCTAACTACCCCTGATGGAACGCCAACATTTGGACAATTTTGGACACCAAAATCTGGTGTCCAAAATGCGGAAGTGCTCAATGTTAAACCCCAGCTGCACGGGGTTTCCTCGTGATAAATGCAGGGGCCCGCCTGCAGGCCCAGCTCTGACCGGTAGGGCGGAGTGCTTCAACGTTGGACTAGTTGGACTGCATTTTTTAGCTCGAAAAGCCAAGTCGTTATGGGGTTTTACAGACTGCAAGAAGTTACGCAACCTAATTTTGTCTATAACTCGAGAAATACTTAAAACCACATGAGCCCTAGCATCCCTGTGGGTGAACATTCAGCAAGAATTTCAGTGAAGCTATTGTGTAGAGGGAAAACAGGAGGGGGCCTAGTTTAAACCCCGGTCACGTTAATTGGTGGAGTCACTCATTGTTATTATTAATTATGCTTTTTTTAATTATTAGAACACTCTAGTCCTCCTGTCCTATATCCGAAACCGGAGATGTTGAAAAGTTCTGGGATTTAAGATATCATATATATATATATAAATAATGGAACACTATGCACCCCCATGTAAAAGTAGCCCTAAAAAGTATATGCAAATACAAGTCAGATCTGCAACTATTGGCATGCCTCTTGGATGGCTGTCATGACGACATGTTGCACCGATTCCTCCATCATCATTATGGTCTGGATGTACTCTGGAGCAACAAAAACAAAAAAAGAGACAAATGACCAGTGAATAAATAAGGCAGTGTTGTGTTACAGGCCAGTATTTAGTTACAAACAGAACAACAACAGAATCAGACCAATTGATAGATTTTTTTTTGTAATTATTGTGCCCTCCCTAATCTGTGCACATTATGTTGGATCAGAACTTCTGATCCAACATATTATGTGCACGGATTAGGGAGGGCACAATAATCGAATCGAAGAGATCTTAATTTATGGTGAAATTGTCCTCTGTCATACTCTAGGGCAGTGTTTCCCCAAACTTTTTCATGTCAAGGTATACCCCCAAGTTGACACCAATTGTCCCACGGACGCCCAATTGAAAAGATATGCCATGAGAGAAGAACTTTACGGCAACAACGTTTCCCACCCCTGCCCTACACTACCACATACAGACACACACCTTGTTTCTGTTCGCAGTTGACGGCACAGCCGAGTATGAGTTGTAGCATCCTGCCGAGCTCTGCTGCGTCCGAGTGTTCCCCAATAAGATTAACGTCTGGCAGTGTGAAGTCATTTATCTGCTGGCCTAGGACCTACACAAAGTAAGCGGGACAATGCATGTCGTTATTGATATGGTGCATCGCAGCTTGCACAATGAGTATATGTTGCAGCAACTTTACCATACAAATGTACCATTTGGTTATATAAGACATGTTTCTTTTCACAAAGTCTTGCGGTGTGTTTTTGAATACGGGAGGAATTGAGTATGGTAAGAAGAAAAGAATATAACCTAATAAGGACATTCATTTAGCTATTTAGATGGTCATAAAAGCTTCAAACACAATGCTTTTCCATTATAAAGTATGGTTTAGTTTATGTGGGGATGGTTGATGGTGGGGTGACGCAAGAGTACGACACAAGAGCATAAAGGACTGTGATTAAAGTAAATTTTGTCCAAGTCAATAATGGATGCAAACCAAGGTTTTTGTTAAAGGTTCAAAGCAAATACTATAGAGCGTCGCAGTCCCGCCCCCTTTCATGACGACGCCAGGCCCAGGAAATGATTCCCACTGCATTTTTCCCATAGACATTTCAAAAAGTATTTATTTAAAGACGGTTACACGGCAGACAAAGCCAACTCTAGTCATGACAAATCATGACAATAAACACAATATTTTGGACCAAACAAATAATTACAAAGAAGAAAAACAACAAAAAAAGTGTTGTAACCTGCCGTTTTCTTTTTCTTTCTAATTCTTTGTTCGGCCCAATTTTTTTGGGCCAACTCGAGTTGGCTTTGTACGAGGCTTAAAAGGTCTTTAAATAAATACTTCTTGAAAAGTCTATGGGGAAAATGAACGGGATATCATTGCCTGGGCCCTGGTAGGGGGCGGGACTGCGACGCTCTAGACTAGGCCGCTGCAAAGCCCTTGACTTGCAACAGAGTCGTGAAAATGTAACATTAATAAGATAAGTACATAATAAGTACAGGAATAAAAACACCAGCAACTTGACAACAACGCTGTCATGTGCAAGCTGATACCTACTAAAATGTCTAAATGAATAGAACAGTTAATTCTTACCTCTTGGTTATAGTCTAAAATACCTTTCAAAACTTTCTTTAGATTGCTGATCTGAAATTAGGAGAGAGATGGGTTATTCAGGACAATGTATTATTACCAACCAAGGGGGGCAGTCAGACAGATATTTTGTGAAGCCACTAAGGAAATGAAAGTTCATATAATGGCCTGTTGTGGCGCTGTCATTGGACCCAGAAAAACCCATAGCCCCATAGAAGTCCATGTATTTGGGCCCAACTTCACCTAGACTGTATTACCTTAATAAACATGGTCATGAATACTTTCTTCTTCCAGTCACTAGTTTAAAGTCTCATTTCTAATGTCATAATATTCTTTTTGGAAAATTATGGTCCCATTAATTTAAAAAATGACCATAACGTCGCGTATGTTCTGAGGGGCGTGGCTACCGTTACAGTCTATGATAGGGATTCCCCTCCCACTCGAGTCAAAATAAAAACCAACGGAGAAGAAGGGGGGAAGTCCCGCCTCGTTGTCTGGGCCAGCCAATGGCCAGCTGGACCAAAACGGATCTAGAAAGATGGCGACTTCCGTTGCTGACAGTTGCTGTCAGGACTGACAGGCTTCATTTTACGTTCATGTTAGACCCGGGGAACGCTTTGTCCATATTTTTTACAGTCTATGTTACCAACACCACCCATTTCTAAACACAATAAATAATCAATTTCAACTGTTTCAAGCGACTAGCTAGAGACAGAGAACATGTCGGCTTTAAGTACCGATTGTGATAGCAGTGGTGGAAAGTAACTAAGTACATTTACTTCAGTACTGTACTTAAGTAAAATGTTGAGGTATTTCCACTACTTTTACTTCTACTCCACTACATCTCGGAGCCACAATTTGTACTTTTACTTCACTACAATTATTTGAAAACTTTAGTTACTATAGTTACTTTGGCGATTAAAATTGTGATTATAAAACATACAGTAACCACTATCAACCCTATACATTTCGGCCATTTGAAAATAGCCGACCTACAAGCTCTCAATGCGTCGCAATGCATTGTAGATCGGCTATTTTCCAATAGATTTCCTACACATTTTGAACTTGTGAAATGGGACGTTCTGCAATGCGAGTACTTTTTACTTTCAGTACTTTAAGCACATTTTGATGCCGATACTTTTGTACTTTTACTCAAGTGCATTTTCAATTCCGTACTTTTACTTGTGGCGGAGTTGCACTATTGGTACTTTTAATCAAGTAAAACAATTGAGTATTTTTTCCACCACTGCTAGACAGCCATTGTCCATCTATGTGATTCTCACCTTTAACCTCCAGTTGTCTCCAACCTCAGGCTTCACCCTGCTGATCCAACTGTCGTTAAAATATACTGCATCTCTGGAGAATACAATTGAGTTACAGAAGGTCAATCAAACTTTCAAATGTCACACAACTAGAAAGAAGAATATTAAAGGGATTGTGACATTAAAAAAAAGGTTTTGGAATTGTTCTTATTTTTTGTAGGTTTTCTAATCTCAATTGCACCCAAAAAACATGAACTTTTAACATTCAGTAGATTTTCTGTGATTTTCTGGCTCAAACAGGCCTCTGATTTGCCGGCAGTTTGTGATGTAAGATCCTGCAAATCCCATATATGTCAATGGGATTTGCCAGCAGATGTCACTGTTTTCACTGTTTTGCCTGTTTTCATTGTAGCTCAAAAAGCTTTCAAACCCCAAAGAAAACTTCAGACCACAGAAAATCCACTGAATGTTCAAAGTTCAGGTTTTTTTGGGTGTAATTGAGGTCATAAAACCTAAAAGAAAAAAGAAAAATAAAAATAAATGAAAATGAATGTCATAAAACCTTTAACAAAACAAAAAAAACACTGTATGAATAGAAGAATAGTAGTCACATGTGCTCTGTCTTTCCCAAGAACACTCTGGATGAAAAAGGTACGGTCAGACTTGTTATGGTTAGAGCGACGCGATTACATACCAAAGTCAATGCAAAGACGAGAAGTTGCGCGAGCGCCCTGGCGCAGCACAAACGGAACGAACCGAGGCGAATATTTTAATTCAAGTACTCTGAAGTTCTGAACATTTCTCATACTAAAGTACTGAGGAAATTGTTTTATTTTAGAGGTAGAAATTAAAGCTACATTGGATTACGTTGTGGTGGTAAAATATTCCCTTATGATTGATAACAGCTTTGAAGGTGATTCCCCCTAAGCTCCACTGAAACAAACGGCATTAATATCATAATGTTTTTCCATGTACGTTTTTTTCTTTAATCAATTAGATCATTAGAAAATAGTGCACTTTTCCCACAAAATATCAGTCCAGCTGCTGTACCAAGATATCGTTATCGAACTACTATCAGTCGGGCTCTATAGAGAGTCGCAGCCCCGCCCCCTTTCATGACGACGCTAAAGAACCAGAAGTGAATTCCTCGTTCATTTTCCTCATAGACTTTTTAAAAAGTATTCATTTAAAGACGATTACGCCACGGACAAAAGCCAACCACGAGTTGTGACACATCATGACAATAAACACAATGTTTTTCGCTGATCAAATGCTTTGTAAGAAGAAAAACAAAACAAAAAAGTGTTGTGTCCTGCCATGCATTTCTTCTTACCAATTATTTGAAAACATTGTGTTTACTGTCATTTGTCGCCACAACTCGAGTTGGCTTTGTCCGTCTTTATGTAAATACATTTTGAAAAGTCTACGAGCAAAATGAACGGGGAATTCACGTCTGGTCCTCGGGAGGGGGGCGGGGCACTGCGAAGGTCCATTCGACTGCATATAGACAGATGGGAGAAGTGGAGCTGGCCAAGTGCATTTTACATCAAAGCCCGCAATTACAGCTACATGGGAATTACAGTGAATGAAACAGGAAGGGACAGCAGGGAGTAAAGTTACAGCTGCCCTGAAAAGACCGGATTGACAACAATGAGTACAAAGGGAATTATTTTGCAGATGATTATCAGTAGACGGTATTGACAACTTGAACAGTTGAGTTACATTACTCAACAGATAAATGTACTTTTACCTTATTTTATACTTTTACCTCATTTTAGACTGGTCACACATTGCCAGAATATTAATAGGGTAAGCGTAAAAAAAAAACATTAATCAGGGATGCAAATTGGTTTGGTCAAGTTGGGTGGTACCAATTTGTGGAAATACTATAAGTATTGCCACTTCGACTATTAGCGTTATTGATAAATACTAGAGCATGCCCAAATATGGAGTCTATATGCAGACGTCAGAATGATGTCAGAACAGGGCCAGCTCCATATATGGACACTGGGCAGGGGCCCTGTCCAGACCCGGGCAGAGGCGTTTTTGGGGCGTTTCTGAACAACCGTGGGTCTGGCCGACTCGACCCCGGGCACTGCACCCTCTGTGGTGGTGTGGAGTGCGTGTGTCGAATTTGAAGTTGGTGGGGTGAACGGTTCTCGAGTTACGTACGTATAGACAGAGACTATTTATAGATAGATAGATTTTATCTCACTAGTCTACTGTACTAGTTTCTCTGGCCCTCACTAATAAAAAGCATCTTGTAACATCGCAGTCAGTGTAAGCCAACCTCTTAATTTGCACATAAACATGCGAATGCTGTTAACTGTTAGTTTCCAGACACATTGGACAAAACAAATAAAAACAACATACATTTTCTGTAGAGTTTGGGCCATGACGACACCAGTGGTAAGGTCTTCTACTATTTTGCAGGGAGCCTCCACTCCAAATGTCTGGACCTAAACAACAAAACAAATACACGAGTTAGTTGTGGGTGCAGAATAAAGCAGTAGAAACATGGGAGTGGAAAAAAAAGAACAAGAAGATTGTAACATATGTCACAGCCACGACCAAGACTGCACTGGCAGTGATTTGTTTGGGAGATACACAACAAAGACGCGAGAAAGATAAACCACACGAGTCATGTTTTTACAAAAGCATAGTTTGGTTTTTAACTTTGCTTTATCTTGGAGTCTGCCACAACACCACAGAATTACCAGGAGGCAGGAAGTATTATAGCAGATCAACACATAAATGGTGAGGTGCATGTCAGTGTTTAGAACTTTTTTATCATAAAACTATTATGTATTTAAAAAAAAAAAGCCAAGTCCTAAATAAAAAAAAACATTGCTCATGTGCGGCATGCGTAGGTCTCAAGGTGCTTGTAACAATGCCCGTTTAACTGTGCTGTGTGGATCTAAACTGGATGGATTGTGTGTGCATTCTGTGATCCCTCCATTGTGGAATATCAATGGGCTGTTGCCTTTGTACTTTATACACTAAATGTTTGCTCAAGAAGAACTTCACACAGGATTGCATTGAGGCCATTTTTAGACCGTTTTCTTGGCCTGGATTCTCTAACAAAAGGAGTTGCATCCTTATTTTGCTAAAAACTCTTCTCTTCTCTCACTCAAGCTATTCTCATCTCAGTGCAACCATTTCACTGCACAGGGTGTTCTTCTCCGTCTGCCCTCTTTCCCTTGCAACCTCCCTCTCTCTCTCTCTCTATCTCTCTCTCTCCACGTCAGTCCCTAGACTAGACTATTCTGAAAGACTCTCGCAAAGACAGACAGAAGGGAATTATTTTCCGTTGAAACACCAGCATGCCAGAGTAGGAGGAAGCTGAAGGGAGAAGGAATGTTGGGATGTGATGGGAAGACGGTGGTGCCTGCTCATGTGTTTTCCTCAATTGAAATTAATTTAATTTATAACTAGAACAAAAAAAACATCGCATGGATGCACCTGGGACATATCCTCATCAGTGATGTATCCCAAGGTCATCTGGGTTTCGGGTCTCTCGAAGGCTCCGCTTCGAACAATTGGCCCTCCTAAAGGCCTCACCGAGGGTTTGTTGGGCTTCCTCCTCACGGAGGACACAGGCTGGGTCGCTAGCCCATACTGCTCACCAGGGTTATTATAATTATTTATTTGCCTTTTTGATTTATTGAATAATTTCAGATTCTGTTATTAATTAACAAGCAAAGCTAATGGAATGTATGGATCTAAATGATGTGTTGCAGCCCCCTAAATGAACGGTCTGCTATTGGAGATCACAGGTGATGTTCTGTAGAACAGAATAATAGTAGAATAAACTATGGGCTTTTTGGTTCATCAGGTGTTAAAGATTAGAGCTAATTTGTTCTTTTCCCAGATTGTGTGAAGTGAGGGTGAGCAAAATCCAGTTGAGAACAGAAGATGGGTAATGGCAAGGTTTCCGTTTTCGCTGGTATACCAGCCGTCTACCGACCATAATCCTAATTTGGTGAATATGATTAGACAAACGAAACGGAAACCTCCCCCTTCAGCAGTCTAGCTAGTGGGGTTGATATGTCTGATTATGAATACTTTAAATGTATAGTTTAAAAGCATCATCAATAAACTTCTGCCCAAATAGTCAACGCTGTGCTATCACGCTCATTTCAAATCAGCAAATCTTTTAGGCCTTCAGTCTGTGAAAGCAATAGGATACACCCGCACACTGTGTATCTGCTCGGTACATGGGTATTTTCTTATTTAATGAAGCAACGTGTCGTTCCGTTCTTCAGGCCTTCAGTCTGTCAAACCACCAGCAAGAGTTCTTCTGTGTTTTAGCAGGCCGGTCTGGTCATTACTGTCAGACCAAAACAACACTATGTTATGCAACACCATTTCAATGAGAGGAAGAGAGAGAGAGCGAGAGAATATCCCCAGTTAGATGCATTATACACAAACACATTACACAGGGACCTTTGTTGGACTGTGTCCAATAGGAAACATTGGAATGGAAGTTGGAGAGAATAGATAAATTGACATACAAATTGACATAGAGTAGTATAAAGATAAATTGAAAAAGGGAGGAGGGTCAGAAAATGATATTTATAAGAGAACATATATGTATATAGAGTAAATACACCGGATTTAGCAGAGGTGCTAATTTCCATCCGTAGTCCCCTGACATGAGGACAGCATACAAATGAGTACATTTCAAAAGAGAAAATAAGAAAATTAGTAAAATAAGCAAAACTATTACTATAGGGTAGGCCTAGCGCGCGTGTGTGTGTCAGTCACTGTACTGTACATGTCATGACTCATGAGTCATGACTCTGTAAGACTTTGTCTCCATTCCACACATGGTTTGCTCCATTTCCTTTAGCAGAAAGGAAGTGGGAGGAATCGAATCGATGTAGACAAAATAACCCCATTACACAGACACACTAGTGCACACCACACTGACAGACATATCGATGCAACATAGTTATACAAGTACACAGGCCAGGATCTGGGCCAAGACAGGTGTTTACACTGTTTTCCCCAAGTACAACTTGCACAATAGCGTCCCTCTTCTTGGACAAACATTTGGTGAAAATAGCAGATCTACAAGCTCACATGATCAGCGATTTATGCCAAAGATAGTTGCTGTAGAGTGGAAAGATTAGGGGGGGGTCTAGTAGGTTCCTGGGGGACTCTGATCAACTATAAGTATATACTGTTTAAGTGGTAAACAATAATGTTTACTGTATGTTTTATGATAGGTGCTTGTCATGTTGCCTGCAACACCAGTCAGTTCAACCATGTAATAGTTGTTGTTAACCAGAAATTCAACTGATAATTATATTGCCTTTGCCTTTACACCTTTTTTTCAATTCACAAACTGTTCTCTGAGAAAGAACAGGTTCGAGATTCTGTGTTGCAGGAGAACATGAAACAGGACCAATGAGAACAATGAGTATGGTAGAGTAGAGATGCCTGAATAATGTCTTTGACTGAAACTTTGCTTAACCCATTTTCATTATGTTATACTTTAGCTATTGAAAAATAGCAGATCTACAAGCTCATAGCGAGCTTGTAGGTCTGCTATTTTTGAAGAATTGTGAAAATGTTTCTCAAATCTTTGAATATATATATGCTTTCAGAGTTTCAGTTTTATAACTCAAATATTTTCTTCTGGAGGGTCCCTGGAACAACATATTTTCAGATGGGGGGGGGGGGGGCGCGGAGGCATATTAAACATATAATGTTTGGGGTCCTTGACATGAAGTCATGAAATATTGAGAACCACGGATATAGAAACATGAGGTTTTTCAGAAAAATACATTTTAAAAAGACATTTTCTTTTTAAATGTAGGCCTAAATGGGTTAAATAAAAGTGTTCAAATTGCAAATGCAGATGGTGTGGCGTGGGTCATGCATTTTTTTGAATACGTTGATCCCTGCCTCCTCCTACACACCCGACTCTGAGCCGATCAGGTGTGCATAAGACTTTGTTTCCGACAATGAGTAGTAAAATTACAATGGCTTCAGAGCTTTGGAATACACCAAACGTTTGCAAAAAAAAAAAGGCTACAATTCAGCCCTAGCCGAGGGCAACCTGCCATCCTTGCATAATTGCAAGCGGCGACTAATGGGAATTTAAAGCAACTAAAAAGGAAGGAAGTTTAGAAGCCCACTTCCCAACTTCTGGCCTGGCTGTCGTTTTACTGGCCGATGCGAACAAATCTGCAAACGAAATGACCTCTAGTGTGTTTAGATTTCAATTTCTAGTCACACCTGCTCATGGCCCCCCCAAGTCACCGGGACTTCCCCATTCCAGAGATTAAAATAGGGTGCATTTTGCATCCCAAAACGCAGTTTATAGTCAAGGGATGCATTACTGTACTGTTTTTTTTATTCTAGTTTATTTTGCTAGCTTTAGTCATTCCTTCTTCAGGTTTTCTACATGAATATAACCACATTATAACCATATGAATTGAAATGGGAGTTAAATGCTGCAATTTGTAAAACATGGCAAAAATATGACTCCTAACGTCATTGAAGTGCAGGGACTCAGTCCATGGGACTCATCTAAAAGACCATCCCAGGACTCATTACATTGAAAACCTATTTACATCAATGGTGCCGACACACGATACAGTAGTTCTGGGTTTGGCAGAAGGGTATAGGGTACAAACAAACTTCCAGGCTTTGCCTATAAGTTAAGATGTTTCTCTTAACCCATTCTGACCGGGCACCCATTTTGGTGTTAGCATCCCATTTTGGTGTTATGCTTTAGCTATTGAAAAATAGCAGATCTACAAGCTCATAGCGCGCCACCGAGTGGCGCGCTACGAGCTTGTAGGTCTGCTATTTTTGAAGAATCGAAGAACGACTGACATTTTTAGAATCTGATCTCAGGTCAGAATGGGTTAATCAGACCAGTGTGTGTCCAGTGGAAACCTCGTATGAATCTGATCTCAGGTCAGAATGGGTTAAGTCATGCCCCTGGCCCCGTGTCATCGTAATCATCTCCCATGAGTCAGCTTATTATGATTACCGCCGGTACTAAAGGCTATATGGGCATATCGTTTGGATTAGCCGCGGTTCTGGACAACTGGATATGTAGATGCTAGGTTCCTGTTAACCCATTCTGACCTGAGATCAGATTCATACGAGGTTTCCACTGGACACACACTGGTCTGATTAACCCATTCTGACCTGAGATCAGATTCTAAAAATGTCAGTCGCTCTTCGATTTTTCTAAAATAGCAGACCTACAAGCTCATAGCGCGCCACTCGGTGGCGCGCTATGAGCTTGTAGATCTGCTATTTTTAAATAGCTAAAGCATAACATGATGCTAACACCAAAATGGGTGCCCGGTCAGAATGGGTTAACGGCATGTCTTTCAAAAAACAAGAGAAAATATTTGAGAAATTATAATTAAATATATAAACATCCGTTTATAAATTCTCACACAGCATAACCCACCTGTCATGCATCTAGTCGTGTGCTCAGACCTACTTCAAAAACACATTTTCACTCAAACTTTACAAAACTGATTCTTCATTAACCGTGGCGTAGGAGGCATGTGAGGAAAATAAGAAGAAGAAGGAATTCAAGGCATCATGGAGTGAGTATAATCTCTCACGACTTGCAGCACCACTGCCCTAAACATGCAATGATGTTGTTGTTAGTAGGAACTATAGGAATAAACACAGATTGAGAAGCACCCAGGAGGAAGTTGACTAGTATGAATGAAAGGAATTAGCTAGCCAAACCGAGAAGGAGGTGGTGGTACCCCCAGAGGAAAAAAACAACAACAACCCGAATGCCATGGGTTCCCTGGTTGTGCGGTGAGTAAATGATAAGAAAGTCATTTTTACGGAATCCGCTTCTCAAGATCATCGTGCTAGATCTGTGACACATCATGGCACCAGTGTTGCCAGATGGTGTAAAAAAGTGGCCATGTCTACGGAAACAAGCCCAATTAAAAGAAGCGACTAGAGACCATGTGAACTGAACACACACACAGCAATTTGGAACTAGTCAAACTACACGCTCACAACATGCGTTGTGAGCTTGTACAGCTTCCTGTATATCTCCCTGGCAAAATTATTTTTACTTTAGAAACCCCAAAAAGCGCCCAACAAACCAATATTGTTTGTGTGTGCATATATATATATAGTTTTATTACAATGTAATTAAACAAAGTCTGTGACTGTCTGACAACGTGATTGACTTTCTTTTAGTATTCCTTAGTTTGTCGTCGTCACCCCTTTTTTTTTAAACACTCATAGATTTACGACTGCTTGCTGACTGGGCACAGTAGTGTGGCGACTTAAATTTAGCTCGCACGTGCAGTTACACAACCTTTGGCTGCTTGTGTGACCATGGCATGGCCCGTGAATGAAATGGCAGAGTGACACAGCGAGAGAGAGAGAGAGAGTTGAAGAAAGAGAAATGAATAATGAATTAATTATGTCTGATTAATCTTATATAAATCAGCACAGCACTGAGTTCATCATTTTTGTAATCACAAGATTAGTTTAAGAACAACTTTGCTTTTATTAAATAAACCTTTATTCACCTTTAAAATGCTAAACTGAAAACAGTTTACGCAAAAAACAGCCGTTAACTACTTAGTGCAAGTATAGCTCCCACCGCAGACCGCAGTGCATGTGACTAAAGGTTAAGCACAGTTCATGTTTCCGACTCTTCATTCACTCACGTGAATAACAGAAGGCCAAGCAAAATACAAACCCAACTGTCACACCTCAAAAACTAAACAATGGGGCCCTAAATGTACTGTATTTGGCCATGTCTGGTGCTCCGGCCATGATCAAGAAAGGTTTGGACCGAGTGGAAATGCTGACTATAGTGTCTAAAGCAAGTGTCCCAGGGGTCAGATCTGCCCCTCAAATGAGTTCAGTTCAGCCTATGGAAATGATTTTAAATATTCACACCCAGTTACTACTACCTCCAGTTATCTGTGTATAGAGCGTCGCAGGCCCGCCCCCTTTCAGAACGACGAGTGGCCCAGGAAATGATTCTCCATTCATTTTCTCCACAGGCTTTTCAAAAAGTATTCATATAAAGACGGTTACGCCGTGGACAACGCCAACTCGGATCGTGACAAGTCATGACAACAAACACAATGTTTTGTGCCGATCAAATAATTTGAAAGAAGAAAATAAAGGCAGGATAAAACACTATTTGTTTTGTTTTTCTTCTTGGCTTTGTCCGCGGCGTAACCGTCTTTATATAAATACTTTTTGAAAAGCCTGTGGAGAAAATGAATGGAGAATCCTTTCCTGGGCCACTCGTCGTTCTGAAAGGGGGACTGTGACACTCTATAGCAGTTGCTTTCTCCCTGTAATGCTGGCAACGTGACTGTTGTGTTGTGTTACCATTGGAAATTGTTGAAAACAGCAGGTTAACCACCTGCTACCGCAAGGGCCCCATTCGACACAGGGGTGTCAAATAATGGCCCGATAGATATCAGCTCGGCAGACATATTGGTCTGGCCCTACATTACATATCACATAATAATGCCATATACACTTTCTAGCCACAGTGCAGAACCCGGTGACAGCGGAGAAGGCAGGCTGTGTGGTTTGAAACTGATTAGCAAAAATTTGTATCATGTGGGCTTTCTTTTGGGTTGTTTTTTTTTTGCTCTTCAAAGTCAAACCTGATAAAAGCTGATTCCAATCTGGGTATATGCCACTATCTGTAAAGAGATGCACCGAATACTCTGGTCTGGACACAGAAAATATTCGGCCGAAAATGGCTAAAGGTGCATTTAATGCAAATGCATGCAGTGCAAATCTATTCATAATGCATTCAGTGCAAAAGAAATCACTGAATAGTCAAAACACGGAGTTACTACGTAACCTAAACTTTAAGTCTAAAAGCACGCCGCACCGAGCACACATTCCTGGCTGGCAAAAAAACGTATCAACCATGTTGTAGGTTCAGGTTGATATACCGTATATGTGGCTGGTTCACCATGTCACAGTCTTCTGCGGCTTGGAAATATTTCCAAATATCACAGATATTGTTACAATGTTTCAGCAGTCAGTCTGGAATGAATGCATTCAAAAGGGCTGAATGAATAATAGTGAAGTTTAATAGTCAAGTTTTGCCATAATCATGAATTTTTCCATAATCAGGTAGCTTTAAGGTACGGCCATGACAGCAATGGTACAAAAACAGTTTAAAATATATATATATATATATATATATATAATATTAATCAGATTTGGCTATTCGGCCAACCGTTTCCTATATTCTGTATTTGGTTTCGGCCAAGAATGGACCTTTCGGTGCATCCCTAAAGCAACTAAATAGTAGGTATTCTGTCTCTTCAGTGTCTCCACCACAATGAGTCATTCAAAACAGGTATGTGAGGATTGAGGAAAGTTAGTTAGTCAGCATTAATTCTCAGAAACTAATATCCGTCTGAGTTTTCTCATTCAAGTTAGTGCAAGAGAGAAGAAAAGGGTCACTTAGGCCGAGGAGTCGAGGCCTAGGATGGATGATGGGATACAAAAATGTCTTCTACATCCCGACAGTTCTCTGAAAAAGCTGTTTCTATGTCAGTGGTTCTTCGATTTTTCAAAAATAGCAGAACTACAAGCTCGTAGCTTGTAGATCTGCTATTTTTCAACAGCTAAAGCATAGCATAATGCTAAGACCAAAAGGGGTTCCCTCCCAAAATGGGTTAAGTAATCAATATGTTCATATGCAACAAATCAGAAAGTCTAAGGTTTACACTACTCAAGATACTACACTGCACCCCTGGGCCAGTACCTCAACTGCAATGTCAGTTGTGCTAAATGAGCCCAGCTTGAAATGACTATTATTTCAAGGGCTTTCAGGGCTTTCAGTGTTCAGGACAACACTTAAAGTTCCAGTAATTCATTATAGTTATACCGGGTACTTTATCGCAATTTGTATTATTTTCAAGTAAAAGACCACACCTGAGGGAGTAGTACTACTGTTGACCCTCAGTGACCCTTGTAGGCAGGCACGGGGCCGCAGAGTGCTGACGATAATAAGAGACAGCTGATAATCACTGCATGGGGTTGAGACCCATGTGCAGTAGTGCACACTTATTCCACTCAGCCTACATCATTCCATTATGTCAAACTTCCATCAGCAATGAACTGTGGGCATAACAGAATGGATCTCATCTCTGACTCTGGCCAAAGGGACTGACATCTTTGTACCACCCCTCCATATAATATCCATTTAGCCTCTGAAAGAGATAATTGTGTTCTGAGCAGAAGGTTCACACACAACACAAACAATACAAGCACATGCTGCAACAGGAGGAGCTATTCTTCAGTATAGTGTTAAAAAAAATACATTGCTGGAATGATATACACTCTCATGATTTCTACTTCCGTTTTACCTCATTCTACATTATTTGAAAGAGACAGAGTCTACTTTGGGTGGTTAATAGCAGAGTATATTTGTATGTCTCTAAATGTTATGATGAATTGAACAAGGTGGACCCTCTTGTAAACAAGTGTCGTGCTTTATTGGGTCGTCCACTCACAGTTAACAGTTTTTTGTATTGAGTTGTGCTTGAAATGTACTGTAATTCGGCAAACTGTTACTAAATACTTCAATCAAAACGTGTTCTGCGACGTCCCAAATACAGAAAACGTCCCAAGGGTCCCGAAAGCCATATAGGTGCTAACTAGTGTGTAGTATGATATGTTGTCTCGTGCCACTGGTACATGTTCAACATGTACCAGTGGCAACATGCATATTACTGAGTAATATGCAGTGCTGAGATTTTAGCAAGGCAATTTAGGCAAGGAGGGGGTAAGTTGTCAAGCCTGTTAGTTACCAAAGATAAAGGAATGGAGGTGGCGGTGGGCATATTATGAAACAACAATGATAAGGAAAGCGATTGTCCGATACGTCAACAATAATCTCCAGACAGACAGGGACGATGAAGTCGCGACGTCTCCGCGACGCCTCTCTCTGTCTGTAAAAAAAAAAGATGTGGCAATTTGCTTGCTGGGGAAGTTAAACAGCTAAGCTAACGTGTCAACAGTCCCCAAAAAAAGCAAACAGGCTTTGGTTTCTTCTAAACTGCTAAAGCAGGCATGGTAACAGCACGTCATCAGGCCACAACACCACAAAACGGACCCCGGGCCTGGACAAAATAGTGGACGTGGTGGGCTAGTGTTTTTGTTATTGTTGTTAGTACTGATGTTTTCTTTATGGTCATCTGTCTGTCTGCCCCCAACGGCTAATGTAGCCCATACAGGCTAACTTTAGCCTGGTATGCTAGCATCGCTCAACGGGGGCGCCCCGACAAAACTATGTGTCAAACAAAATCAACATAAACATGTTCTGATCTTCGTAACTTACCCATGTCAAGAGGCTCTCACACAGCTCCATTCGATCCAAAGACTCCGACGTGGTAGTCATTGTAACTTCACGTAAACTCTAAAAGGGATTTTTGTTTTGGGGGGAAAGAGCTTTATCCACTGGCTCTGATGCGGTGTTTCTTTCTACGATATGATTCTGTTCTGAATCTGTTCGGCTCTGTAACATTGTGACGTAGAGAAGAGGCGGGTCCTGGCTCTGGTAACAGTGTGACGTATAGTGGAGGCGGGGCCCAATAGGCGGAGTCTACGTTGGATTTAAAAATCACACCAGTGTGAAGTGAGGGGCGCTAATATATTAAAGTCTAACTCATGTTGATTAGGTGATGTAATGGACTGGTGATGTAAAACAAACAGTGCCAACACAAACATTAAATGCCATTAACAATAGACAATATGACATGAGGGACAATATGACGTACATTTTCCCTTCATTGTCAATGGCGTTGCCCCTCAAAAGGGAGCTGAAAGGAGTTCAAAGGTGAACATATATAGCACATTGTTATTGTCTTGATATTACAGCGGTGTAAACAGTAGGAAATATTTCCTGCTATTTTAACAGGCTTTAAAACTCACCTTATAGATGAAAAGAAAACGTATGTAAAAAATACTATGTAATAATATAATAGGTAATATGGTAATTATCTCTGCCACTCCCAGCTCAAACCAGTTTACACACACAAACACACAAGGGTCCACGATGGTAATTAGCTTTCCTGCTTTATTATCGTTTCATCCTTTTGCCAGATATGTACAAAATGTTTATGTACAGTATATGCCTCTTGCCAGTAAAGATGTCAATAAACCAATCAAGCTTTAAAGTGTACTCTCTCTGCATCCCCAGATTCTGCTGCTGTGCATGTCTCCATCCAGTGGTTGAAAAATAAATAATTCACATAACTGAAAAAGGAATATCTGAAAGCTCTTAAAAGTATGCAGAACCGACAGCAGACGTAATAAAGAGCGAGGTGTCTCCGAAATGGTTGGTTGCAGGGCTTCTCAGTCCAATTGTTTTGCCAGAGCCTTTAGATATTTGAGCATTGGAAGGAAAGAGGACGAGGAGAGCCATAAGCAGTACCACCAAAGTGTCAAAGAGGGCCTGAAGATGTGGCTCAAATGATGCAATAGGTTCATCTTTATGAACCTATTATTTTCATTAGATTTAAATACCTATACACGAGGTACTATAATGTATACTTTTGGATGATACGAGAGTTCCTCACACAATTATATGCACATTTGAGATATGAATGAACCCGATAGATCCAGCTTGAGGGAAGACATGGCTGTGATACATTCACGACGGTCCATTTTTTAAAGTTGACAAAGAGTGTCAGATTATTGTCCAAACTGATGATATATCAGATTCTATTCAGCATAACATTTATATTTGTAATTGAAAATATACACATCTGGCTTTTTGTTTGTTATTGTATTAAATAATAAGTTTGAAATGCCTGCTTTTTAGCTGAAAACACCTGGACAGTGAGCAGTAGTGCATTTGTCCACAAGTTGTCCCCAGCAAGTGGATATCTAAAATAAACTCAGCAAAAAATGGTTCGGAACTTTGGTGCATTATGTTTCCACTTTAGTAATACCAATTGGTATTATGTTTTATATCCTTTTAATCAGTGATTAGTCACCTTTACGAGGTATAGCTTGTAAGGATCCGGCATCCATGGGATGAGAAACACAGCAAAACGTGTGGGTAACACCTCCAAAAACGATGTGGCAAAATGGCAAGTGGTTGGTATTCACCCTTGCTTTGAGTTTCTTATTGGATTGGATGATTGCACTCTCACACAGTAATGAGTTCCCTTAAGGCTCATACATAGTCTGGATTTTCGATGGTGGGGTGACCACCGAACTACAACATGACGTCACGAGCCGCGGTGAAGAGCAAACCACCGCCACCGCTCCAGCCCTTCTCTCTGTTTTCACTCACCACCGCTCAACGTTATTTCGCGGTGGTCAGCTCACCACCGAAAATCCAGACTATGAATAGGCCTTAACACTGAGTGTAAAATTAATAAAGTGTAAAAATGGCCAATATGTATAGTTTTTTTTCCTTATTACTGTGTGAGAGTGCAATCATCCAATCCACTAAGAAACTCGATTTTGGCAATTTTCTTGGAGGCGCTACCCACAAGTTTAAGCTGTGTTGCTCATCCCACGAACACCCGATCCTTACAAGCTATACCTCGTTGTAAAGGTGACCAATCTAATTTAACATACAATATCAATTGGTATTATTAAAGTGGAGAAACAATGGATCAAAGTTACATTGACAAAAAGTGATTTTTTGATATCTTGTCCACTTAGACTTGGAACTGTCTTACGTCAATCTATGCCAAAATTAACAGTGCATACTATACAAAAGCATTGAACTTTCCCCTTTTAACTCATAAATTATGGCCAGACTGTAAAAACGAATTATTTGAGGAACAAATAAACGTATCAATCAACTGCCCAGTGCCCACCTCCTTCTTCCAGGGTCTCTTTGTCCCGATACGAGTTCAAAAGTGTCCACATTTTATTAGTTAGCCAATGAGTCTCTGCGTTACCACCTCTCTATACATGATGGAGATGTAAATAAACAGGAGGAGGATGACGAAGAAGTCGTCCAAGAAGCCCAGCAGGCCGAAGAGCGCCTCAGGCACGAAGTCAAGCGGTGAAGCTAGGTAGGTGAGTGCACCGACCAGACACAGGAGGATCCGGATCCTGAACATCCAGAACAACCCGCCCACTGAAAACATCTCTCTGAAGGCATGGCGGAGCAGGGTGGGAACATCTCGGAGCCTGTCCATCACCTGGAGGGAACAGGAGACACAGGCACTTTAGTTTAGAATCATCACGATGGAACTCAAAGCAGTTGATGTGGATCTGCAAGGAAAGGATAACACGAAGAGGAGCAAGCTCCCTGTTATAAGAGGCCCACTAACTGAATTATCCTTGGCCAAGTAAAATATTTACTATTACTAGTAAAAAAAAACAGATGTATATTAGTAGTACCTGAGATATAGGCAATTCTGGAACTTTTTGTCCTGAAAACACTGGGGAATAAATTAACACTACAATCGTGCCTGTAAACAATAACTGTCAACTGAAAGAACGGTTGTGATGAACATTAGGGCTGCAAGCAACTATTGTGAATAATCACAGCTCTAACTATCGATTAGAAAAGTAAAATAGTTGATCTCTACTCTCTTTCCAGTCTCCCCGATGTACACTACAGGCCAATGAAGCAGACAAGACATCATTTTAAATTGGCCAAAAGTACACTCACAGATCGCGGCTGTCCAGAGAACCTGCGGTTGTAGTCATTGATGTCTCTAAGGATGAGCTGTGGCTGTGCCTCACCATCCGCGACCCTCTGTGGGTCGGCATGCTCATGGAAGAGAGGGAAGAGCAACGTCACCTGGAATTAAGAATGATAAGAAAAAGTGTTATTTACTAATAATAACAGGTATATCTATATCAAAGTTGGCATCCTAGTCCTACATAATACTTTTCAGCACATATCAGTACAAACCCAGCACAAATGACAATGACAATATTCCTTGACTTGGTATGTTTTTATATAATTTACACATTTTACAAGCTGTATAGCTCAGAACTAAATAAAAATAACTGTGCTACATTTGTGCCAATCTTTTTCAGTGAAAGACACCTGTTCACTTGTGCTGGCATGTGCTACATTTAGTTGCTCAAGCATGTACTGCGCTGAAAGGCGCAAAGGGTGTCAAAGCATAGGGGACCATAGCAAGCAAAACATTACACTTGTACAGTATTATTAAGTGAAGTTATTACAGGACATTTTTCGCTTTTGGTAATAATTTGATAAGCCTGTATTTGTGACCAGGACATGATGTAGGATGGCTATTAAAAACGAACCAGTCGGCCAGGAACAACAAGTGTATGGTGCTGCCGGATGAAGTTGCTAAACGCAAGTAATAAAACATTTGATATAAAAAACAAGCAGTCTCAGGACCAGTGTCAGTGTGCACAATGTAAGTATCGTTTTACTTTTGTTTTACATAACAGTTAGGGGCCTAATTTCAAGGTTTGTAGTGATAACACTTGTCACTTTGTTTTTGTAATATAATCACTCACTGTTCAGTGTTACATACAGTACATGAATCAAACAAGGTTGGAAAGAAATACATTTGGCTGTACTACAAAATAACTTCTATTCCTGTAGTCTCACCATTTGTCTGCAGATGGGGCAGTTAATAGCCCCCAGCCAAGATCCAAATCTCCAATATGCCACAATACAAGACCCTGTAGAAAAAGACAATTAGTTTCCATTAAGGTAAACGTATTCTTAAATAAACTATGTTCATACTCGCATAATTTGGAATGTGTTTATAGGTCTAAGATGGTGATTATTTTGTGAATAGAAATAACTCGGTTTCTGTGCTTATAAATGGCTGCTCTGTGATTGGTTAGAATGGAAGTACCGGTAGTTAAAATAATTATCATCCTGCTAGGGATGTTATTAGTTAATCGCTGTTGAGAAATTATTCAATTAAACGTAACAGTTAATTAATCTTATTAATTAATTTTCATTTATTTTCCTCATGCAAAGATGCCATTGCCTTTTGTATTCTTTCTGTGCATCAGCAAAATGTAGATTTTTGTGTTGTAGACATCGAGGGAAATTAAGATTCTCAGATTGATCAACTAACCGGTTAATCAATCGATAAGGTTATCAAAACATGTTATCAATTAATCGATAATTCCCATCCCAAAGTCAAAGTCGTACAATTAGTCACACACGTTACCGCAGTGACATTTGTTCTCCGCATTTGACCCATCTCTTTGGCGCGGTGAGCCGCAGCGTGCATCGCGCTCGGGAATCATTAGTTGATTTGACCCCCTAATCCAACTCATTGATGCTGAGTGCCAAGCGGGGAGGCATTGGGTCACTTTGTTGTCAAGAGTCGCCCAGAACTTAGAATTCTATACTAGGTCTTCTCCTTTTTACCCAATACACCAAAGCTCTGTGCCGAATTGGTGATTTACAAGCTCAAAGCAGTGACAGCACGTCACATTGCGAAGCGTTGTGAGCTTTTCGCCAAACATTTCTTCAAAAATAGAACGGCTATTTTTGCCCGAAGCGATTTGATGTAGGCCTTGTAGGGTAGACGGAAGAAAGCAGTCGAAGTACAGTTTTGTAAGGCCAATATATGCTTCTTCCGACGTCCAAACTGTTCTGTCCGAACTTCAGATTGGCAGTCTCAAGCCTTTCCTCGTAACCTGTGCACATCCAGATGTCCTGACTCTCCAAACTATAGAACTTCCTAAAGCCTGTCCGAACCCTGACGTCAGAATGAGTATGTATTGCGCTGAGAGTTTAAGTGGTTATCTTAGGATATTTGTATTGTCCAGCCTGGTAGTGTCTCTCTTACCACAAAACAGGTGTCCACAATTAGTCTCCACAGGCAACACAGCCTGCTGTAGACATACGGGGCAGGACATGTCTGTATAAAATTGTTGTCTAGCCTCTGATGGAGTGCTTTCATCCTGGGATGAAGGAGGAGAAAGAAAAAAACATGTATACGAGCATTTAATGTATAGGTTACAGTACTAGAAATATCTGTTTAGTACTTCTGACAAGAAATTCATGACAATAGGAATTAGTCTGTCCCTAAAAAATATTCAACATGCGTGATATTGGACGGATTTGGATTTTCCAATATACACACTACAAAAACAGTAACTTGCAAAGTTTGCAAGTTTGTCATACCCTTGTCCAGACAGGGTAATATAACCACCTAGCTACAGTAAAGTCCTATTTCTACTCCAGTTTTACCGCAGTGGTTGATAAAACTACAACATGACGTCACGGCCACGCCACGGTGATAAGCGTCTCACCGCTCACCTAAACACATCTTTCTATTTTTACTTACCACCATTTTGGTGGTCACCTTATAACCTAAAACTGGAGTATGAATAGGCCTTAAGTCTACTATCTATTCCTTGGATAAGGCTAAGTTTTAAAACTCTGCTTACCTGCTCTGACTGGAGCTGCTGTCGGACAGCTCGGACATGTTCCTGGTTCTCAGGATGAATGTTCTGCGTATCATCTCTACAAAGGTTAAATGAAAGAGAGATTATTATGCATGCATTCATTCTACTGTCTGAATTGAATGCCAACAAACTCACAATACTGATGTATTTAGTCAAATACCATTTTGATTTCAACTCTATGCTATCAAACAATACTTTTGGTCCCACAGTGCAGACTTACACAGCAGCAAACAGAACTATACTGCAAAAGTGCTTCACGTCTGCTTTGACACTATAAAAGGGAGATTTCACTTTCATGAAAACCTTTCTACTCAGGCTTATGTGAACACTCAGGGCAGTTCTTAAGTTGCGTGATTCAGTAATTAGATTCATTTTAGCTGCCCCGCCCCCTTTCTATACAAACCCATTATAACTTAAAACTCCAACTTAAAACTCCATGATAGATTCATCAAAAACACCTTTTCTGTTGATTGCTATTGTCCTTCTAATACGTGAGGGGCTGTGGTTTGTCATTTACCGTTTCAATTTATTTTTAATATTTATTTTGGAAAGTAACCTCAAGCTCCAGCTCCAAAATCAAAAATAATTATTAAAAATAAATTAAAACAGTGACAAACCACGGCCCCTCACATATTAGAAGGACAATATCAGTCAATAGAAAATAGGTTGGGTGTTTTTGATTAATCTTAAATGAATGGTTAAAATTGAGTTTTTAGTTATAATGGGTTTGTATAGGAAGGGGGCGGGGCAGCTAAAATGAAGATCTAATATCTAAATACTGACTGAAGCAACTTAAAAACTGTCTGGGATGTTCACATAAGCCTGAATAGATGATGAAATGACCAAAAGTTTTTTTGAAAGTGAAATTTGCCAACACTATTCCCATTGCTACTCATGAGAGGTCCTGTGCAATACTACAGGGATTTATTTCCCAATTAACCACATGAACCCTTGGGCCTGGGCATATTAATAATGATAGCTTGGGACCAGGCGGTGGCGAAACCGTCTGGGCACCCGACTGGTGATAGCTTGAATTTATATAGCGCCTTTCATGAGCCCAAGGACGATTTCTTTACATACAAAACAATGAAGGAAAAAAAATAAACTATGTAAGAATATGTCATAATAGGTGAGCATTCTGCGATAATATCACTACGAGCTCTTTGTGACACGCTCCTTGTAAAAGAAAAAATAATGCTTAAACTTTCATATTATTTATATGTGGGTGACTGGGTGAGAGCAATAGATCTAAGTCAATACCTGCAGAGCAGGGTCAGTAAGCCTCCCAAGAAGGCAACACTGAGCACCACCACAAACAGAACCTGGTTGCTGACTCCCTCAATGATTGTGTCCTCATCTTGGATCATGTAGTCCAATTCCCCGCAATGACTCTCCTCCATCACACACACAGTCACTCATAGCCTACAACAGTAAAGGACAAACAAAAAGTAGTCATCAAATACACTGAATGTAAGCAATTTCACAAACATAGTGGCCTATCAAATAAAGTTGTTTAAATACATCTGGCAGAAGCCCATGCGAAGTCTACAATTCAGATAGTCTATCTATGATACATTTTGGAGCTTATAGATCCGGGACGGACGTTGACAATAGTTAAAGGCCAGTCCCAGTCCACACCAATGCAACTACTAGTCACAACACAACTCATTGCAAGGTTGAAACATAACCGTTTCCAGGCCTCTTCTCTATATCCAGTTTCCACACCACGATCCTTGCTAGCCTGGCTCCAGCCCTGAATATCTAGCCAAGTGAAACGAAATGAAAATTCAGACTGACTGAGTGTCAGGCTTGCAACAGTTGCAAGGAGTTGCGAATCATTGGTGTGACGATCGACCAGCACATGTGCATATTATTTTGTTATTACTATAGTGTAGCGTTATATATCAAAGTGAATCCGTCATACTGCACATTATTTCCAAGCTCTTTTTGTTGCAGTTTGTTTCACTATTAATTTCTCAGCCAATATGTCTGAGAAAGTTTAGTGAATTATATAATTTTATTTCGAAACAACACATTTACGTAATTGCACAGCTCTTGCCAAAAGAAGGGACAAACGGTTACATAATTGCACAGCTCTTGCCAAAAGAGGGGAGATTTTTTTTTTGATTGATTGTCTTTTGAAATCTATAGAAAATCTATAGCAATCTATTTGAACAGGCAGGTAATTTACACAATTATCACAATAATAACCAAATGAACCCGCAATCCCGCAGTTAACTTGGCATAACTTGGAAGTTATTGGTTGTCATCGATTCAACAGTACGTCGGACAACAAACCAAGATCTTAAAACCGACCATACTGTTGTCAAGTTAGAAATTAGCGTTCACTATTGATTGTTTTGTCAAATACAGACAGTATTAATGAACGCTACACACTCACACACGGTCCCCGGGCTAATGTTAGCATACTGAATCTTTCATATCAGACAGACAGTAGATTATCGATTGCAAGTGACGCCAATTAATTGACGACACGTACGACACGAAATTTGTTTGGCATGTTGTCACGTACACGTTGTTATAGTGATAATGGTGTTAATGATGTTAACGGTACCTTGTAGCCTTGCTGCCCACCTGTCAGTCAGTACCACCGGCCTTGGTACTGTCTCTACAACAACACGATCACACCATAGAGTATAGTTTAGAAGAATAAAACAAAAACATATCTGGATCGAAACCAAAACACTCAATGGAGCTACTGTTTTCCGCACTCATGCAATGCAATGCATTGTGGGAGAGTCCACAAGTAGCTAACGGAGTAATCTCAATTCAATTCAAATGAGCTTTATTGGTATGAGAAAATAAACGTTTACATTGCCAAAGCAAGTGTCTAGGTCGTCCTCACATTTGCGTTCTAGTGTAGCGTAAAAAAGTGTCACAAATACAATAAAAACAGTTGAAAATGGGGGAAATAAAATACAGTTTACAGTTGGAGGGGTTACAGCATTTTGTAAACAGAGCTATGTCACATTGCATCGTTATGTTATAACAGGGTATAAAGCATTTTATTTTATTTTTTTGCAGTCACTTTGGGACAAATGGCAGCATTTTTCTCAGGACTATTTAAATAGTATACAGAAAACTCAGATTTAAGATTACAGATTACTACTTGGTACAGATAGTAGTCCTTAGGGTGGTTGTATCGGCTATCCTTCTTTTGTCACAAGTTCTCAATCGATGATTTTTGTTTTTTTAGAAGTGTCTCTAAAATAAAATTAAAATGTCATGATGAATTGAAATGAACAAGGTGCACTTGTAAACAAGTCTAGTGCTTTATTGGTCGTCGACTCACAGTTAACAGTTTTTTTTTAGTTGTTCTTGAAATGTACTGTAATTCTGCAAACTGTTAATAGATACTTCAATCAATCAACCAATCAATCAATCAATCAATCAATCAATCAATCAATCAATCAATCAATCAATCAATCAATCAATCTCAGTAAGAAGACTTGCATAAATCAGTCATATGTCGCCACCCTGTGGTTCTTACAGAGCATTGCACGTCCGTATACTTCCTGCTGTAACATTTCATTTAGGGCGGAGGAGGAGAGGCGGAAGCAGAGTAGACATTTCTCTTTCACTGACTGAGCACAAACGCTTGTATTTATCATTCAAGATGCCGGTGAGTAAAAGCCTCAAAATCTAAACAAGCATCGTTCTGCCGTGAGATTTGGTGGGGGGGATAATATTCTTATTGAAACTAACTATCTGTGGATGTCGATGATGCAGCAACATTGGATAAACTGTGGGCAAATAAATGACTCGAGCCCTCTTGCTATCCTGGTTAGCTTACTAACTAACTAACGTTAGGATGCGTGGATTATTTATCAACTGTAGATTCACAAATGTAAACAGTTTACGCAAATCAATAGGGTTACATGTGTACACTGGCCGAGTTGTACACATGGGTGGCTTGGGCTGTGTAACGTTATTTAAATTGAGCATTTTGTTCCAGGCGTACCATTCCAGCTTGTTGGATGCAGACACCAAAATGATCGGAAACATGGCTATGCTTCCACTCAAGACACAGTTCAAGGGACCTGGTCCCAAAGAAAGTATGTTTCCGTACTACGTTTCATATTCATCTATGTAATATGAAATAATAATATCAAAGAGAACACACCACAGCTGTCACTGTCAACTGTGTCAAGTAATGCGTGAACATCACACTGGTACTTTAAACCTGTACTGTATAAGTAGTGTACTATAATACAGGAATTGGGTCATTGGACAGTCCGAGGCCACAGTTTGCTGATTTCCATATGGTCTGATGTGTCCACAGTTCATCCGTTTTTATGTCGAGCTGTCAGAGTGTGTGTGTGTGTGTGTGTGTGTGTGTGTGTGTGTACACACACACACACACACACACACAAACAGGGCAGCACATCAGCAAACAGGAGTGTGTGTTCCTTGATAATGACCACTTTGTCATTTCAGCCAAAGACCAGGATATCATCGATGAGGCTATCTATTACTTCAAAGCCAATGTCTTCTTTAAGAATTATGAAATTAAGGTGAGAACAATAATCTTGGTTCCTTCCAATGCAATTGGTATGTGACTTGGTGTGACAATATGTTTTAGGGAAGTGACTGACTGGGGCCTAACAGGCCTCTATCAGCCGCTTTAAACATGAACCCAAATGTATTCTAAATCAGTAGTTCTCACACTTTCAAATGTTTAAAAAAAAATAGCAGATGTACAAGCTTGCAGCGTGGCACAAAGTGAGTGACACGCTCTTGAGCTTGTATATATGCTATTATTGAATAGCCAACGCACAAATCCAGCCAGACCCTTTATGTAGCTGTTAGCATTCAATGTCATGAATTCTCCCTATTCTTTTGTTTTTAGACAGCAGTTTTTATTTTCTTCTTTTGTAACCCTGCCACTTGGTGTCGCCTTTTGCTCAGACTGTTTCTCTGCTCTTTCTCCACATGTCTCAACTTGATTCTGCCCTCAGCAATGCAATCTTCTCATAGTTTTGTAGTAGTTAAGACATGATGGGAACTGCACTTGAAGCATGTTCATGTCATAGTTTGCAGGGAGTACACTGTGGACAAAATACTTGATTTTAACCGGTAGTGTTGTTTTTTCAGAATGAAGCAGACAGGACATTGATCTATGTCACATTGTACATATCTGAATGCCTAAAGAAGCTACAGAAGGTAAACCATGCATTAATTACATTGTATCCATCTACGTATAAGTATACAATGAACCTAGTATATTTTACTTCCAGCATAATACTGTGTTTATTTAACTCTGTGTAAACCCAAATGCATCTGTTCAATTTACTGGTACACTAAACTAAAATATGTTAGCAGAACAAACAAAACAGGAAGATGTGTTTAATCCAAACCGGGGACACCATTTTGAAGTATTGGTACAATAAATATGTGACTGATAATAGTGTTATTAATTAGTGAATTAAAATAAATAAACTGGTGGGTTAGCCTCCTTGTCACTTGGGCTGGTAAAGTGGAATTACATTGTGTGGAATTTGTATTGTTTGACTGTAATCCCATGCAATATACTCTGCATATCTTTCATGATGACGAGCGGCCAGGGAGATAATTTCCCTTTCATCTTTACCATAGATGTTTCAGAAGGTATGTATTTAAAGACCTGTAAGTCCTAGGCTTTACAGGTCTTTAAATAAATACTTTCTGAAACGTCTATGGGAAAAATGAATTGGAAATTCTCGTCTGGGGCGGGACTGCAACGCTCTATTGCGGACTTCAATTGTGATGAACCGCATTTGAATAACTGCATATTGCCTCTTTATTTGGCGAATGTGCAAAGCACATTTATGAATCGCTGCAATTCACCCTTACTTGGCTTAGGAATAGAAATTAATTAATAAATAAATCAATAAATGAGTCGCATTGTTTAGTGATATCACTCACGTATTGCTGTGCGTTGATCTTTCCAGTGCAGCTCCAGGGGCCAGGGAGAGAAGGAGATGTATACTCTGGGCATAACTAACTTTCCCATCCCTGGAGAACCTGGTTTCCCCCTCAATGCTATGTATGCCAAGCCTGTAAACAAGCAGGAGGAGGGTACGTAAAACTTGATATTCACTGTCCCTTTCTATTAGAAATGAACAGTTTCTCTACTGTAGTATATAAGTTATGAGCCAAATATGCTGTTAATTGTTGTTCTGTTGTGAGCTCTGACGTCCTGAAGGTAAGTTTGACAAGTCATGTTGTGGTGCGTAATAATGCCAACGTGAATGTCTTTCCTCATTTCAGAAACCATGAGGGCGTATCTCCAGCAGATCCGCCAGGAGACTGGTTTGAGGCTCTGTGACCGTGTGTTTGACCCTCAGACAGACAAACCTAGCAAGGTGAGAAATTGTTGGACACAGAACATTGATAAAATAAAGTCTAAATAGTTTTTTCTACTGCATTGCATAAATCTAAATTCTGTCTTCTGATTTTAAAAATAACAATCGGGGATTAGTAATCGGCACATGCACTACATCAATATACAAAATGAGTGACATTTTTTTAGTTAAGGTTTGGTTCTAAAATACTGCATCCGTGATTTGTAAGAAATAATAGTGTACGGTACATTCTCCATCTGCTCGGCTGTTTAATTGATGGAACACTATACAAACAGCTAGTCTTAACATACAACGTACAAATTCCAAATATAGTCGTGTCATACTTTATTTTAACATGCCAATGCAGTGAATGGCCTGGCTGAAAGTTGTCTTTATAACAGTGGCTTCTTTCTATATTTCTTCTCAGTGGTGGGTGTGCTTTGTCAAGAAGCAGTTCATGAACAAAAGTCTGTCGGCTCCTGGACAGTAAACAACTCATGATGTCCACTTTGTACTCTGCACATTAATTAATGGGTGGATTTTTCTTTTTTTTAATATATATATATATATCTCTTTTGTGCTTCTGGGACTGTGTGGTCAATGTGATTTTTATATTGAATACAAGGCCATGGCCAAGGGTATGTTTCAACTTGTCTGGTTGTTAATCTTTTTGAGCTGGTGCTTAATAATAAAGCAATCATAGAGATCGGAAATGAATCTGTCATATTTAATCCTGTGCCTCACATTTGAAAGTGAATAAAGTTGTTCATACTGTACAATCATGTTTTTCAACTGATTAAGGAAAAGTATAATTTAATGCAGCACTGTCATTAAATAGTTATGTAGAAATGTAACGATGTTAGTGAATATTCACACTGAGCTTTATTGCTTGTAAGAATGTACACAAACCTTTTAAATGGTTGAAATTGCACACCTAAAGACTAAAAATATCATACAAGGAGCGTTACATGACATCACCTAGATCAGTGGGTTTTCAAACTTTTGCCTAAAACACACCAATGGGCAAGTTAAAATATCATGGCATGACTTCATACTAGCAGTTGTGCAAGATTAACATGCCCAAACTGTGCACAGCAACTTTTAGATCTTTGTTTATGTATATTGATTTTGCCTCTTAGGATTAGGAAATGACTGTTATGTCAATTATAAAATTTAATAGTTGTGTATACAGATTGAAAAGTGTCTCGCAAACAGTTTGGGACCCACTGACCTTGACCATTTACCTGAATGGTATCGTACATTGCAGGAACAAACATGAGCTTCCCCAAGGGAATACAAAGGCAGGTAACTTAGTTTCTATACAATTCTTCATATTTACATACAGTACACAAACATAGGGCAAAACACTAGGGCTGAGATCTTTTAATATTACAAAAAATATCTGCTTCATGTCTCATGCTTGATTTTTGGTTTCTCAAAAATACATTGAGCTAAAAAAAAAAGTGGAAGCATCCCGACGTAAACTTTCATTTGCTTACAAGGAGAGAAATTAAGGCAATGTTGTGATGTTTCCCCCCTGATGAGAAGGAACACTTTCACTGCCGAGCACTTAGTCTCTCTATCACACTCAAAGCTACAAATGTTGCAAACCTGAAATTGCATAAGTGAGGACACTGTAAAGGTAGATGGCTCAGTGTTGCAGGTTGAATGAAAATATCTTCAAAAAAAAAAGAGACCATGCAGCTATATAAACAAAATAAATGAAAAGTAAACTCACCAAGACAATTGGGTAGAATAAGTGGGTGTACGTTTCTCTAGATTGTTTTTACAAATGATCACATCAGAAATGATAGGCAACTCCCTCTGTTGCAGCCAAGCCTGTGGGATAGTAGCGGCTGGTGCTGATTTTGTTCAGAAACCCAAACAAAACCAGTCAACTTTTTCAATTTTTTTCCTAAATGTTTAAAAGCTCTGGATGGTGTGCCTCCAACCAATTCAAATTTCAATGTAATTGATGGGTGATTTAGTATAACCTCATTGATTTCTGATTGTGTCATTTCCTTAGCAAGTATTTAAGTTTAATAAGGGAACAGAATCACATAAGGATTTTTTTTTTTTTTTTTTTTATCGTGTCTTGTTTTGCCACGAGATATACCCTTTAAATGAGCCACCCCTGCTTGCAAGTGTCAAGATTTACCAGTTTACTGTATCACAAAGGCTTGGGACAACGATTAGCAGCAGTCTATAAAACAACTGTAGTACTAAGCAGAATTCCATACATTGTTTTAATAGTTTAGAAATCCACCATAATCAGACCATACTACTGCCACCATCTAATGTATTTATCATTGTACAGTTGTCTGCATACAAACATCCTTAAACATAAAAAAGGGGGAGGGGGTGGGGGCAGGGACAACAACTAATTTGTTGCTATACTGGACCATACTGTAAGCGCATGTTCATGCCTGGCAATCATATTATTCAACGGTTGAGCTTTCAGTGTAACCACTACTTCAGTCCCCTTCAATTCCTATCTGGGAAAAAAACAAAACAAACATCAATCACAGTAACAAATATTTTTGGTTGGTTACATGTTGAAAAAGCCTCCATACGGTAATACTGAAATGACCATGTAGAATCTAAATGGTCATTTGGATAATCTAAATTTTAGCCAAATATTGATGTGGTTCGAAAGCAAACCTTTGCCCTCATGAAAACAACGCGTTTATGTAGGGGTGGCTAATATGATGAAGGTACATACATTGGCAATGAACAGTGCCTCATGATTTGCTTTGACGGAGGTTGTGTGCATTGTGCGTAGTCTGCAATCCACTATCACCAGTAAAAACGAGTAAACAAAATATTTGAAATTTGTCAATTCATTGCAATTCTTTCTTCCTGTAATTTGGGTTTTGTGATCATAACCTTGCGAGTTTATCATCCGTCAACGTTTGTACTTCCTGGGAGTGACGGTTGTACGGACAATATCCATAATGTACACTTCGCTCTGCATCGTTGAATAAAATGTGGACTGACTGAAGCCAGATCACGACATATCATCCACTCAAATTACCCAAGACATTCGAGGTAACTTGTATATTTACCATTTAAAATGACCACATAAAAAGATTATACAAAGATAATCTTACAAAAGACAAATCATGCAAATTCATACTCCCTTCGCAACTCACAGGGTGTTCCACAAGCATCGGCTGCTGGCTGAATAGCAAGAGTATTTAAACATTTCCAGCTACTTATTTACCCTCTCACGAGCTTCATCTCGACTCTGATCGTCCGAGGATCAACGCGCATCCAACGAATTACAAATGAAAGATCAACTGTTACACATTGCTTGTTTGTGTGTGCCTGTCACACATCTAATATAGATTTGTCTGTCTCATCAAATGTTCACTCACTTGTATTTTATTATAACGTTAATGTTGCGTGCGCGCGCGTGTGTGTGTGTGTACTGTGTACGTGTCTCATCAGTCATACTTGTATACAGTAGAGTTCAAAGACAGTCAAAATTATTTACCAGGTAAAGCATTTTTGTGCTGGTTAAAACATTTTATCATTTTTTCCCCCCACTACAACAGAACACAGCGGACCAAAATGGAAATGAGGCTTTACATTATTTGCTTATTGCTATGAGCTACTGTACTTACTTACCCTAATATGCCTTCCATCTAAGATGCTCAAAGTTCAATAAGACTTGTTTATAATTTGGTTATGGTCGCCTGCTAGAATACAGCCTAAAAGTGTGTGATAAACCATTTCATCCATTATGGGCCCATCCACCCAATCCTTTTCCCACCCCGGTTTTCGACTGGCTACCATTTCCACCCAACTGACTGTATTCACTTGTGGAACACCCTGAACTCACAGGAACATCATGTCATCAGTCAACACAAATCGCCTGACAAGTGGTGGTACTCACACTCCCAAGTTAATTAGAAAACCTAGTCAAAAGCCATCTCCTGACTTTTCCGTACACAGCGTGCAACTTTCTTCTTGAACTCTCCCCTGGGATCCTCCCTCCATTCTTTCTGCAGAGCAGAGCACAAAAAGAAAACCAAAGATATTTTGTCACAAGCACTTTTCGTTTCATAGCAGGCTACATATTTCTAAAAAAAACCAACGAAACAGACTTGACTGCTTTCAACCTGGCGTCCCTACGACGGGAATGTCATCATAGACAAAATGTTTAAAACAAAACCAGACCTACAAGCTCCCATCGCAATGCGACACATGAGCTTGTAGATCTGCTATTTTTGCTACTGTACATTAAAGCGACACTTTATTATTATTATATAGAAAAGGGCATTCATTTACAAAGCAACGTGAAACGGATCAAAATGGAGCTACAGGGTTTCTGCCCGACAGTGACAACATATCAATTATGAAAGTGCCATCAATATAGTATGAAGGAATAATGCTTTTTTTTTTGTATAGTTTATAATCCACTTCATATAAAGTATAGTGCCCAACGCAACTGAATTATAGGCTGTGTTTTAATTGCAGATATTATACATCAGGACTAACCCCAGCATACACAGCATCCAAATACAAAACCATAAAAAAGGCACTTACAGCTGCGTCTACATTGGCAGGAGATTCATCATTGGGGTCTGCCAACATGGAGATAACGCTGATCATGATGGTCTCCACTGTATGGATTGGCAGCCAACGCTCCTCTGGTTTCTCATAGCCGTATTTGTCCACTCCAGGCTCATGCAGAATTGAGATGCATACGTCGCCATTCTTTGCCACTGATAGCAAGCAAAATGGAGAAAAAAAATCAGACTATAGGATTTCTTATGTGTTCTGACTGATATGCATGCGTCGGTAGTCAAATCGGTCCAAACTTCGGTCTCAATGTCTCCCTGCCTACTGGATAACACTGGATATCCTGACTTTTAGTAAGTTAGTTTCTAGGCGGAGAAAATGTGTGTTGTTCATTACATTTCGGGCCACAAGAGAGGTCATGATTAGGACACATACACTGCACAGTATATTTCAAGACAATCTGGTCACTAGTTTTCAGGATATGTCCCAGAACACATATTCAGAATAAGTTAACATGAATCCAGCTTTCTTGCTTGATACCCAACCACTACAGGAGCTGTAAACCACTATATATAAATTCACAGACAGACTGCTGAGACCCGATTGTCTCTGTAATGTATACTCCCATATCCATATGATCACATTAAACCTTGATAATTACTTGAACAGATTGCGACTTCAGCGTGTTCCTGGAAAGTTACGGGTTTATTTCACATTTATGTTTGATTAGACTTAAGGTCCGTGCACACAGAGAGAGCGTTTTTCGGATTTCTAGCGGCGTTTCTCCACCGGGCTTTCTGAAAAACGCGTCCAGTGTGCAACCACCTTTAGTGTGAGGAAGAGAACAGACCGCTTGAAATATCACTAGTGGATGGATGGGGGAGCTATGTGTGGGCTGTCTTAATGTTATAACCAATAACATGTTTTTGTTTAACATAATGGTCTAGCCAGGGAGTCACATAATGGCCTAGCCAGGAAAGGATAGGCCGGGTTTACCTTACCATTGGGATGCCAGAGTTCTGTGATGAACTTCATCTTGGGAGGTCTCAAAGGGTAGTCATGGGGGAAGATCAGGTGTGCTTTGAAGAAACCTCCCTCACTGCAAATGACAAGACGACTGATCACAGTGACCCAAGGACAAGGGCGAGCAGTGTCAGTGAAATAGCAGAATATATCATTCACCGCCGTTTCATTTCAACTCACAACAGTGTATCTTGTGGACCGATGAGGACCACTTCCCACTGGTAGATGTCGTCGTCATCTATGAGACCAGCAGAGAAGCCCTCCACGGGGTTCTTGTTCAACTCTGGAACGACAATGGTCAAAGAGAGGCGCACGCACATCCACAAATTAACGGGTGCAGAATCCAAAAAAAAGTTACTAGGAAAAGAAAAGAGGCACGCCGTTTTTAAAAGCTCCCAAACAAATTATTGTATCGACAACTGAGCTGAAAACAATACAACGTTTTCGGCCTCAGGGGCCTTCTTCTCAGGTTACCTGAGAAGAAGGTAAGGTCTTTTCCTAACTCTGGAACAAAACACTTGGTTTAGGATTTAATATTGCCCCGTATACATCCTAGATATTGTCTAGGAGTTGAGATATTGTAATAAATTATAATGTTGTGAAAGACATTGTTGTCTAATCCTTTTAACGGTTACCACTTAAGCTTGCAGTGTAGAGCATATATTTTATTATTATTGCAAATATTAGATTTGTCTTTTTTTTTAAACATAGATAGAGGTCGCCCATTTAGTTAAAATAAAATAAATCCTGATATTTGATTTTGTCCATAAATCGGCTTGGTCCGAAATTAACAAACTGAAAAAAAACAAAAAAAACAAAAAAAAAACAATGTTTAATCAATCCCACATCATTTCCGAGCCTCCAAACCTGACATTGTTTAAGAGTGTGTCTCGGTCGATGTCAGAAGAGGAAAGTAAACACGTGTCTTCTAAAAGGATATATCCGACTCAGAGCTGCTCAGTCGTGACGTTATAAATATCATTAATGGACACATGGGAGTGCTGAAATACAGCAACGACTGCGGCTAACAAAGATTTAGCATTATGTTCGCATATAGTTCATTACGGACCTACGTCTTTAGGAAAACAACAATGACATAGCAGCTGTTGCCAAAATGAACACTTTAATAATAGAGATTTAGAGAACTTCTTACCTGAAAGTTGTTTACGAAGTAACAGTACTGATTGATCAGTCATGTTGTTGTGTGACTCTCTATAGCAGCGTTATAGGCGTGTTTTAAATTAAAGTAATGTCCCTCCAGTAAATACTAAAGAGCTATACGTTACTATCCGCAGCAGCAGTGTCGAACACGTTTGTTGCAGGGCCTGCTGTTGTTGGCTGGTGCTGTAATCTCCAAACAACTCAAGTTACCAGAGAGAGACTGAGGTTAACACTAACACACTGTTGTGTGCGTGTGTTTGTGAAGAACTCAAGCTGAAACAAACAAAGCGCGCATGCGCACGTTCAAGCAGTGCTTCCGGGTGCTTGCCAAGGAGTACATTGAACGAGGAGAGGTCAGGTGGTCCTATGGCTCTATTATGGGTTATCCTTGTGAAGCAACTTCACAGATATCACTACAGTCTGCCGTCTCTTCCTTCCCAGTATGTCTTGGTTGTCTTGTCAAGGAGCCCTGTTGTTATTCTCAACCACTTTAACCACAAAAAACATTGTACACATCAGCTATTTTATGAATTTGTGGGGGAAATGAAGAAAATTCTAATGGCCTAATAATAGTAAAAAAAAAAGTTTTTTTTGTGTGGCTTTCGCCTTTATTGAGGGCCCCTCCAGGTTTAATGTTTGTTTTTAGTTCAATGTCTGTTTTAAAAACGCCATACATTGACACGAAAACGCGTATTCAGGGCGGAGTCACCACCCCCCGGGTAAACTGTGATTTGCTCTCGTTCACTGCAATGCAATTTGCGGCATTTCCAAAACAATATTGCGCAGAGTAGCGATTATCAAACTTATTTGCAATGACATACGTTGAAAGATCTGTTGCCCGTGGACAAGGCACGCTACCTCCGCAAGTTAGATATTATCGGCATAGATGTTTGTCCGTATGTTATTAAGGATTGGAAAAAGTTGCATTGGCAGCCATAGAAAATTCTGCCAGGGTAAATGTCCCGGATGTGACGTTTTGGGGCGTTCCTGTCTTGTTTCGTGTCAATGTATTGACAATGAAGAGAAATTAATGTTTGTTTTTAGTTCAATGTTTGTTTTAAAATCGCCATTGACAATGAAGAGAATAGAGGGTAACAGGGTATGCGTGTGATATCATCATCATACCCGGAAGTTATGCGGGAAAGCCGAGTGGCAAACCTTGAGTTGACAACCCATACATCCAAACAGAAAGGTCCTATCTGAACAACATTAAATTCACTTTGTCACTCACTTTGCCACTCGATCTGCCATTCACTTAATTCATGCATGCGCATATACCCTCTATTTAATGTTTATTTTGACACTGTTTGTTTTACATCATCATTCTAACCCTATAGCAATTAGACTTTAATATATTAGCGCCCCTCACTTCACACAGGTGTGATTTTTTATGTCACAGACAGTATAGGCTGACAGGAAATGGGGACAGAGACGGGGGGGGACATGCATTAAAGGCCGTCGAACCCGCAGCCCACTGCCAGACTCAGAATACCATGCAGCCAAGGTGCCTGGACCGCTGAGCCACGGCCCAGGCCATAATATAGCACATTTTCCATAAAGGACCATACCATAAAACATATCTTCTCACAGCATTGGCCATATATGCCTATATATCGTTAAAACGTGTAAGATAAGCTGCTGTTATGGTGGTTCTTCTCATCAAAAGGTGTTGAGCTCATATGGATTGAGCAGAAGAAGTGTCCCAGAATAATTGTTCTAATGTGTCACATAGCGGGGCTGAGGCCTTATTATGCCCTTTCGTTTTGCAATCTGTCCTATATTAGCAAGTTGTCACCAGTTTATTCAGTGGCAATACCCATAGGACACCATGGAAGATTCCTAAAATCAACTGATGGGTTTGCCAATCCACCTTTTCTTTGGAGCAGTATACCTGCAGTAAGACGCCTGAGGGCAAGAAGCGACGGTCCTCGCCCCAAAGGGCTTTTTGAATTAGAATCCTGAATTATATATGTTTTGCTATTTTTGAATTGGAATCCTGAAAAGTATTTTTTGTTTAGTTATACTTATAGGCTATACTTATATGCTAACTTTATGAACGTAACTACAAACTATACATTGGACACAGAAAAGACAATAAAAGTGTAATAACTATAGCTACTAATATATAGACTGAAGTCATGAAAGCGAGTAATGTTTTCATTTTTGGAAATCAATTAATATATCCGTTGAACTTCAATAGCTAAATGTATAACATATAATGCTTAAAACACCAAAAGGGAAAAAATGGGTTATACAAAATCGTGGGATAAAAAATATACATTCCCGTCCAGAATAAGGTGTGATTAGATACTGTATGCATGATATACAGTAGTTGGTAATATTCAGTATAGCGTCTATAATTTCATACAATGGAGAACTAGTGATAGTAATCTACTGATAAATGTAGGTGTATAAACAGTGGTATAGTAGTAGTAAACCTTGAAAAAAATAAATACAGGTATGTTCTTATATTTTAAGTGTGTGTGTGTGTGTGTGTGTGTGTGTGTGTGTGTGTGTGTGTGTGTGTGTGTGTGTGTGTGTGTGTGTGTGTGTGTGTGTGTGTGTGTGTGTGTGTGTGTGTGTGTGTGTGTGTGTGTGTGTGTGTGCTTGACAGAACCATGCAGTAGATGGCAGTGCAAGCCACAGAGTAGACCGTTTACTCTGGTATTGGGCATTCTTTTATCATGCTGTGACTGTGAGTGAGATCAAAATAGCCACAGAAAAGCCCGTGTTGAAACATCACTCATTTGAGTAAAAAAGTATTTTTGTGGTCACAGTTATAGCCAGCTGCGTTCTTGATTAGAGCTATAGCAATCGTAGTGGAATACATCATGTGGAGGTATAGTTAATACTTGATCAAGCAAAAACATATTCTATAACCATCCAGCTAGTTGTAGCTTAACACTACATTCTCACAACCCCTGATTGTTTTATTATTATTATTATTATTATTATTATTATTATTATTATTATTATTTTAATGAAAACTATCTGGAGATTCTGGACTCATAAGCAAAACTCAAGACAATTGAATGTTATGACATGGTTACCAACAGGCTTTGGGCATAGTGGTGAATACAATTTAATTCCAGGGTCAACATAAAACTTGACAGAATTATCTTTGCTTATTCTGAATCTACTGTATATACGAGTAGCAAAACAAAGTCTTACGAGCTGCATGTTATAAACAAGTGTGAGTGCTTAAAGGACCACTTCACCACTTTTCAACCTACCGGTATCTATGAATAATAGGTCCTCACTAATAATCATGATAAAATGGCACAATTTTTCTCTACTCAGTCTGTGTCTCATAGGAGGGCTGTGGCCAGTCCAGAAACCCGTCCACCAGTGACATCATCGATGGGGAATCCAAGCTAATAGAAACTGCAGGCTTTCTATAGTCCTGCAAAGTTGCAATGCGAAAATGGAAGCCATCATTCTCACAATAATACAAATCTAAACCTTTTTGTAAAAAATAATATTGTTTAAAAAATGATGTCGCTGGTGGACGGGTTTCTGAACTGCCCACAGCCCTCCTATGAGACCCAGACTGAGTAGACAAAAATAATTGCCTTTTTATCATGATTATTAGTGAGGAGCTACAGTATATATGAAGATAGGTTGAAAAGTGTTGAAGTGGTCCTTTAATCATGGTGCGTCCAGAGTAACAGTTTTTATATTGACCTGTGCTTTCGTTTGAAATGTAGCCATATCATTCTACATACTGTGAAACAAAATACAAATGTGGTCAACCTTGTACTGCATGAGTAACCCTGGTCTAAACCCCTAAATGCATGTCCTCCAGACAGCCAGGGAAATGTGGAGTGGGAATATATTCTCCAAAGGAGTTACAGTTATGGTCTACGAGGACTTAAAGGACACTAGCATTAATAATAATATCCATATACTGTATGTGGCTTAGTATTAAGTGCTTCCAAGAGTGCGCGGTGCTAAATATCCCTAATTGGAAATGGGCTCTTAGAGCTATTATGGGTCTTCTGATTGTTTTGCTCAGCATGAGGCTATATAGACACTGGTTTGTTATGGCATCTTGAGGCACTCACGGCTCTCATTAGCTCTGTATTAGCCCATTCTGACCGGGAACCCGTTTTGGTGTTAGCATCATGTTATGCTTTAGCTATTGAAAAATAGCAGATCTACAAGCTCATAGCGCGCCACCGAGTGGCGCGCTACGAGCTTGTAGGTCTGCTATTTTTTGAAAAATCGAAGAACGACTGACATTTTTAGAATCTGATCTCAGGTCAGAGTGGGTTCATCAGACCAGTGTGTGTCCAGTGGAAACCTCGTATGAATCTGATCTCAGGCCAGAATGGGTTAAATGACATTTCTCCACCGCTGCTTTACCCGAGGCGTCTAGCGCTGAAATGGCACTGAGAATGATCTCCACAGTTTGCACTTGAGCAGCCAAGTGATCTATATAGTCTCTCAAGCCAGACTATATCTCCTCCATAATCGTTGAATGGTACTGTAATTCCGCCCATGTAAAAATGGACAAACATATGTATACAGGTTTATTTTGCCATTGACTTGCTGCCACATGATGTCACAATGTCGGGGGTGTTGGGTGGGGTGGGGTGGGGGTGGGACCCCTTTTCCACCGGTTATATAGGAACCGGTTCAGTTTAGAACCAATTTTTTTGTCCATAAGCGAGAGACCTCCACAATTGGAACGTTAATTATGAATTGAGTGTGCAAACCATACCGATATTAAATTGTCATTATAAGTATAAATTAACGTTTTTGCATATTTTCCTACATAATGCCTAATTTGCATATTGAAATGGACAATTTCAGAAAATGTGTAATACAATAAATCATTGTCTTCGTGTAAGTAATCAGACGTTTCATGGTGATAAATACATTTTTATCACCTATCACATTATAGGCCTACTGTAGGTGAAAATTACAAAATGTGTGATAAATATGAAAAATACTCCCGTGGAAGTGTTATCATATATGATTTACTTAAATTGATCCTATAAACAATTTAATATGGTTTTGCCCACTCAATTCACAATTAACGTTCCAATTTCGAAGGTCTGGCTCATGGACTATAAAAACGGGTTCTGAACTGAACCGGTTCAAAGGAAAATAAAAACAGCACAGGCCAGCGTTGAGGATGGTTGCTTATTTTACCATGATGTTAGGCTTATTCTTTTTTTTTTTTTTACCAGGCTGGAAAAGCTGGGCCATGAGGCTGGCTTTGCTGGTTTGTCAGTATTGGTCAACTTATATGGCTGGTCACCGAGTAAGCAAAGCTGGACTAACCAGCGAAGCCCGGCTGGTAAGACGGTCAAGCTGGTTAGGTGGTTGGATGGCCATGCAGCCAGATACACTGCATGGCTATGCTGGACTAGTTAACTTAACAAAAGCCTTATCCACTTTATTTTCTACTCATTTTCATAGCCTATACAGACCATTCGGGAATCGGCAGAAGCATTTGGAAATTGTGTGAACCAAAGTCTGTCTCAAGACTCCATAAAGTATTTCTATGTTCATTCATGGGGATTCATCTAAGCTTCAAGGCCATGACAGGTCTGTGAGTGTCAGACTTCGTACACACATAAAGAACAACTGTGCTGTGCTCTGCCTGTGTTTCATGGCCGCCCCAAATGCTTTTCCAATGGAAGTCACGTGGTAAGACTGTCAGTGGGAAGGAAGGCTAACATCTATAGTGTTGACTCTTGATATTCCTAACACCCCCTTCCATATGCACGTGCACGCGCGCACGCACACCAACTTCTACAAAAAAAGAATGAAACAAAAAACAAAAGAAAAGAAAAAACACCCTGCCCACTGTTATAGGGTTAATTGAATCGGCAAGGCATTTACACTCTGCCCTCAATTACTGAGTCCATTAAATGCTGAGTCATTGCGGATTTCAGCTGCTAGCACAGGCTGATCGCTATAGCAGTTCTGTTCTCCTGGAAAAATGGTCTCTGCCTATCAGAAATCCACAAGCTACAGTCAGTGAGTACAAAGATCTCACTCACGCACTCAGAAATGTTACAGTGATTCTGAGCCTTTTTTCCCCTCCTTGGAGTTGGAAGGGACTCAAGGGAGGTTCCTTCTTACATCTGATCTGACACGCTGAGACAAATACATGCACTCACGCATCCAAACACTCACTCACAACGTGTCACACCATGTCACGTTGTGAGCTTGTGCATCTGCTATATCTTTGCTATTTTAAGATATATATTTGTTTACTATTATTTACAATAATGACCCACAAAATGCAAGTTATGCTTTGTGTGGGTCATTGACATTTGTTTTTACATTTCTTTGGCATGTACACCAGGTTGGGAAACACTGACTTGAAGTGACACTCTAGGGTTCTATATCTTTGGGAAAACAAGATGTAGAACCAGACGTTTCTTCCTAAAGGCCACTCAATCGCTCACGCTCGCTCCGTGATTTTCACAAATCCTCCGAAATCGTGTAAAACAACATACTATAGTATGCCCTCCGTGACCATGGACTATATAGCCTTTCGCTTTTCCGCGATTTCACCTTTTTTTCAAATCCTAAACAATGATGAAGAATCGCGCACTATAGCATGCCACTTAATGACCTTGACCAATATCAATGACCTTGAGCAGTATAAATGACCTTCAATAAGACTAGTAAATGACCATGACCAGTATAAATGACGTCCTTGACAAGTACAAATGACCGTGACCAGTATAAATTACCTTCATGAGACTAGTAAATTACCTTGATCAGTATAAATGACCTTCATCAGTATGCGGTCCGTGACCATGGACTAGCCTTTCGCTTTTCCTTGATTTTCACCTTTTTTTTAAATCCTCAACAATGATGAAGAATCGCGCACTATAGCGCGCCGCTCAATGACCTGAGACCATGGACCAATGAACCATGTAAATACAACACATTGAGCAGGGCACTGCAGGGAGTTGAACCCCGTTCCGGTAAACCAGAAGTCTGACACCAGTGCCTTAGTTTTTGTGTTGTTGTTCATTTACAGGTCCAGGTGTGCATACGCATGTGCGCCTGTAGGTGTGTATGTGCATGTGTGCATGTGTGCGCACGCTTCAATGACCACTGTTGGACCCCATGGGGATCAAGGACCTCAGGGAGCCACACATAATTCACAACGGTCACGGCGAACTCTGTTGCATCACAACTGGTGGCCAACAGTCGTAACCAACACCGCCGCCGACCCACAGGAGAATATTGTTACACATTATCTAGGATGTATCCTTGACAATAAACTGACAGGTGATAGCATGGCAACAACAAGGGCGATCAAAAGAATAAATCAAAGGACAAGATTCTTGGGCAGAATCTCCTCCTTTGTTAACAAAAGGGCCCTCAGGACCTTAGCTGACTAATTACTTAAAAAAAGTGAGCAACACTCACAGCCATAATAGAGGGGAGCGTGAACAACGATCTGGACTCGTGCCACCCATTTATAAAACAAATATGGGCAAACTCACCTTCCAAAGCACTGCTACCCAGGCGTGGAATGCCCTCCCCAGGCCTAAAGAAATCACCTGTCAGCAGGTCAAAGGGAGAGGAGGTGATCGCCCCTGCAGCCTCTTTATGCTAATATCTCCTTCCGATTAACTTCGGCCCCAACCTGTGCATACTGTATATTTCTTGTTTAGAGGAAATTCATATGTTGTTTTAAATTATTATTGTTATATCACTTACTGTTACTGTGTTAAATTATTATTCATGTCAGTGTGTGAGTGGATGGGACCCGCATGGAAACATGCAATCATGCCAGATGAATTTTATTTCATCAGTAACTGAAATAAAATTAATTTTACACTTGGTTGCATGCTGAAAATAGCAGATCTACAAGACCACGCTTGTAGATCGGCTATTCTCAGCATTTTATTTATTTATTTAATATATTTGCAATTGCTTGCTGTAGGCCTATAGCCTGTCATAATAGCGTGTGCTTGGTGTAAAAAACAAACAAAAAAACATTCGGGTTTCGGGGGGGGGGGGGTATGTTGGTGGCCCAGGGGCCCTTTATCTCTAGATCCGCCTACAGTATAATAAAAAACCCTTTGCAAAATAGCAGCTGTACAAGCTCAAACAATGCGAGCTTGTAGATTGGCTATTTTCTAATTATGATCAAAATGTATGTGGGAATCCAGTACAGGTGAATGGTAGCCTGGGTAAACCCCTGCCCCCTCGCCAGATTTGCATTCTGGGGGAGTGGGTTTACCCAGGCTAGGTGAATGGTGCACCTACTGCACCTGACCTAGTCACATGACCAGCAGGAAGTATACAAAAGTCTTGTTCCTCCTAGTTGAGAGCCATTTTGACTCTGCTGCAGGGAATGGTGTTCCAGCTCTCATGCAGGGTGAAGGAGAAAGCACATGGTAGGCCTTGTTTGTTGCGGCTAATGCTGCTAATGGCTTGTGTTTGGTTGAGCACATGCCACTGGCCCCATTTACACGCAGAAATTTGTTTGGAATGAATGGATTCCTTACAGTCATCAGAATAAAAATGCTCATGTAAACAACTCAATTGGAATAGAATATCGCATTCCGAATGAATTTTCATTCCGGTCTGGAGGGGTGGAATATACCGTTTGAATCGGTATAAATCACCATATAAACACTTTATTCCGAATGCTACTGGGAGTTTGGAATACATGTAGTATTTTACACATGTCTGCCCCTAGTAGACTATAGTTCTTTATGCCCATGTCCAAGCAGGGATGGCCATTTGGAGACATTTTATGTGTGCAGAAATGCGCTATTTTACCCATTAGAAAAATACAAATACACCAGTTTTTTCCCCCCATAATAAAATGCGCTATTTACAAACCCATCAGTGAATTACAATGCCATTGCCAATTGCAGTGTATGGATGCTGTGATTTTAGTTCTGGGTTTTGGTCGCGTGTGGTTGCAGGGACTGCGCTTCAAAATATATATTTATTTTATTTTGTCAGATAATAGCCGTTTGTCGGTTATTTAAGGCAGTGGTTCCCAAAGTGGGGTCCGGGGACCCCCAGGGGTACCTGAGGGAGTTCCAGGGGGGACCCATCTATTTTGTTCATGTTCATAAAGTGCTAAAGTGTTTAAAGCAGTGGTTCCCAAACTTTTTCATGTCAAGGACCCCCAAATTGACACTACTTAGCCTGTGGACCCCCATTTGAAAAGATATGCCAGGGACCCCCATAAGAGAAGACGTACACATTTAGACGTACACATTTAGACGTCTACATTTAGACGTCTACATTTAGACGTCTGTATACATTTAGACGCCTACATTTAGACGTCTACATTTAGACGTCTGTATACATTTAGACGCCTACATTTAGACGTCTACATTTAGACGTCTGTATATGTGATACAAGGGTACCTGGAAAAATATCTACCCCAAAAGGGGTACCTGGTCCAAAAAAGTTTGGGAACACCTGATTTAAGGGATAACAGTTATGGGTTGGCCATCTCTATAGTCCAAAGTTATATTCCTAATGAATGCTTTGGTCATGTAAACAATTGAGGAATATAGGGATACTTGTATTCAGGTTCCATGTAAACAGTTGGGTATGAATCTCTGTTCAGAATGAATTAATTAATTATGAATACATTTTGTGCATTGAACTGAGTCACTGTTGGCCATATTGTTCATTTTTGCACTTTAGTCTGTTTCCATGTTGTCTTATTTGACCTTAATAATCAAATTATTTGACCACAAATGAAGTGTTCTGCTGCTGTGTGTTTACCTAATCAATTCTAACTTTCCAAGCATAAAGGTTGGCATTATTCAGAAGAGTTCAAGGTGAATGTGTTATCCATGTCTTTTAACTTTATTTTTTTTTGTACGTGTAGGGAACAGTTTATGGTCTTCGCTCCTGCACAAACGGACAGAGAGCAACGACCCACTGCACGAACAGAGCACCTGCAAGGACCCACTGCGCAGACAGGATGGATGGAGAAACATCAGTGAGTACAACTCGGCACCCCCTGCTCTCTCTCTCTCTAACCGTGCACAAACGGTATCCCAACGGTATACCGTTTGTAATAAGTAGGTACTATAATAAAAGCATCATATTTTATATTCAGTTCATGTGCATTGTGCAACTAGTGCGGCTGGAAACATTAGATGACGTGTTTATAAACAATGAATCTATACAAAAATATGTGCAGTTCCTTGATGGGGACAAACTATCTCAAAATCTAAAGCTTTTGGAAGCCGTCGTCCCACGGCCTAAAGTGCAATGATTGGGCTGAGGACATGGGTGTATACTGGACAATTCATTAATATTGATTGATGTGGTTTAGATTTAGCTGCTATGTACTTTATTTCCTTTTGGTTTGGTGTATTTATCTTATTTTGATGTTTCATCTGCCGTGTATGGTTAGTTTAGAGGCCACAGTAGGGGTGCACACACACACACACACACACACACACACACACACACACACACACACACACACACACACACACACACACACACGATATTTTTCGCTATAGTATGCCGTACGATATGGGCTATAGCCCACGGTCCAAAATGATGAGAAACGAGGCTAACTTTTTTTTTCAAAATTTCAAAAAACATGGGCTATAACCCATCGTTTTTGTCATTTCGTCATTTTTTTCAAATCCTCAAAAATGATGAAAAACGGCGCGCTATAGTATGCCGTACGATATGGGCTATAGCCCATGGTCCAAAATGATGAGAAACGAGGCTAACTTCTTTTTTCAAAATTTCAAAAAACATGGGCTATAACCCGTCGTTTTTGTCATTTCGTCATTTTTTTCAAATCTTCAAAAATGATGAAAAACTGCGCGCTATAGTATGCCGTACGATATGGGCTATAGCCCACGGTCCAAAATGATGAGAAACGAGGCTAACTTTTTTTTTCCAAAATTTCAAAAAACATGGGCTATAAGCCTATAACCCATCGTTTTTGTCATTTCGTCATTTTTTTCAAATCCTCAAAAATGATGAAAAACGGCGCGCTATAGTATGCCGTACGATATGGGCTATAGCCCATGGTCCAAAATGATGAGAAACGAGGCTAACTTTTTTTTTCCAAAATTTAAAAAAACATGGGCTATAACCCATCGTTTTTGTCATTTCGTCATTTTTTTCAAATCCTCAAAAATGATGAAAAACGGTGCGCTATAGTATGCCGTACGATATGGGCTATAGCCCACGGTCCAAAATGATGAGAAACGAGGCTAACTTTTTTTTCCAAAATTTCAAAAAACATGGGCTATAACCCATCGTTTTTGTCATTTCGTCATTTTTTTCAAATCCTCAAAAATGATGAAAATCGGCGCGCTATAGTATGCCGTACGATATGGGCTATAGCCCATGGTCCAAAATGATGAGAAACGAGGCTAACTTTTTTTCCCAAAATTTAAAAAAACATGGGCTCTATAACCCATCGTTTTTGTCATTTCGTAATTTTTTTCAAATCCTCAAAAATGATGAAAAACGGCGCGCTATAGTATGCCGTACGATATGGGCTATAGCCCATGGTCCAAAATGATGAGAAACGAGGCTAACTTTTTTTTTCAAAATTTCAAAAAACATGGGCTATAACCCATCGTTTTTGTCATTTCGTCATTTTTTTCAAATCCTCAAAAATGATGAAAAACGGTGCGCTATAGTATGCCGTACGATATGGGCTATAGCCCATAATCCAAAATGATGAGAAACGAGGATAACTTTTTTTTCCAAAATTTCAAAAAACATGGGCTATAACCCATCGTTTTTGTCATTTCGTCATTTTTTTCAAATCCTCAAAAATGATGAAAATCGGCGCGCTATAGTATGCCGTACGATATGGGCTATAGCCCATGGTCCAAAATGATGAGAAACGAGGCTAACTTTTTTTCCCAAAATTTAAAAAAACATGGGCTCTATAACCCATCGTTTTTGTCATTTCGTAATTTTTTTCAAATCCTCAAAAATGATGAAAAACGGCGCGCTATAGTATGCCGTACGATATGGGCTATAGCCCATGGTCCAAAATGATGAGAAACGAGGCTAACTTTTTTTTTCAAAATTTCAAAAAACATGGGCTATAACCCATCGTTTTTGTCATTTCGTCATTTTTTTCAAATCCTCAAAAATGATGAAAAACGGTGCGCTATAGTATGCCGTACGATATGGGCTATAGCCCATAATCCAAAATGATGAGAAACGAGGATAACTTTTTTTTCCAAAATTTCAAAAAACATGGGCTATAACCCATCGTTTTTGTCATTTCGTCATTTTTTTCAAATCTTCAAAAATGATGAAAAACTGCGCGCTATAGTATGCCGTACGATATGGGCTATAGCCCACGGTCCAAAATGATGAGAAACGAGGCTAACTTTTTTTTTCAAAATTTCAAAAAACATGGGCTATAACCCATCGTTTTTGTCATTTCGTCATTTTTTTCAAATCCTCAAAAATGATGAAAAACGGCGCGCTATAGTATGCCGTACGATATGGGCTATAGCCCATGGTCCAAAATGATGAGAAACGAGGCTAACTTTTTTTTTCAAAATTTCAAAAAACATGGCTATAACCCATCGTTTTTGTCATTTCGTCATTTTTTTCAAATCCTCAAAAATGATGAAAAACGGCGCGCTATAGTATGCCGTACGATATGGGCTATAGCCCATAATCCAAAATGATGAGAAACGAGGATAACTTTTGTTTTCAAAATTTCAAAAAACATGGGCTATAACCCATCGTTTTTGTCATTTTGTCATTTTTTTCAAATCTTCAAAAATGATGAAAAACGGCGCGCTATAGTATGCCGTACGATATGGGCTATAGCCCACGGTCCAAAATGATGAGAAACGAGGCTAACTTTTTTTTTCAAAATTTCAAAAAACATGGGATATAACCCATCGTTTTTGTCATTTCGTCATTTTTTTCAAATCCTCAAAAATGATGAAAAACGGCGCGCTATAGTATGCCGTACGATATGGGCTATAGCCCATAATCCAAAATGATGAGAAATGAGGATAACTTTTTTTTCCAAAATTTCAAAAAACATGGGCTATAACCCATCGTTTTTGTCATTTCGTCATTTTTTTCAAATCTTCAAAAATTATGAAAAACTGCGCGCTATAGTATGCCGTACGATATGGGCTATAGCCCACGGTCCAAAATGATGAGAAACGAGGCTAACTTTTTTTTTCAAAATTTCAAAAAACATGGGCTATAAGCCTATAACCCATCGTTTTTGTCATTTCGTCATTTTTTTCAAATCCTCAAAAATGATGAAAAACGGCGCGCTATAGTATGCCGTACGATATGGGCTATAGCCCATGGTCCAAAATGATGAGAAACGAGGCTAACTTTTTTTTCCAAAATTTCAAAAAACATGGGCTATAACCCATCGTTTTTGTCATTTTGTCATTTTTTTCAAATCCTCAAAAATGATGAAAAACGGTGCGCTATAGTATGCCGTACGATATGGGCTATAGCCCACAATCCAAAATGATGAGAAACGAGGATAACTTTTTTTTCCAAAATTTCAAAAAACATGGGCTATATATAACCCATCGTTTTTGTCATTTCGTCATTTTTTTCAAATCTTCAAAAATGATGAAAAACTGCGCGCTATAGTATGCCGTACGATATGGGCTATAGCCCACGGTCCAAAATGATGAGAAACGAGGCTAACTCTTTTTTTCAAAATTTCAAAAAACATGGGCTATAACCCATAGTTTTTGTCATTTCGTCATTTTTTTCAAATCTTCAAAAATGATGAAAAACTGCGCGCTATAGTATGCCGTACGATATGGGCTATAGCCCACGGTCCAAAATGATGAGAAACGAGGCTAACTTTTTTTTTCAAAATTTCAAAAAACATGGGCTATAACCCATCGTTTTTGTCATTTCGTCATTTTTTTCAAATCCTCAAAAATGATGAAAAACGGCGCGCTATAGAATGCCGTACGATATGGGCTATAGCCCATGGTCCAAAATGATGAGAAACGAGGCTAACTTTTTTTTTCAAAATTTCAAAAAACATGGGCTATAACCCATCGTTTTTGTCATTTTGTCATTTTTTTTAAATCCTCAAAAATGATGAAAAACGGCGCGCTATAGTATGCCGTACGATATGGGCTATAGCCCATGATCCAAAATTATGAGAAACGAGGATAACTTTTTTTTCCAAAATTTCAAAAAACATGGGCTATAACCCATCGTTTTTGTCATTTCGTCATTTTTTTCAAATCTTCAAAAATGATGAAAAACTGCGCGCTATAGTATGCCGTACGATATGGGCTATAGCCCACGGTCCAAAATGATGAGAAACGAGGCTAACTTTTTTTTTCAAATTTTATAAAAACATGGGCTATAACCCATCGTTTTTGTCATTTCGTCATTTTTTTCAAATCCTCAAAAATGATGAAAAACGGCGCGCTATAGTATGCCGTACGATATGGGCTATAGCCCATGGTCCAAAATGATGAGAAACGAGGCTAACTTTTTTTTTCAAAATTTCAAAAAACATGGGCTATAACCCATCGTTTTTGTCATTTCGTCATTTTTTTCAAATCCTCAAAAATGATGAAAAACGGTGCGCTATAGTATGCCGTACGATATGGGCTATAGCCCATAATCCAAAATGATGAGAAACGAGGATAACTTTTTTTTCCAAAATTTCAAAAAACATGGGCTAGCCTATAACCCATAGTTTTTGTCATTTCGTCATTTTTTTCAAATCTTCAAAAATGATGAAAAACTGCGCGCTATAGTATGCCGTACGATATGGGCTATAGCCCACGGTCCAAAATGATGAGAAACGAGGCTAACTTTTTTTTTCAAAATTTCAAAAAACATGGGCTATATCCCATCGTTTTTGTCATTTCGTCATTTTTTTCAAATCCTCAAAAATGATGAAAAACGGCGCGCTATAGTATGCCGTACGATATGGGCTACATGTGGTTACTTGGTTCCAAAAAGTGAAGCCAAGTTTTTTTCAACCGTAAGTCTGTGCCTGGTTTGCTGGGACCAGTTACAACATTACGTCATCGTTGAGAACTGGGACCAGAGTACATGGTGTGTATATGTATGACTAGCTCTCAGTGATGACGTAAGAGATATGGTCATCTGTGTAGTCTGGTCCCAGCAGAACAGGCACAGATTTACAAATTACAAATCATTGATTAGCAGTAGGCCTATACTGTGGTTACTTGGTTCCAAATAGTGAAGCCAAGTTTTTTTTCAACCGTAAGTCTGTGCCTGGTTTGCTGGGACCAGTTACAACATTACGTCATCGTTGAGAACTGGGACCAGAGTACATGGTGTGTATATGTATGACTAGCTCTCAGTGATGACGTAAGAGATATGGTCATCTGTGTAGTCTGGTCCCAGCAGACCAGGCCCAGATTTACAAATTACAAATCACATTACAACTACATACAGAGTATGTAGTTGTAATTTGATTAGCAGTATACTGTGGTTACTTGGTTCCAAAAAGTGAAGCCAAGTTTTTTTCAACCGTAAGTCTGTGCCTGGTTTGCTGGGACCAGTTACAACATTACGTCATCGTTGAGAACTGGGACCAGAGTACATGGTGTGTATATGACGTAATGTGTAACTTGTAACTAGTCCCAGCAAACCAGGCACAGACTTACGGTTGAAGAAAACTTGGCTTCACTTCGAAGAGACCAAGCGAAATGATTACTTGTGCGCTCTGCTTGCGCAAGTAAAAATGAAAAAGACATGTACAGGGTATGGTTAACTATGAACGTGTCTGCTTTACTACATAAGTGTCAAATAAACGTTACCATGACAACCTTTTGTCATGGTATATAAATTATGTCAGATAATATTTGTATTCACAATTATATCATTATATTGTAATGTATTTGCCTGTAAAATTGCTTGCTCTGGCTAGTATCTGTCGGTCCTTTTAGCTACATGTAAAGTGTCTTGGGGACTGATCGGTATGATGCTGGTTGTGTTTCCCATCAGTGTGGCTGTTATTAACACTGTACAGACTCACGGTCCAGTAAGGCCTGCCACTAACTCATCGTCCGGGGAGACACTCCCCGGAGTTTTTCGTCTCCCACTCTGCAGGTCGATGGACTTCTACTATGGATCCCCAGCTGCCTCAAGAGTGTGACCGTGGACCAGGCCTCTTCATGGAGCCAGCAACAGAGTGTCTGCCTGCCTGGGAATAGTCATCAAGTATCATATGTAAGTGAAGAACCTAACCGTTACAAATTCTATATAATAAACTATGCATCGATACTATACAGTAGGAAAGGAGCTGGTCATTTGTGTGCAGGCCAAGACAAGCACACTGGAAAGACCTGTGGACAAGTTATGCCTCATCTGTCAGACGGAAACTAACATTTAATGTTTTCATGAAAAAGTTTATTTATTGGATCAGTGTCTCTCCATTTGATGTTTAGCTGTAACGGCTAATCCTTGTGTTGGGAATGATATTTGAGTGTTGTATAGATAGCACGTGCAGGTAAAAGCGGTAGTGAGTGAATTCACATTTTCTTGTCTTCTGCAGATCAGCTTCCACCACCTCCTCTACTATTTCCTTCTAATACCAACTCCTAACACCACCTCCTTCTAACACCACCTAACACCACCTCCTTGAATTATGTGGTGTTTTTGTATGGATAGTTTTATCATCGTTTTTAAGAGCCTACTCAGGGACTACAGATGTAAACTAGCTTTTGGCTAACTCTGGCCCATTTACATGGATGTGAAAACGGACATGTTGATTAATGCGCATTTTCCCTGTCAAATAAATAAATAAACATTGTACAGACTCACTGTCCAGTAAGGCCTGCCACTAACTCATCATCCGGGGAGCCACTCCCTGGTGTTTATTTTTGTCTCACACTCTGCAGTTCCATGGACTTGTAATATGGACCCCCAGCTGCCTATCAAGAGTGTGACTGTGGACCAGGCTTCTTCACAGAGCCTTCACTCAGCCTATGAAGAGTGTGAATGTGGACCCGGCCTCCTCACAGAGCACGACCATGGACTGCTACCATATCATAGTACATCACAACGCTGCATTTTATCTTAAAAGTAATACTTCATATGATCTGACATCATTGTGGCAACAATGATGTCAGAAATCATGTCAAAAAGGGCGAAATAAAAGGACAGTCGCTTGTAGCAGGCATTATGTATGTGTTTATGTATTTCCATTGCTGACCCACGAGAAAGAAGCTTAGGGGCTCTTTTTGGTCAAACAGTAGTGTGTTAGAGGCCCATTAGCTCTGTGTATCTTCATTTGATGTTTGACTATAACCCCAAACCTTGTGTCGGGAATTGAAGTCCCCTGTATATATGACAGGTGCAAGTAGATCAGCAGATCAGCTTCCACCAACTTCTAACACCACCTCCTTCTAACACATCCTAACACCACCTAACACCACTTCCTTCCATATTGGTGGAAGCTGATCTGCAGAAGATATATGATGTGAATTCACTCACTCCCACTGGTAGCAACCCAGACCTGGCCTTTGCCGTGTGTCAGCAATGGAAATGCATCAGTACCTCAGTCATGCCACTTGAACTGTTCACAAAAGACTTGTAAAGACTTTGCTGAAGGGTGAAAAAGTGCAGTATCTCGTTGACTTGGGTGGGTGAGTACCTCTCTCTGCTTCAACTGCCACAAAAGTGGACTCAGATAAAGAAGGGTTTCTTTATCTGAGTCCACTTTTGTGTTGTGTATGCATAACAAATATTTCAGGGCCTATCACTTACGATATTTATGTTGCCAGATTAACCCCCTGGTCTCTGTCCCTACTATATTAAGTTGTAAAACTGTGTCAACTATGTCAAGCCTGGATCTGTAACATAATTTCACTGAGAATCAATTTATATAAATTCCTCTAAACTTTATAATTCGGTGTGGTCTGAATTCCTTCGTCTTCCAATTACTTTTTAAAGGTCTTTTAACAAGGTGTTTTATCCATTGCCTGGATTGTGTTCAAAGGGTTTTTCTAGGATTGGTTAAGGTGACTAAAGGATTTTATTCAAAGGGTATTTCACTCATTTGCAAAAGATAATGTATACCGATTAATTTGGTTCCATTCAAAGTTCTCTCAAAGGTTTATCCATTGTGCTATCTTAAATTGACAGCGCACTATATTTGACAACTAGGCCTAAGGTTTTTGAAAAAGTTTCTTACTGTCTTAAACTGACAGTCCTATATTCCTATATTAGGATAATTTATTTGGGTTTTTTCCATTACATTTTCATGGTGGTCTGGACATATTTTAATTTAAGGTCCTGGTTCAGACTTACATTATTCACATATAAAATAAAAACATTCTCATAATGGTAGAATTAGAACCATCACCATCTCCATTTGATTTCATTGTTGTACTATCACTATTATGTTTATTTCTATTGCTACTACTATTGCCTGTATTTCCTCTTTCTCTCCCCCGACATAGTCGGGTTCTGCTTGATGTTTCTTCTAAATTCCAATACCCCAAATCTCGGCCACTTGCTCACTCGCACTCGGTCAGTCCAGCATGGTGGTGTTACGGTGATATTGGTGACCTGCTGAAATATGTGACCATCGATCTTGTGGACTTCACACAACTTTATGGAGATCTTTAAATACAAGGCCTAAATATCACTAGGTTTTTTTACTCTGAATGTAAATTGTTACGTTTCATTTATCAGCAGACACTGACGTGATTGTCTACACGATTTTCACATATTTCAGCAGGTCACCAATTTCATCGTAACACCACCATGCTGGAGTGACCGAGTGTGAGGGAGTGGCCGAGATTTTGAGGTATTGGAATACAGGTTTTTTTATGTGAAATGTGGACTATTGTGTGAGGGGATTGGACTATGTTCAAAAGGACAGTTGAGGTTTTGGTGGCATGGGATAATAAAGTTGTTTTTATTTTTGTTGCTTCCTCTTGCCTCATGTAAAGCATCTTTGGGTACTCGGAAAGGTGCTATATAAGTGTGAGATATTGTTGCGACCATAGGTCGCATTTACTATGAAAACCTGCATCTCCCGTCCGTCCGTCCCACGCCTCCATACTGTACTGTATATGCATGTCGGGAGCGACGGTGTTGTCGGACTAATGCTTGTCGGACTGATAGTATGTCTAACAAATGTATGCACTATGCACCCCAGATATCACACTCGCATTGCACAATTTGAAAACGATTCAAAACGATATAGGTTATATATAGGTTATAGCCCATGTTTTTAGAAACTTTGAAAAAAAGGTTATCCTCGTTTCTCATCATTTTGGACCATGGGCTATAGCCCATATCGTACGGGGTTATAGCCCATCGTATAGCCCATCGTTTTTTGAATTTTTGGAGAAAAAAAATCCAGGCCCATGAATGAGGATAAAGCTCACATGTTACCCAAATAGTTGAATACACAAAAGCTAAGGCACTGGTACTGGTACTTCTGGTTTACCGGAACGGGGTTCAACTCCCTGCAGTGCCCTGCTCAATGTGTTGTATTTACCGGAAAAATTGCGGTGTTGCGGAGGATGAGAAACATTAGCAAATTGCGGAGTGTTTAAAAAAAGAAAAAATTGGCGTAGTATTGCGGAGGAATTGCTGAGTATTGCGGATAAATTGCGGAGTGTTGCGGGAAAATTGCGGAATATTGCGGAGGAATTGCGGAAAACACGTGAAGTTGCGGAAATTGAAAATTGCGGAAAACACGTGAAATTGCGGAAATTGCGGAAATTGCGGAAAACACGTGAAATTGCGGAAATTGAAAATTGCGGAAAACACGTGAAATTGCGGAAATTGCGGAAAACATGTGAAATTGCGGAAATTGCGGAAATTGAAAATTGCGGAAAACACGTGAAATTGCGGAAATTGCGGAAAACACGTGAAATTGCGGAAATTGCGGAAATTGAAAATTGCGGAAAACACGTGAAATTGCGGAAATTGCGGAAAACGCGGAAAACACGTGAAATTGCGGAAATTGAAAATTGCGGAAAACACATAAAATTGCGGAAATTGAAAATTGCGGAAAACACGTGAAATTGCGGAATATTGCGGAGGAATTGCGGAAAACACGTGAAATTGCGGAAATTGCGGAAATTGAAAATTGCGGAAATTGCGGAAATTGCGGAAAACACGTGAAATTGCGGAAATTGCGGAAATTGAAAATTGCGGAAAACACGTGAAATTGCGGAATATTGCGGAGGAATTGCAGAAAACACGTGAAATTGCGGAAATTGCGGAAATTGAAAATTGCGGAAAACACGTGAAATTGCGGAAATTGAAAATTGCGGAAAACACGTGAAATTGCGGAAATTGAAAATTGCGGAAAACACGTAAAATTGCGGAAATTGAAAATTGCGGAAAACACGTGAAATTGCGGAATATTGCGGAGGAATTGCGGAAAACACGTGAAATTGCGGAAATTGCGGAAATTGAAAATTGCGGAAATTGCGGAAAACACGTGAAATTGCGGAAATTGCGGAAATTGAAAATTGCGGAAAACACGTGAAATTGCGGAAATTGCGGAAATTGCGGAAAACACGTGAAATTGCGGAAATTGCGGAAATTGAAAATTGCGGAAAACACGTGAAATTGCGGAATATTGCGGAGGAATTGCAGAAAACACGTGAAATTGCGGAAATTGCGTAAATTGAAAATTGCGGAAAACACGTGAAATTGCGGAAATTGCGGAAAACACGTGAAATTGCGGAAATTGCGGAAATTGAAAATTGCGTAAAACACGTGAAATTGCGGAATATTGCGGAGGAATTGCGGAAAACACGTGAAATTGCGGAAATTGAAAATTGCGGAAAACACGTGAAATTGCGGAAATTGCGGAAATTGAAAATTGCGGAAAACACGTGAAATTGCGGAAATTGCGGAAAACACGTGAAATTGCGGAAATTGCGGAAATTGAAAATTGCGGAAAACACGTGAAATTGCGGAATATTGCGGAGGAATTGCGGAAAACACGTGAAATTGCGGAAATTGCGGAAATTGAAAATTGCGGAAAACACGTGAAATTGCGGAAATTGCGGAAAACACGTGAAATTGCGGAAATTGCCGAAATTGAAAATTGCGGAAAACACGTGAAATTGCGGAATATTGCGGAGGAATTGCGGAAAACACGTGAAATTGCGGAAATTGCGGAAATTGAAAATTGCGGAAAACACGTGAAATTGCGGAATATTGCGGAGGAATTGCGGAAAACACGTGAAATTGCGGAAAAATTGCGGAGTGTTGAGGAGGAATTGTGGAAAATTGCGGAAAAAATAATGGGTTATAGCCCATCGTTTTTTGAACGATGCCTGGCCCCTTCCTACTCTCCTCCTGCCTGGCCCCTCCCCTTCCTACTCTCCTCCTGCCTGGCCCCTCCCCTTCCTACTCTCCTCCTGCCTGGCCCCTCCCCTTCCTACTCTCCTCCTGCCTGGCCCCTTCCTACTCTCCTCCTTCCTGGCCCCTCCCCTTCCTACTCTCCTCCTGCCTGGCCCCTCGCCTTCCTACTCTCCTCCTGCCTGGCCCCTGTGTGTTGGTGATTTGAACCAGCACCGCCTACTAGGAGTATGTCGGTTTTGAACCAGCATACTTGTACTAGGTATTCTATGGATATCATCTGATTTATCCATTGGGCCACTCCTACTCTAGGTGTCAGTGATTTGAACCTTCACCGCCTACTAGGAGTATGTCGGGTTTGAACCGGCACACTTCTACTAGGTAGGATATCATTTGACTTATCCGGTTGGCCATTGAGGCACACAAACATGGTGAATTTCTGGGCTGCTTTAAAGTTGTCCTTCTGGAAATCAGTGTGCAAAGCAAAGTGTCACAGTTATGACTAATGTGGGATTTGAACCCTGGACCTGTGGCTCCCAAGGAAAGCCTCTCATCACACTGAGCTAACTGGTGGATACTACTACACATCTTTTTTGTTTGTTTTCTTCTTCTGAAATCGGTCTTGAAAGTAAAGACTTGAGTCGGGTTTGAACCGGCACACTTCTACTAGGTATACTACGGATATCATTTGACTTATCCGCTTGGCCATTGAGGCACACAGACATACATCAACATGTAAGCACTTTTATTTTATTATTTTACTTGAATATTACATGCTCAGTAGAAATAAGACACATGAACTGTTTTTGTTTTTATTATTTTAAGTTAAATGACAAAAGGGTAGACGTAATAAGCCTATAGGCTTCAGTCTATACCTTTTTTTTCCTCCAGAATAATAAGAAAAAAAACTGTGATGAACTAAGAATGTTTTTTGTATGGAAAAACAAACAAACTATAATAAACTAAACTAAGTATTGTCTGAATCCACGGGTCCGCCTGCAGTCCTTCCTCTTACCACCAGGGCCCAGCTCTTCAACGCTGGAGTGCCTCACTGGCCCCCATGCCACCGGCACCTATAGTGAGTCAGTCATCTTCCTCCTCCGGATCCCAAAGTGTATGGATGTGTGAGTGAAGTGAGCCTTCCTCCGTCAGTGCCAGCCTGCCCGGGGACCGCAGAAGTGTGTTGTTTTGTGTGAGTTATTGAGAGCCTTACCTTTACTGCTGTTATTATTGCCGAGCTGTTGGAAGAGTGCTGTAAACCTGCCGTTCTGCCAGGTAAACACACTGAAACGGATATTCCTTGTTGTCGTGGCATTCTTTCACTCACTCGCCGCTATCAATACTCACCATGCGGATTAAAAATCCCCCGTGGCTCCAAATGTCACTGGCACTGCGTGACGTCACACAACGGTGAACGGTTTAATTCATAATGTACCCTTTTCTCTTCCGCAAAAATGTACTCTACTGAGACGGGGTCAAATATGTGTCTTTGAAATGCAGCGGAGTGAGTGGTAGTAAAGTAAGATACTCAAAGAATGTGCGGAAGACCAGCTAACCCAAGTACATTTACTTTGTTACTGTCGTGTCCACCGCCGCGTGAAGGGGACTGACTGCATGACTCCAGCCAAGCTCATTAGATTTACAGCAACATTATTATTTATCAAGTATTCATCTTGATAAGGGCCATGGGGGTTGGACAGGCCTTCAAAAAATAAATAACAAAAGCCTGAGGGCAATTGCTCAGCCTACGTGCCGAGACACGCGCATGCACGCGCACACGCACACGCACGCACACACACACACACACACACACACACGCACGCACACGCACACGTGCACGCAGAAGACAACAGAGAATCAGAGGCCTGCCAGCTCCAATAACCTTCACATTGGATTCTGGTGGCTTCCAACACAAATCCTTCCACTGATAGAAATGCAATTTAAATCAACTTAAAGAGAAAAAAGAAAACATCAGAGCGGCAATCGTTCATCTTGATGTTTCTTCTCACATACACACACAAACACGCACACACACACACACACACACACACACACACAAAGTCACACATGCGCACAGACAGTGCACACTCACATGACACATGCACCCAGCTTGAAATGAATGGACCTGTGGGGTGTCAAAGTGGAGAGAGTTTAATCTGTCCTTGGACTTTCATTAAATATAAAGCCATATGATCAATAAGTAGTGAGTGTACTGTAAGAAGCAGAAACATATAGTCCATTGTGCAACAGGCCAATTGCTTCCTTTTGCCGCTCATGATTACCAGGCCAAAGGGAGGGACAGAGGTTATGTTTTTGACCGTGTGCGTGCGTGCGTGCGTGCGTATACGCACGCAATGTGGTCCTCGTTCCAATTTCATCCCTATCTTCTATTTCTATCTTCTATTTCAAACCGTACTAGTCTGGACTATACTTCCGGTATGAGCGATGTCTGAGACAGACAATCATTTGCTCTTTGACTGATAGTGATGGCTATACCAGAAGAAGCTGTACTGTGCTGTAGTTTACTGTACTCTGTACTGCACTGCACTGTACTGTGAGCTGGTATAGGTAGGGCTACGGCAGGTAGAAGAGGACATCCTTTTCCCCCATATTCTTGTGTAAATATGGGTTTCATGCATAGAGTAACAAAAGGATAGAGACCGAACCTATTCATGAGTTTCAAATGCAGTCCGACACCTGCCCATGTTTGGGACCAAAGCAGGTGTTTCAATTAGTCTGAACAGTCTGATTAGGCGTATAACTAATTGATTAGTTTGCCATTTGGTCCCCAACAGGTGTAAGACTACATTTGAAACTCACAAATTGCTCATTCTAATCTGTTTTATAACTACACAATTCATCACTGACTGTGCTATAGCTAACGAGAAAAAATAATGGCCCAGGAACTTCGCTCAGAACGTATAGGGCCATCTCCTATCTACAGGTGTTTCACCTAGCCTTTAATTAATCACTGACATATATAGGTAGTTAAATGGGTAGTGGGTACAATAATTTGACGTGAAAGGCGGCATAGAAAATGTCACATTAACATGTAATAAAACTCATCTCGGTAATCGTTAATTGGGTTGCCCTTTTACAAAGGAGAGCGCTGTTGTCCAGAGGATAGACTATACAATCGTAGAATCGTACAAGTGATCACCTTTTGCACTATAACCAACATGGCCTCAAAATGTTCTAATTACTGTACTACATTATGCTTCTCGCTTGCAATAATGCAAATGACTCGTGTTTTCTCATGCTTACACCATATGCCCCTCTCTCCTGTCCTCCTGTAGGATAATTGGCCTAAACTAGAAGGCCTATAGTCAGTAGTACTAATACACAAACATGCATGACATTTTATAATGCTTAATGTTTTTGATCATAAAAGTGTCATATTTTTGCAATATCCTTTTACTTTATGCCTTTCATCCGTTTTATTTTCTCTTGGTCAGAGATGAAATCATGAAATGAACACATCTGTTTACCAGCTAATCCGATCAAAACACGAAGCATAAAAGCAACAATATATTGATGGAGGAGTGAGCGTCTGTCTCAAGTTGTTTGCTATGCAGCTGCCCTTTTTTCCCCCTATTTTTAAACCAAAATTAGTTACACATGATCTCCTCGACGGTATAGACATGTGAGTGAGCTTCAACAAGCTTTTTTGATATTCCATACCGTTTGCCTGTAATTATACCACAGGTCGTTTCGAGGAAGCAATCCGATTGGTTGAAACAGCCTTCTAGCCGTGGGTTAATTAAACCAGCACCATTCACCACCTAATCAAAACAAATAATTCAGCTGCTCTGTTCTCCCAGAGCGCTAGCAAACTCGATGGCTAGGCTAGCTAGTTTCTTGGGACATTTGTGGTCGTAGGGACTACATCTGTCATTATTTTTTGTATATCTTAGTTTTAAGGGTAACTGTTGTATAATTGCAATATTACACTCGAGGGTGTGGTTTAACGTGATTGTTGCCACTTCAGTGATGCTTGCGGAACTCGACTTAATCTCGTTCCTTACCGCATCACTGTCGTGGCAACAATCACGTTAAGCCACACCCTCTCGTGTGATATTGCTTAATTGACTTCCCACAACCGTGGGAGGTGCTTATTAAAATGTATAAATAATAAGTACTATGTAAAGTCATCTGAATTGTGCTTTTTTTTAATGCCGATATACAGTAGCTGAATCAACCACATACAGTAAGCCAGCTTGATCTCAGAAACAACTGAAAAGAATAATGTATAGCGGACTTATGTACTGTAGGTCTGGAATGAACGACAGTGGTGGGATAACACGTAAATTATGTCTTGTTTCTCCTTTAACCCATTCTGAACGGGAACCCATTTTGGTGTTAGCATCATGTTATGCTTTAGCTATTGAAAAATAGCAGATCTACAAGCTCACAGCGCGCCACCGAGTGGCGCGCTATGAGATTGTAGGTCTGCTATTTTTGAAAAATCAAAGAACGACCGGCATTTTTAGAATCTGATCTCAGGTCAGAATGGGTTAATCAGACCAGTGTGTGTCCAGTGGAAACCTCGTGTGAATCTGATCTCAGGTCAGAATGGGTTAATCAGACCAGTGTGTGTCCAGTGGAAACCTCATATGAATCTGATCTCAGGTCAGAATGGGTTAGTCACCCATAGGACAAAGACGACGACGGATGACAAGTGGCTCATTGTCATGTTTTATGACGAAACCCCTCTCTCTCTCTCTCTTTACTCACATCTACTGGTTAGACGTGCACATTAACCCATTTTGGACTGAAAAAAAAGGGCTTCTAAATCCTTACATTTTTCTGTAAAAACCCATGTTTCTGCGTCAGAGGTGCTCAACCTATTTCATGTCGAGGACCCGCAGAATTATCTGTATTTGGCCGCCGACCCCAGAGATGATTTTTTTTTATGTAATCGTCATGGGAGCCCCGCCATGACGATTATATATATATATTCAGGTCCAATTCCTCCGACCCCCATCTCAAAATATGTTGTTCCTCCAGGGACCCTCCCAGATGCAAATTTGAGTTTGAAAACGTTTGCTCCGAAAGAATATATATATATTCAAAGATTTGCGCCACATTTTCAGGATTTTTCAAAAAAATAGCAGACCTACGAGCTTTCAATAGCTAAATTATAACATATTTAAAACACCTAAAGGGGTTCCCGCGCCCAAAATGGGTTAAGACTGAGAAATGAATAGACCAGTCAGACAGATGGATCACACTGCAGCAAGATGGAGAAGTGTCACCTTCAAGTTTAATTACGTCAATGACCAGTTAAAAAAAAGAAAAAGAAGAGGTATAGAAAGGGGTGGGTGTGACTCATATTGACAAATAGCATGATGGGGCGAGGGAGGTTTACATTATTTTTGATAGTTTTGGCTCACCGTAGTGGTTTTCTTTGTTGAAAGCTCTATACCACATATTAACCCATTCTGACCGGGAACCCGTTTTGGTGTCAGCATCATGTTATGCTTTAGCTATTGAAAAATAGCAGATCTACAAGCTCATAGCGCGCCACCGAGTGGCGCGCTACGAGCTTGTAGGTCTGCTATTTTTGAAAAATCGAAGAACGACTGACATTTTTAGAATCTGATCTCAGGTCAGAATGGGTTCATCAGACCCAGTGTGTGTTCAGTGGAAACCTCGTATGAATCTGATCTCAGGTCAGAATGGGTTAAATGAAAGGTGATTGTCTATTAAAGGGATATTTCACTTAAAAAAAAAAAAGTTTGATCATTTTACTCACATTTCTTTTCGTCTCGCTGGTCTCCCCCCCCCGTGGCAATCGGTGCATAATTGGATTCAACTCGTCTTGTCGTCCATGGCACTTAAACTGTTTTCACCTTTTCCCAAAAACATTATTAAAAATATATAAAGACAGTAAAATGAAAAAAAAAAAACACGGACCCTCACCGTATTAGGAGGACACTATGGGTCACCAGAAACAAGGACGGGTGTTTTCGATGGTTTAAAACGGAGTTCGGAGGTACAAAAAACAATATCAAATATCTAAACACTGAATCAAGAAAGTTAAAAATCCGTGCGGGGCGTTCACATAAGCCTGAGTAGACGATGAAATGGCCATAGTGAAATATCCCTTTAATGATGATACTTCTTTGTGTTGTCAAATGCATCTCGTCACCCATACAACAATACGTTGTTGAATGTGCAGCAAAATTCTGTTTAGAATTGGCATCGTTTCATCGGAAACAAGGCAAAACGTCTATACTTAATGTACAGTATCGGAATGGACGTCCACATGACAACAGATGCTATAACGTTCAAGCGAAGAAGGCCATTCTTCAGGATGAAACAATAGAATATTCCTTCAACAATAATATCAAAAAAATAACAACAGAAAAACAACCCCCCGAAGCTCAGCGCCAACACAATGCCAATAATTTCTTTCTCCATCGTACGGCGGCGGCGGTGTCCCACATTGAAAATGGCATACATCTACAAGCTCACTTTAGCTCGCAGATCAGATTATATATTCAGTAAAAGACACCATCGTTACCAACTAAAGAGTGAATCAGGCTTAAGTGGGCATTAGCAATAATATCTACACGCTTTTCTTTTCAAGGTATACCAGATCAGACACGCATGTCTCGTCTTCGGTAAACAGCATGCATGGGTCTGGTCTTGGAAGAGCCAAAGAAAAAATAAATAAACACTACAAAATACCACTTTACATACAGTGTCTCCCAATCAAGCTCTGTGCAATTTTATTATATACAATTTGCTTTCAACACTCCTAGAATCTATCATTGCTTTAGGGTGGCACATCAGGGCATATAGTAACTCTATAGAAAAGCAAGGAAATATAAATAATGAAACGGCAAAACATGATGATGCAAAAAAATAGAAAGAAAACAACGATATGGAGAGTAATAAAGGAAAGGTCAACTTAAACACAAAGAACATACATTTAAGTTAAGCAACAATATCAAGTTCACACCACACCACCCCCCCCCCCCCCTCTCTTACTGTATGAATGAAGTGGTGTCATCACGGCGCAAAGTCTTTAAGTCTGATATGCTCAACCTTTTGCGACACATTTCCATGTAGGCAGAATGTCCCGTCCTGTTGTCGCAGCCTTGTTGGCAAGGTATACAGTTCGCAACCAGGTCCCTCCAGGCTACATTTTCCATCCATTTTGACTCCATACATGATCCGTCCCCCCCCCCCCCCCCCCTCGTTCCCTTCTCGCTGTGAAGGCATTCAGGTGAGTTTCTCTTCATAGTTCAGTGGAAAAACACTATACACACACACTCATCTCTCCCCTTACACGATGTTCTTGGCAGCGTTCTCGTTCAGTCTCTCCATGTAATTCCGGAGCTCCTGCGAGTCGACCCCCAGCTGGATATCCGGACACACCCACTTTATATCGCCGGCCGTCTGCACCTGCAGCGCCAGCGGGCTCATCAGCACGGGGCATCCGTTGGCGCGGGGCCTGACGTTGGCAAAGGTGGTGAACTTGACCCGCTTCCTCTTGGTGGTGGGCGAGTTGAGCGACTCGCTCCCCCCGCCGCGCAGGGCCCCGCCGCCGTTGAGCAGCTGGCTTCCTTCCTCCAGGGAGCCGCCGTGTGCGCCCAACTCCTCTTGCTGCTGCTGCTGCTGCTGGAGGCACAGCCCCTCTTCCTGGCCCAGCCAGACCCAGTCGTGGGCGTGCGGCGGCATGGCCTCGGGGGTCTCCGCGGAGACGTGCTTGCTCCTGTACTTGTAGGCATAGGAGACGCAGTTTATGAGGAAGACCAGGATGGCCAGGCAGAACACGCCCAGCAGGGCGTACATGCCGATCTCCAGGTCCGTCAGGCCCCGGCGGGACGCCACGTCCTCCTCGGTACCGCCGCCGTGACCCGGAGGGACCGCCGCCGCCACCACCGCCTGGTTCGGGTATTCGGAGAAGTCCACCCTCCCCCCCCCGCCCACCCCACCACTGTCGGGGGCCGACGAGAGGCGGCCCCCGACGTTTGGCCTCACCGCCACCGGCATGTGGCCCTTGACGCCCGTCGTGGCCCCCCGGTTCACGATGCCCGCCTCCATGTCCGAGAAAGACCCGCCGTAGTACGGGGAGTCGGGGTGGTGGGTCGTCTTCTGGCGGTCTCCCCCCGCCGCCCCCGGCGCCCGGTTGAAAGGCTCCTCGGGGGGCGGCGAGCGGCGCGGGGGGCCGCCGACCCGCACGCGCACGCTCCCCACGCCGGCGGCCAGGACCGTCCGGCGCCTCCCCTTCGGACGGCACGCCTCGGACGGGCTCATCTCCACGCGCACCAGCAGCCCCTGGCCCTCGCCCTCGGCCACCACCACGGGCCACTTCCACGCCGCCGCCGCGTCGCGCCGCACCGCCACCACCCGCTCGTCCAGAGACGTGGCCGAGAGGACGAAGTGGGCGGGGTCGTAGCTGTCCAGGGGAGTCACGGAGCCGTCGCTGAACTGGAGCCAGGCGCTGAGGAGGGACTCCTGGGTGAACAAGAGACACAAAACACAGACACACAAAACACACACACAATGACTTATGAGCGAGTCTCGCCTCTCTGCGTCGGCTATATCCTCATACAAATACAAATAAATACAAAATTATTTATAATCAAATAGCTGTGTTATGCTCACACCCGCGTTGAACTGCCGATCCAATGCCTGTCATTTATTCCCATATATGAGAGAGATCTCTGTAACTGTCAATCCATGCAGAGCCATAGAATAGTATAGACAGAGTTACGACATTGAGGGGGCAGAAAACAGCTTCATGTAGCCCATAGACTCCAATGCATTCTGTAAACTTCCGGTACAAACCAATAGAAGTCTATGTGCTATAAGAGCCGCCATTGGACTGGCCCCATGAAGTGAACGGCGTTGTCGTATAACTCTGTCTTAAATAACTCCTATAGCGCCATTGCCGAAGATCATTGTCAATTGAAGCCTATATACTTTTGACACCGACGCGTAACGCCATTGCCCGAAGATGAATGGCAATTGCGCTTTTATAGTGCATTCGATGGATCGAGCCATAATGCTACTTACGTTAGCCGGTTAGCTATAGCTGTGTTGTTGGCACAGCACTGGATCGCCCATCTTAGATCATCGTCGCCGTAATAACCCATTCTATCCATTTCTTTCAATCGCCTGCATCTCCTATTCCTTGCCACCAGGTGGCATTTTTGGTCAAAACAGCGTTTCTTTGACGGCACAGAGCCGGCGATGTGGAGCTCTCCAGTGCACAGGCATAGATCGATCATGTAAAACGAGGCCCGTCTCGGCTCCGTCGAGCGTCCTGGGATAAGCTATACTTCCGGTAGACTTGAACTCTGGCTTTTCAAAATAAGAGCTCAAATTAATAAAATGCTGGCGTTTAATTAATATCCTGATTTTTCAATAAAAGCTAGCGGCAAAAAAAACCGGCAGGTTACAACCCTTTCTTTGTTATTTTTCTTCTTTGTAATTATTTGTTTGGTCCAAAATATTGTGTGTGTTGTTGTCATGATTTGTCAGAGTTGGCTTCGCACGACGCTTAAAAAGGTCTTTAAACAATTTAAATAAAAACTGCCTATGGGGAAATGCATTGCGTTTTCATTTCCTGGGACGTTCGTTGTTCTGAAAGGGGGAGGGACTGCGCCGCTCTATACCCCCACACGCGCGCACGCACACACACACACACACACACACACACACAGGCGGCGGCAGAGATTGACGTTTCCAGACAAGGCCACCTTGGCCGTTTCTTGAGGGCACGAGGACGTCAACTTTTAAATGCCACAAGCGATCGATGCACATGTTACGTGATACCTGTTTGAGAGCATGCATGACCTCCTGCGTGGTGGCGGTGGCCAGGATGGCCCTGTCGCTCCCTGGGCTGAGCTGAAGGGACAGTGAGAGACCAGACACCAGCTGAACTCCCAGCTCCGTCACGCTGACTCTGTCCTCCATCACCCTGAAGCTCTGCTCGGCCAGGACCGACGAGGACAGAGGGGACAGCACCTGAAACACGCACGGCGCGCCGCACACGCACACACACACACACACACACACACGCACGCACACGCACACGCAAATGATGTACACATTAAAAACCTCTTTCACATGTTCCTTACAATTCACATTTAACATCATCATTACACAAATACAGTATTTGCGTACCAGCACGAGCACCGAGAACACACACACACACGCACACGCACACACACACACACACACACACACACACACACACACACACACACACACACACACACACACACACACACACACACACACAGTACAGTTCCAATACTGTATAAGTTCAATAAATGCTACCGAGCCATAACAGACCTATACTTAGCACACTCATTACATGACTCCCCTGTGCTAAAAAATATAATGCAACCAATGCAATGCTAATCATTCTAGAAATATCCGGTCCATGAGGAAAATTACCTAACATGCTTGAGGAAGCACAAACGAACACAAACACAGGTCCACAGTTACACATTGACATAATGCCCCCCCCCCAAAAAATAATAATACAACCTGCAGCACACATCTACACAAACCATCTACGCCTCACTGATACATCCTACCACCTCCCTTCCCAGAGAGGTGCTGCATGGTGGTGTAGACTAGACATGTATAAAGAGCAGTGCTGTTGAGATACGAGATGGGGAAGCCCTCCCATCCGCTCCAATTAGGACCCCGGTCCCTGGCCCCCATGCAGCCAACCCCCCACACATCTCCACGTTTACCCGTGCTATAATGAACTGTCAGCACTGATCACCGGCTCATCTGTACACGCTCCGTTTCCCCCCCCCCCCCCCCCCCTGTTTTCCTCCACTCCCTTTAGCATCCAACCCTTTACTCCTGTTCTTCCCACACTGGGCTGACATCGCTATAACCTTGAATGCTAAACGCACAGATAAAGTCACCGAGGGCTCGGAGCTGGCAGCTGCAGTTTAATCATACCTCTAAGCTAAGGGCAAAGGTGATCATGTTTATTTAACAATGGTTACTGGTGCATTTTGTAAAAGCATATCCTTGGGTTCACGAAAGGGGTTAAATAAAAAGCCATTATTATTGTTATTAATTGTTTGGAGTGCACGGCGAACGTTTGATGGTAGAAGTGTAATATTTAATGTTAATATACAGTACTATATACATTTTAATAATAATGCTACGAATGTGCTGGTCGAAGGTTGCACTGTAATAATTATTCATATTTCACGAGAGAAATTATACAGTAACCACTCTCAACAAAGGCGCAGCACTCATTTGGCTTTTACTTATGAAAATGTTCCAAACTTGACTAATAAAGCAAACGATATACTCATTACAATTGAAATGATAATACCACATTTTCAAATGTGAGAACACTTTACCCTTCTAAAAATAAGACTATGCTGTAAGGCTTACTGCCAATTATAAGTTTGGTTAGTTGAATTCATGCATGTGGGAAAAGCACTGACTTAGATGTGAGGAAAATGTGAATAACACTCTTCTCGGTGTGCCTGGCATTCCACGCTTGGCCCCTCTACAAGTTACCACTCACTGGCATTTCCACCTATAAACCCTGCTTTGTTTGACTGGGGTAAAACTTGGCAGTGCTTTTTTTTCACTGCACACCAAATCTCTTTGGCAAAAAAGAACGTCTATTCAAAGAACGAGTACACGTAAAGCGCTTAGAAATGCGGTGTAAACAAAACTGTTTCAATTTCAAATGGCTATGGAGTCTAATGTTTTATACAGTTCATCGCACCGTGGCAAAGACACAGTCGTTATAGGTCAAAGTGAAATCCACAAGAATCGGAGGAGTGGATATAATAGAATGCATGCCTGCAGGAACACATCCACCTGAAAAGAACACTGTGTAAAAGATATCGGAATGATGAAGTTGACGGGGGGAAAAAAAATGTTTCGTTCGTGTAGGCAGTTGAGGACTATATGTTCTTAGAAAAGATATTATTTTAATAGAATTGACCTATAGCTAAGCCCCTCCCCAAACTGCTATGGTCCAATCACAGCTAAGCATATTTTTTGTTTTATTTAACCTTTATTTAAGCAGTAAAAAACCACATTGAGACTGAAGTCTCAAAAGAGGCAAAATAAGTGACACGGCTCTGGCAGTAACAATAAATACACCACAAAAAAACAGGACAAACAACAATGCTCATGAATACAGAACTACCGAAGATCAAAGGGAGAACAGGAACGTCTATAGTAGCGCAACCAATTACTAATAAATAAAAACTAAGCAACAAAATGTGCTAGTAAACTAAAAAGCAAGAGAACATTAATGCATTTTGCATTTGCATAACATGGGTTAGAGTATAGAAAAACCTCTCCACCAATAGTTTTCCTATATATCATTTTATTTTATTTTATTTGTGTATTTTAATGTTTTATCATATTATGATAAAACATTAAAATACACAAAAAAATAAACATACACGTATTTTTACAGTGCATATGGCAGGCCTCCCTCGCCTGGAAAGGAGCCAGCATATGTGGTTCGGGCATCTAGTTGGGATGCCTCTCAGGCGTCTCCCTATAGGGAGGTCCTCGATGCACATCCCACTGGGAGGAGACCCCCCCCGGGGGCAGACCAAGGGCGCAGATGGAGGGATTACATCGACTCACTGGCCTTGGAGCGCCTCGGGATCCCCCCCCCCCAGGAGGAAGTCACTAATGTTGCTCTGGAGAGGGAAGTCTGGAGCTCTCTGGTGGAGCTGTTGCCCCCGCGACCAGACTACGGATAAGCGGTTGAAGATGGATGGATGGATGGATATGGCAGGCCTTGTTGACGGATTTGGAAAAGATTTTGAAGTTCTAGTTAAAAAAAAATTACCAGTATTTAAAATCCATGGTATTTACAGGGGAATGAATGAGCTCGGCTGGAAAGTGTCCAAGTGGGAGTGCCTAAGTGGTAGTGCCTGTTGGAGTGCCTTTCGACCACAAGGTCATGGGTTTGATCGCTCGGCTTCATGTCGTGCGATATAGTACTGGGAGCTGATCCAGCAATCCAACTCCCAGAGGTCTATATAGCGCATTGAACCTGGGCTAGACTCCCTCCCATGCACCCTGGCTGATACAGACAATAATTCTCAGTTGAGGTGAGCAATGGCCCTTAATTGTTATCGACAAGCAGGGGTCTTCAACAGAGGGTCCGGGTCCCCAAGGGGTCCCGCAGTGCCGCGGCTATATAGGCATACGCACATGCAGTGTGTATAGGGCAGCACCAAGCCCTATACACAAAGGCTGGTCAACGTTGAAGCTGCCACTATACCTTACTGGCCAAAAGTGGAACTGCACCACGGTAGACGTACCGTGGTGTGCGTAACGTGGGTCAAGCCTGGCCTCAAATGTGAGACCGCTCTCAACTTCCGCGCGCTCGAGCCGTTGAGTTATAACGGTACTTCCGGCAGTCTTCCGGGGTGCTTCAAAATGCCACATGGTGCAACTTCTATTGAAATGAATAGAACGGTCCTCACTCTATCCTTTATAACTCTATGGGCAGCACGCCAATAATATTTTTCTCAGAAAGCTGATTCTACACTAACACTCCCACGATTTATCTCAAAAGGAGTTCGTTCTGCCGTCCTGAAAATTAACCATTTTGAGACGGTCACCCTATTGATACATTTGAAATGAAATATTTTGTCTCCATTAATCGTGCAGAGTAGCTAAGATTGCAGAATACATTACGTTGCTGTTTAGCTATACCACGGAGTCACAGATTAAATACATTTAAATTGTGTTAAAGGGGCAGATTTGTCGATATTTAATTTGAATCCTATTGTTGTATTGGGAGGACAAAACCTTCGCTAGTCTATTAGCAGGTTTAACCCGTTCCGGAGCAGGAACCCCTTTTGGTGTTTTAAGCATTATGTTATACTTTAGCTATTGAAAAATGGCAGATCTACAAGCTCAGCGCGGCACTCATGAGCTTGTAAGTCCGCAATACGAGCTTTTAGGTCTGCTATTTTAGAAAAATTGTGAAAATGTGTCGCAAATCTTTGAATATAATGCTTTCACAGCAAACGTTTTTAACTCATATCTTTGCTTGTGGGGGACGACGACGACACATCTTTTCAGATGGGGGTCCGCAGCCAAATACAGATAATTCTGGGGGTCCTTGACATGAAAAAGGTTGAGCACCGCCGACATAGAAACATAGGTTTTTCAGAAAACTGTCAGGATTTAGAAGGCATTTGTAGACTCCGTTCTCACGTCTAAATGGGTTTAAAAGAAAATACAATAAAACAGTTAAATAATGTGTTTTCTGTTTCTGACCATGATATTCCTTGTGGGTGACCATTTCTATTCATAAGATCTCCGTGCAGTGATTACAACTCAAATGGAGGAGGCGGCACTCTTGTTTGAAGTTTGAGCTACAATCACTGCAGTGAAGCAAAGGCCATTTTTGCAATCAAATACAACGGTCTCTCTAACAACATAGTCAATACACATCTGAGCCAACAGCTAATGGGGGAAAGGGAGAATCGACTGAGTGTGTATACATGTCTGTGTGTGTGCTAAATGCACATAAAGCTACAGAGTAAGGGAGAGAAGAGTATATATTAATTATACGTATTGTACCGTTTATACATTTAAGCTATCCGATTCCTGAATGAAACTAACTGTGTGTGTGCGTGTGCGTGTGCATGTGCGTGTGCGTGTGCGTGCGCGGGTGCGTGCTTGTGCGTGTGCGTGCGCGTGCGCGTGCGCGTGCGCGTGCGCGTGCGTGCGTGCGATAACAACTTTGAGGTGAGATTCATCATTGACGATAACTGGGCCTATTGTCATGTAGTCAAACAAGCCGTTACTTCCATTTGTCAATCTCAAAAAGGTTTAAATCCCAACTCCTGAGTCCTGACATAAGAGCACTTTACTTATACGCACGTTACTTCAGAAAAACAAAGGGAGAGATTAGGATGCAGGTCCATATACACATGGCTTGTTCCACAACGGGGATGTTTTGCATTCTCATAAAGGCCAGATCAATGGTGTTTTACAGGGGAAATAATGGGCACCAACAACCGCCACCTTTACTAAGTCCAACAGACACCGTCCATTTCATAGTTTTTACTTGATCGCTTTCAAGCCAATGATTTACTTCACCCCTGCCCCCTCTTCCAATAGCACTTTCTCACTTGATTTGTCTTGATTACACTCACTGATTGAGACACTTGCTCCCCCCCCCATTTCAATCGATCAACTAAAAAGGTAAAATCGAAGAAGTTAGGTCCTCTCTGGAGAAAGCGCTGAATGACAAAATGTACAGTCTGTAAGTCAACATTCTAGGGAGACCATGAAGAAGAACCAAGATGACATGGAAGCTGAACGTCCAAAGACGTACAAGGACTTGGATCTAGCGGAAATCGTTGTTTGATACTAAAGAACATATTTGACTGAATGCCTGGCATTGTATTCTTTTGAATTTTTGTTTTTTCACGTCATGAAAGCAGGGAATCAAATATCAAATTGATATATTGGTTGTTCAGTTTGACCCACCAGTTTGGGAGATATGGCTTGTAGAGTAATGTCTTGCAGAAAACAGCGAGTTGAGAAAACAGGCTTGAAAGGATCACTTCTGTGGTCTCTAACATTACACCTAGCTTCATGTTTAAGCATTTATTTCATATTTACATGTCGATTTCAGCTCTGACACTTATTTCAGACATGCTCTAGTATTGTGAAGAGTCTGCCTGTGCTATTAACTCTTTTTGGGGAAAAAAATGTTTTTCTCCTCTGGTGAAAAGCTGGAATTTGCGCGATGGCAGGCTCTCAGTCAAATCTGGTCACATGTGTTCTGTGCTCTGCCTGTGTTTGATGGCCCGCTCCAATGCTTTTCAAATGGCAGCCACATGGTTTGACCAATCATTTGTGTTTGATGGCTGTGTTCTGTCCCCCTCCCCTCCATCAAACACAAAATGTTTGGTCAAACCATGTGACTCCCATTGGAAAAGCATTGAGGCGGCCATCAAACACAGGCAGAGCACAGAACATATGTTCTTTATGTGTGAATGAGGCCCTCAAGAGTGCAAATCAATTTGATGGAAATCAAGGTGGGCAGACACACATCTCAACCAACCAGAGGTCATCTCCATGTTGGCTTGGGTGGACATTTTTGTCAACATTCCATTTTTTGCCACGGACCTACAAAATGAGTGGACGATAATATTGCCAGAAACACATACATGGACAGCCCTGAATGACCATAACAGGTCTGTAACTCTGAGAGTGTTGAACACATACATAGACAGCCCTGAATGACCACAACAGGTCTGTAACTCTGAGAGTGTTGAACACATACATAGACAGCCCTGAATGACCACAACAGGTGTTTATATGCATAAAGTAGGTAGGTAGCAAATAGTTACACCTAATAATTATACATTTCAAACGTTCCTTCACAGAGATACTGAGATTTGACAGTTCGAAAGTACTTGCGCGCGTTGCTTGCGCACTAGTTGGCCATTTATGGCCTACTAGTGTGCAGCAAGCAAGTATGCACTCGGCAGAGTGCAGTTCTAGTTTCTATTATTTTGCACATTTTCCTACATAATGCCTCATTTGCATATTTAACCCATTTTGACCTGGGAACGATTCTACAAATGTCTTCTACATCTTGACAGTTTTCAGAGTTATGGAGGTCTTTGCAAATGAACAAATCTGAGAACCACTAGTGCTAGTTGGGACTCCTAATGTGCCTGTAGTGTGTCGCACAGAAATAACTGTCATACTTACAGTATTCTGAATAAAACCCGCGAGACGTGACATTCAGTATAAAGTGGGCGTTTATGATCAAAATAAGAACATTATAATGGTGTGTGAACATGTTGGTGACCCCGGAAACCAACCTAAGGGGTATAGGGACAGAAATCCCGTAAGAGGGCACTTTTGGACAGAAACAGCAAAATAAATGGCAGATCTACATGCTCGCGACGCGTTGAGAGCTTGTAGATCAGCTATTCTTGGGGCGCAACCCAGCACGCTTTAGCTAGTACGACATGGATTTCTCAAACTAAATTTGTTTCCAACGCAAAAAATACTGTGTTTCAAGTTCAGGAGACTTCCGGCATATAATACAGTATATGTGGCATGGAAGGAAAGGAGTGGCATTTGCGTTTCCTTATTTCACCGCGTATAGTATATAAACGCTGCATTCATTCGTGGTCTGGAGAGGGCAGTTGTTTTTATACAGACGGGGCTAAAGCCCCCTTTGATGTCTATTATGTGTGCATGACGCCCTTGCTCTCCCCCAACACCATGTGCTCCCGCGCATGCAGGGACGTGTGCTCGAGGCCCCCCCCCCCCCCGCTGTGGCCTTATTGTCACTGTAACAATACTGTAAATCATCCCGTTTGTCGACGACACGTTTCAAAACGCCAACAAGAAGGGGCCAACTCCGGAGGAGGTACTGTGTACGGTGCCAGGACAAAAGCCTTCTCTTTTTTTTACTTTTTGAACGAGGAGAGGATATAGTGTGGATTCCTGTAAGTGACAGCAGGGAGGACCCTATACTGTGTTACACAACCCCACTCATGATCAAATGGAACGCTATAGTGGAGAGAGAGGCTGAGCAGTTGCAAGTACACCGGCTCGATGTTTGCACGTCACTATAGACCATCATTGTCACGGACACGGTAAAAGAGGAAGAAAAAAACATTTCATTGCACATTATACTTGTGTGAGTGACTGACGTCTTTCATCTTGAACATGAACACAGTACTAAAAAGACCAAAAGAGCCCAAACGCTCATTCAATTTGACCCTGGTGTTTTCCATCATTGTTTTGAACCGGTCGTTTGAGTGGGGGCGAGGATGTTAACGGAGATAGGGTGGGGGGGGGGGGGGGGGGGATAAATGCTATCTGGGGGGGGGGGGGGGGTTTGTGGTGCAATCGTGTATCAACTATTGTGGTCGTATAGAGCTGATGAAACGAGAGAGGATGTGGTCCTGGTCTGAAAAAAGGTGGCAGAACTATACAACAAAAGAAAAGAGAGACGAGGATAACAAGACATTCAGAAAAGGACTATATCTATCTTATACACGCATGCCGAGTCTAACCGACGGCACTAGACGGAGTCTAGTTCGACGGCACTCGGAAACAAATGACAACAACAAATGACTTTCTTTGTTCAAATAAAAAGGTGCAAAGCATTGACAGGCTGCAAATGTATGTATTATGCAACACAGGAGAAGGCTGTGCAAATTAGTACATGACGCAATGTGGAAATACTTGCAAGGTACTCCCAAATCAAATCAGTTTGCACAATAGGCCAAGTAAACCACAACGGAGCTGGAGGGGCTTTGGTATGTAGTTAAAAAATGTATTGCTATTTATGAAAAGGAAATAGAGGCAGCTACTTTTAAGTAATCTCGGAAAATATCAATATGTATTTAATAAAAGATACCATTTCTAACGCACGGCACAGTAGATATATCAAAGTGGACAGGTGTTACAATTGGAAGCACCGAAGCAGAATTTCAGGAATTAACCCATTCTGAACGGGAATCCATTTTGGTGTTGGCATCATGTTATGCTTTAGCTATTGAAAAATAGCAGATCTACAAGCTCATATAGCGCGCCACCGAGTGGTGCGCTACGAGCTTGTAGGTCTGCTATTTTTGAAAAAAAAAACGACTGACATTTTTAAATTCTGATCTCAGGTCAGAATGGGTTAATCAGACCAACGCGTGTCCAGTGGAAACCTCGTATGAATCTGATCTCAGGTCAGAATGGGTTAAATTAACACATTTAGATTAGTTGTCAATCATAAAATGAGACCTGTGCAAGTCAGCCACATTCTTATCAGATTGATAAATAAATTGAATGTCACTGAAATCCCAAGTAGAAAAAACACAGACGGCTATCCTGCTTTTTTTTCTCTCTTTTTTTTTTTTTTTTTTCTATTTTAGTTTTAGTCATAGTCTTTGGAATAGTCTTCGTTTAGATTTTAGTCGACTGAATCTACAGTTGAGTGTAGTCGACTAAAACGCATTTTGGCGGGGCCTTGATGCCGTCGTTATGGCAGATGTTACATACGCTGAAAATAGCAGATCTACAAGCTCACAACCGCGAGCAAGTGTAAAATGACTTACACTGGATCTCTTGTCCACTAGTCCCTTCCTAACATTTTAGTCTTTTTATTTGTCGACGGAATTGTCAATATATTTCGTCTCAGTTCTAGAAAAATGAGTGCACGCGGGGAAAAATGTTTCGTCGATGGAAACGACATGAAAACTAAGCTACGACGATAGCTTAGTGTTCATGTCGTTTCCGTTTAGTTTCCGTCAGTGGTGGAAAAAGGTATAGTCGACAAAACATTTTTCCGTCTTCGTTTTACTCGACGAAGAAAACAACAACGCGGCCACACACACACACACACACACACACGCACACACACACACACACACACACCTGTATCCTCGTGCTGCCGGGGCTTCGGCCTATCAGGACGCGGCCTTCCTGAAGCTGGGCGACCTTGGGGTCTTCGACCTTCAGAGAGTCCCACACCAGCTCCGTGACGTCCACCTGCCAGTCGCTCCCCAGGAGGAAGTCCACCTGCTGGCGGCCCAGCTCGCCGCCGCCGCCGTCGCCGTCGTCCTCCCCCCCCTCCTCCCCCTCCTCCTCGGCCCCTCCCCCTCCTCCTCCTCCTACGGTCCTCCGTTCCCCGGTGTTAGCCACAAAGTGTGCGAGGACGCGCACGCTGGCGCTCTGGTACTGGGCCGTGCAGGCCGTGCTCTCGCCCGCCGCGTCTCCTCCGTCCTTGGCATCGCTCACTCTCTCGTACCTGGAGGGAGGGAGGGAGGGAGGGAGGGAGGGAGGCAGGGAGGGAGGGAGACTGAACGACTGACATAGAAACATAGCTTTTTCAGAAAACTAGTCAGGATGTAGAAGACATTTTTTAGAATCTTATCTCAGGTCAAAATGGCCTTAATATAGGCTCTATTCTTTTTCCCATTATGCTATATTCTCCAGAGAGTGTCCTATTTCATGGTGATTCATTTGGCCAATAGTGCCACGGGCAGGGCAGGGCAGGGCAGTGGGTTCTGTGTGTCTCCGGGACCTAAACGCGTTGTAAACAGTCAACCACCACCACCACCACCACGACAGCCCATAAACACAGGAGCTGTGGCCATTACCCTCCTTTCCACCGTGTGTATAATGCATCCACTCGGGGCATGCTCTGCTGTGAGTGAGGGGCTGTGTGGTCCCAGCCTCACAGTGAGAGAAGACTCGTCCAAACCCACACACTCACATTTTGCATTCTATATACTTTATCTTCTGGTGTATCGACCAGTTTGCACTAATTATACTGTGATGCATGAAAACAATGGGTATTTGAGAATGGCTTGGTGACAATAATATTATGCACTGTTGTGCTAATGTTTGGTTCTTTATTTAGTTCCTGAAATGGCAACATATGGTTTATTTAACACCAAAATCATGTATAAAACACCGTTGTAAGAAGATGTACAGTGTATAGAGAGCAGCTGCGGGAGTATACACTGCAGCTGCATGTCTCTCAGTGCAGTCAGTGACATTGTGATTATTTGCCATAAGCATATTAAACTTTTTTTTAAATAATTTACGGCCAAATACAACGAGGTCAGGAGGTGGGCTCCCTCTCCTCTCCTCTCCTCTCCTCTCCTCTCCTCTCCTCTCCTCTCCTCTCCTCTCCTCTCCTCTCCTCTCCTCTCCTCTCCTCTCCTCTCCTCTCCTCTCCTCTCGTGACTGTGTCACACTCTTAATCTACCTTTTGCACTTGATGCTTTCTTCACATTCTCTCTCTCTCTCTCTCTCTCTCTCTCTCTCTCTCTCTCTCTCTCTCTCTGCGCCAACAGGCTCGGGGGCTGGGGGGGGGGGAGAGGGAGGGAGGGAGGGTGACAGTGACAGCTTCCATTAGGTCTAATGAGGCGTGGCCAGTCGGGCAGAGAAATGGGTTGACAGGTTAACATGCTGTGGCCGAATAGCTTGGATTAGTTCCTATATAGCCGCCTGCTGTCTGCTCTCGCGCTCTCTCTCTCTCTCTCTACTCCCACATCCCCCACACACCCACCCCCTCCCCCCCTCCCCCCTTCCCTTTCCACACCAGTTACGGTCGACCCCCAGAAAGTGTCACCTGAAATGAGGTGACATTTACAGTACGGCTGCGGGAGGAGGAGAACAGAAACACAGGCATGGTTTGGGTTTGGTGTTTGTATACGCATCACTCCCAATCTTCCGCCGTAGTTTGAAAACCCACCTTTTCAGACTCCATCATGGCCCATAGCACTTACCCCACCCCCTTAGATAGCAATTCTGTAGACTTAGATAGCATTTGATACAGACTTATAGCATGTTATGTAAACAGCATAAGTGCATTGTATGTAGTCATAGCACGTCATAGTACATAATGTATATCATAGTAGTATAGATGTATAGCTTATGTATAGTTTCATTATAGATATTCCACTGTTACTTTCTTAGCTTACGCATGTTTCATGATAAATGTTTTTATGTGATGTATTCCCCATGCTTTTTGTTCTTGCTTAATGTAAGTCGCTCTGGATTAAGAGCGTCTGCTAAATGCCTAAATTGTAAATTGTAAATTGTATACTGTACGGACAACGTAAAATGGTTTATGCATTCATGTGAATCAATGTCCCCGCGCACGCACGCACGCACGCACGCACGCACGCACGCACGCACGCACGCACGCTCATTCGCACGCACACACAGATAAAATTGATGCTCTGACTGGTTCACCTCCCCGACCCCAATGACCGTCATGGCCCAGGGATTATAGTGAATGAGCATGGGACAAAGAGCATGAAGGGTGAGGGGTATTGGGGGGGTGATTTGATGGGGTATTTGGGGGGGTATTTGTATAAGAAGAGTGCCACCATGTGGTGTGCAGTGTATAGGGACTCATAAAGGACTCTGAAATGGGGCCAGGAATACATGTATGTATACAAAAGATGATATTTGCTTTCCGTTGCTGTCGGCACGGACACCTCGCATACCGTCCATGACTGTTACTTTACAAAATGTAGTTCTTATCTATTCAGAAGCTCTTGTAAATACTTACTCATTATAGGCTCCATATAGTTATCAAATCCACACGCAACTTCTCTTAAAAGATCACTTGTATCTCGTCTAGATTGGCTACTTTCGATACTTTTGCGCGACACACTTGTATAGGCTATTATATGTCGAAGCAGGGCATTCATTCACGGGGGAAGAGAAATCTTTCTTTGTTTATTCCTCTCCTTCTCCTACTCTCTACTTTACATTATTATTTGTTAATTTATAATCATTTTTATTGGGGTTTTTTTTTTTTTGGCTTTCGCCTTTATTTTTAATATTTTTTCATGGAGGGACAGACTGACAGGAAATGGGGAGAGAGATGGGAGGGGGTGACATGCAGTAAAGGCCGTCGCGATCGGGAGTCGAACCCGCGGCCACACTGCCAGACTGGACCACCAGCCAAGGTGCCTGGACCGCTGAGCCACGGCCCAGGCCATTAATTAATTTATAATAATGATAATAATAAATAAAGAAATCTTATTACCTCTCCTCCTCTTCGCTACGTCAATCTGGAAACTACAGATGACGTCCAAACCTCACTCACATCGGTATACTGTACGTTATCGCTGGGGTCATGTGATCAAGATGTTAGACGCTTGAAGCAAGCGTGTGTTTATTATATAAAAGTTATTATGTATTTTTTTTTCACTGTATGCATTTTGGCCTTGTTGGTACAATGCAGCCATGGAATGTCTTTATTCCTATGTAGTTGCAAGCATGTTGTTCTGCCTGAATGCAGACAGCGGTTGAAAGCTTTGGTTTAAAATGGCAGGATGGCATTTGTTAACCCATTTTGACTCTAAAAATGTCTTCTTACATCCTGGACAGTTTACTGAAAAAGATATGTTTCTATGTCAGTCGTTCTTCGATTTTTCAAAACTAGCAGACCTACAAGCTCGTAGCGTGCCACTCGGTGGCGCGATATGAGCTTGTAGATCTGCTATTTTTCAATAGCTAAAGCATAACATAATGCTAACACCAAAATGGGTTAAGTATACAAATATCATGTAGACGGCATTATGTTTTTCCATCTGACTACAAGCAGTCTTTAATATAATAATGTACTTCTTTCTACAGAGTATTTCTTACGCATAATCACGAATCACAACTTGAGGGATACCGAGCCACTGTTGGCCACTTTATTGGCAAGACTTGCTATACACTTGCCATATGGTTAATCAAGATTGTTTGCATAAATGAGTATGAGCTTGATTAAACAATTCATTAAAAAGAAAAAAAGAAAAAACGGTTTTATACTATGTTTAACTTTGCTGGATGATTTCTCAGCCTTCATTTTTTTTGCATGAATGGTCAGACAACTTTTCCAGCTCTGCTGTATAGTCAGCAGAAAAACGTCAAAAGACTTAACCATATACCTCTAGGTGAAACTCGTACTAAGTTTACACAAGTTCTTCCCCATGTTTTTAGATTTGAATAGTACAGTTAATTATACAGTACAGTACAGTCCTCTCTCACACTTAAGTGTCCAATCCAGGGACATCGCTGTCAATCATATTGACACGTCAATATGATTGGTTGCGTTTGCACGCCCACACAGTGATAGACAGACGGTCCCATCCAATCATCCAAACAAGTATCTTGAAAAAAAGGAACAGCCCCGTCATCGAATTTGCTTCCGAGATCCCAGATCCCAATAAGCTGTGAAACAAATTTGTGTAGCAAGCTTCTTGGATCTGGCAGCGTCAGGTTATACCGCTGAGTGACATGCTATGAACTTGTAGGTCTGATATCTTTTGAAAAATCGTGAAAATGTGGCGCAAATCATCAATTCTTCAATCAATTCTTTCAGCGTGGAACGTTTTTAACTAAAATCTTTGCTTCTGCGAGGGTCCCTGGAACAACATATTTTCAGATGGGGGTCGGCGGCCAAATACAGATAATTCTGGTGGTCCTTGACATGAAAAAGGTTGAGCACCGCTGACATAGAAACATACAGTAGGGTTTTTCAGTAAACCGTCATTTTGTAGAATCGTCCTCAGTAGGTCTTGGACGGGAACCCCTTTTGGTGTTTTGGTGTTATGCTATGCTTTAGCTATTGAAAAACAGCAGATCTACAAGCTCATAGCGCGCCACCGAGTGGCGCGCTACGAGCTTGTAGGTCTGCTATTTTTCAAAAAATCGTAAAAATGCGGCACAAATCTTTGTATATATATATATTCTTTCAGAGCGAACGTTCGGGCCTAAATGGGTTAATCAATGATGGCGTCAAGTGGCGTCGCCTCACCTCCTGCTGCCAGTAGAGACGGGGACCCTCCATCCTTTGATCTGGCTGAGCTCAGAGTCCGACAGGTGGATCTGCAGAGGCAGGCGGGGCGTCCACACACTGACCTCCAGCTGGGCACTCAGGAAGCTGTAGGTGAAGTTGAGCAACACCTTGGTCCTCCCTCTGGTCTCTTTGCCGTTCACGTAGACGTAGTCACAGCGCTCCGACACCTGGGCAATTAACAGGCAATTTTAAGACATAATATTGGTTAACAGGCTGTTCAATTAACCCCGCACACCGCTCCTGTGTGAGCCCCCTATCTCCTGCACCCACAGCAAAAGGGAGTTCACAGAAATGCCAATAACAGAAAAATAGCAGAAATTAATTTAACATTTGGAGAAATTAATAGTTGTCTTCTTCACTCCCACAGACAGACAGACAGACAGACAGACAGACAGACAGACAGACAGACAGACAAGAAGAGAGAGAAAGTGGGCATATACAAAGAGCACATCAGAGAGATGGACAGATAATGGACAGAGATAAAGAGCATTATAATAGATGATTGTACAGACAACATACTACACATACCGTACATACCGATACATTTTCTGTCTCGGATATACACGTCTCGACTTCCAACCAATTATTACACACATGCTGTAATAAGGTATACATTCCAATTACTTAGAAGTAGATCTCATGGTATTTTAGTGAACACTGTGCCCGTAAACTAATTAGCTTGGATGGTTGAAAGACTTGGCATTGCTTCGCTTGAAATGCAAACTGGCATTTAGTAGCATACTGTGCGTGCGTGTGTGTGTGTGTGTGTGTGTGTGTGTGTGTGTGTGTGTGTGTGTGTGTGTGCGTGTGTGCGTGTGTGTGTGCGCGTGCGTGCAAGTATCGGATTACAGACACTTCATTTTTTGGTACTTGGTAAATCAAGAGAGACAATTTGATAAGGTCTGGTGCCCCTCGTTAAGGTCTGGCTTCCCCTCGACCGTTACCTGAATAGAAGCACCTGATGGACAGGATACCATTGATGTGGCCATCATCAATCCATGTGTCCAATCCATGTGTCCATCATCATCATCGTTTGTGTCCGTTTCCCCATGGCAGCATTTCATCTTGCTACTCTATTTTTTTTTATCCCATTTAGACCTGAGGGCAATTCAACAAAATGTCTTCTATAAATCATGACCCATGTTTCCATTCCGTGTCAGCGGTTCTCAAACTATTTCATGTCAAAGAGCCCCAGAATTATCTGTATTTGGCCACCGGACCCCCCAGAAGCAAGGATTTGAGTTACAACCGTTCGCTCTGAAAGAATATATATTCAAAGATTTGCGCCACATTTTCACGATTAAAAAAAAATATATATAGCAGACCTAACAAGCTCGTAGCGCGGCACTCGGTGGCGCGCTATGAGCTTGTAGATCTGCTATTTTTCAATAGCTAGAGTATAATACAATGCTTAAACGGCAAATGGGGTTCCCGCACTGAATGGGTTTTAAGCAACGGCACTGAGCAGTATGGGTTGGAGGTTTCCTTTTCCTCTTGCCTGTCTTGTTCTTTCCTTTTGTTCCGTTCTGTTCCGTTCCGTTTGTTTTTCATGACAAAATAATGTACACTGTACAAATTGCGTTTAACATTTTATATGTCCACGATTTCTCGCGCGCTATGAGCTTGTAGATCTGCTATTTTTCAATAGCTAAATTACATGTTTAAAACACCAAAAGTGCTTCCCACACAAAATGGGTTAATTAAACGCATTTGACGAAAAAAAAGAAAGAAAGAAAGATAACTCAAAACACAAATAAAACACAACTTCAGCGTTCATTTAACGGCTGACATGTGCCTGACGGTGTACACATCTTCGAGTTGCCACTCCAACGTCACCCTTATCACACGCGCGTTAACGCGTGCATTCGATTAAGGTTATATCGCTATTGGCAGAGCGTGATTGCATAATGCCAGTCGGCGTGCATGCACACGGTGATGTGCCGCAGTACCCCAGCAGCAGCTTCACCGTTTATATCATTTATATACAGTAATACCGGTGTACAGTAATGAAGGCTTTAGCCTTTGACTGTGACTGTGGTTTGACTGTGGTTGATGTTTCTATTATATCCGACTCCGTCGGATCAATCTTGTCGCATTAGAAAACTAATAAACCATGCATAATGGGCAGTTTAAACGTGAAATAACTCTTTGTCATGCCATGAGATTGAAGCCACTCAAGCCAGTATAGTACGTAAGTATGTCGTTATATGTCTACACTACACATAGACATTGATAACTGTACAGTTGTATAGGCCTATACACGACATAGACATTGATATAAAGCCTACCCTACATTATAGCATGCTTTTTCTTTTTACTTATTTTACCCTATAAGCATTCATTTCATATATTCACACAGAAGGTTCACAATGGAAAACGTCCGTGAATGGAGTAACGTCACGACTCACGACACTAAGTGTTTCTGCACTGAGGACGCATCTTGTGCGTAAAGGGGTTGATAACTATGAAAAAAAACTCTAAACTATATATACACTATAAACTATATATAGTGTATAATATATAGAAGCGACCGCCTGGGTGACGGCAGACTGCTGGGCGAGCGCTGGCGCTTTGGCATGGCATTATGGAATGAATTCTGTACTGGCCATTATATGGAGTGTAGTGTCTTGAGTTTGGTGAGGTCAGATCAACATATGGAATGTCCGACAAAGCAAAAGCAAAGCAAAGGTACCATGTTTACCCAGGGTAACTGGACTAAGCTCAAGAACTAGTTTATACAGTCAGGCCCTGCTCATGGAACATTTCATGGTAGCGGGTTCAATGCCTTGTCCAAGGGGCACTTCAGCGGTGGTAATTGTAACGTGCCGGTCCGGGGATACGAACTACAGCGACCTTCCGATATCATAAGACCGCTCCGCAAACCGTTCGGCCACCGTCCGCTATATATACTCCTATCTCCACAGGTGTGCTTGTACACATTGATTGCCTGCAAGAACGGCTACATATTTAACGTCCCTTTCAAGTCCAACGAACGCTTCACTGCCAACGACGACCTTGCGCAGGCGCATGCCAAAGGCTAAAATATGTCATTTTGTGTTAATTCATTTTCATTCAAACCTTTATTTATTCTCCAAAGACATTGAGGTCACCCTCATTTGCAGCGTCGTCGAGATAACAGTACACATAATGCAACGTTTCTGCAAAACAACAAATTCCTGCTCCAGGTTTTCCTGACACCAAACTGCGCACCGCGAGGGGACCGGGCCTTTTGGAACATTCCCCCCCCCCCCCCGTGGACCTGAGAGTGAGTCGCAGAAACTATTGAATCATTCAGAACGTTGGCCTGAAAACGTTCCCGTTTCGGAAAGGCTTTTTCGTATTGAATTGTCGTCATTTTTCGTTACGTTTATTTATGTTTATTTATTTGATATGCATGCAATGCATGCTACCATGTTCCGGGTGCCTGACACAGTGCTTTGACTCTCTCTCTCTCTCTCTCCATATCGTCATGTATATTGTTTATTCATGTTATTCTTCACACATTGTACTGTATGTGTGTCCATGCTCATTCAAGTAGATGACTGTGGGTGTTTGTATGTGGCTTTGGTAGAGATGCTAGTTAGCAGATGGAGTTGAAAAAGACCCACAAACTCGATCCAACGCAAGAAGAAAGCCCTGGCTTGTGATTTGTTGGAGAAGTTGCGACTTCAATCGGCTACAAAGGGCTCTCACATGTACAGCCAGTGCACAGCCAATGACAAATCGGGGACATCTAACGCATCTTTCTTCAAACCGCAATCCTCTTTTCATCAAACCTCTATATAAACAGGAACAAATCATTCCACAACAAAGGCTTTTGTTTCCAATCAGCAACATGTAAATGTATGTACAATCTGAAAGGGTATCATATCAAGGCATGATTGGCATAGCTGGGAATTTAAGCATATGTCGCGCGCAAGTGGTGTGACAATTGTTCCATTATAACAAGACCAATCTTAATCCATTCTGGGCGGGGACCCCTTTTGGTGTTAGCATTATGTTATGCTTTAGCTGTTGAAAAATAGCAGATCTACAAGCTCATAGCGCGCCACTCGGTGGCGTGCTATGAGCTTGTAGGTCTGCTATTTTTGAAAAATCGTGAAAATATGCCTCAAACACTTTGAATATATATTATTACAGAGTGACATTTTTAACTCAAATCTTTGCTTCTGGGGGGGGGGTCCCTGGAGCAACATATTTTCAGATGGGGGGGTCGGAGGCCAAATACTATATAATTTTCGGGGTCGTTGACATGAAATATGGAGAAACACTGATATAGAAACACGAGGTTTTTCAGAAAAAAAATGACATTTTAAAAAGACATTTTTTTTTAAAACTTCGACGTCAGGCCTAAATGGGTTAAGCAGGCTGTCATTTGCCGCCTCCTCCTTCAATACCAGTTGGCAGCTCTACCCTCGAAATGATACATGTATGTCAGAGAAACCCGCTCTCGCTCTTTTCCAACAATACTGACAGGTTCCAAATGACAGTTCTCTATAGCCCCTGACAAATTCCCTCATCTCTCTCTCTCTCTCTCTCTCTCTCTCTCTCTCTCTCTCTCTCTCTCTCTCATCCCTATCCCTACCTATTAGTGTGCTCTATTATTCGTCTGTCATGAAAACAGGTTGTACTCGAAAAAATGAAAAAAACGAACTTGCACTGAAATTAAAGTAGGACGATGAAACGAAACGAAACAATCCAATATGGCTGTCGACGAGCCCATCTGTGAGACAACCACTTTGGGAAGTTTTTTGGGGGAAAACGACGTCATGTCAAGGCAGTCTGTATAGAGGACAACTTGCCTCATTATTACATAATGTATTGTCTTTCTGAGCGTCACAAGAATTTTGGAAGAGTTTGGAAGTATGAGGGTTTTACTCGAGTTAAGGAGCCAAGACTTACATGACCTGCTCGTGTTAATTGAAACCCTATTAGTCCGACTCTCAGAGTAACATAGGGATCACAGCCTTTTATAGCTTTCACTCCACAACAGCCGGCCCCCCCGACATATATAGCCTCAAGACATGAGTCTATATCAGTTCAACAAATAACTGATATTAATAACTAACAGTAACAATAACTAACAAAAAATAGATTTCAACCTTACTACTACTTTGTACTACTAGGACTAAGACTAAAAAATATGTTATATGTGAAAATGTATAATAATTATATAATAATATAATAAATTAATAATTTACATTTGGGGGATATCTTTCACAATAATGAATAAAACATGTTCTAGACATTCTAATGATCACAAAAAAACATATATTACAATTATTTTACCTACTTTTATTAGGGTAAAGGTCAAAAGTCTTAGGTTAAAAAAAAGTCCAGACATTTTTTATTTGTGTGAATTTCAGCCTCTGTGGGGGGGTGTTTATATGCAAATATCATGACCAATGACATTGAAATGGCATTGCAATGAACATCACTGATGACGTTTAGGTGAAAAAAGAACAGAAAAAAAAAAAAATTAGTAATTAATTAAAATAAAATTGTTGCTAAAAAGCAACGCTGGGTCTTAGAGGGTTAGAGGAGATACTCTTTCTAAAGGGGTGTTATATTAAATTATATTAAATTACATCTACATTTCTATACGACACTCACACCAGTGTGGAATGTCTTCCAGCAGTATAATACCACGGAAGGAATGAATAGTAAATCGCCTGATGGGATCCATCGTCCAATTAACTGTTAAAAGAATATGTATCAGCTGTTTTCAATATGAGTTGATGATACAACACAGTGGAGCTCAACAAGAGTGGGTTGCTTTTTTTGGCATTCATATGATGCAAAGAGGATAATGGAAAATAACGTTTGCACACACCACACACACACACACACACACACACACACACACACACGCACACACACACACACACACACACACACACACACACAGTCACACACACAGTCACACACGCAACTACACTAAAACAATGATATTGACACTTAAGCCTTATAGCCACCCAGAGAACTGAAATAATGAACTCCTTATATAGTTTCATCTTCTCTTCTTTTCGCTCTTTCATTATGGCCTTATTATACATTTTGGCAATGTTGAAATAAAGTTTATACTTTAATCTAATCCAATGCTTGATTTTCCTCCCGACAGAACGGGTCGGCGCCACAGACGACGATACCGCGGTAAACATTTAAACCATTTTAGGCAGGAACCCCTTTTGGTGTTCGCATTACGTCATGCTTTATAGCTATTGAAAAAAAATAGCAGATCTACAAGCTCATAGCTCGCCACCGAGTGGCGCGCTACGAGCTTGTATAGGTCTGCCCTTTTTGAAAAAATCGAAGAACGACTGACATTTTGAAGAATCTGATCTCAGGTCAGAATGAAAACTGTCAGGATGTATAGGAGACATTTCTAGAGAATCTGATCTCAGGTCAGAATGGAAACTGTCAGGATGTATAGAAGACATTTCTAGAGAATCTGATCTCAGGTCAGAATGAAAACTGTCAGGATGCGTAGAAGACATTTCTAGAGAATCTGATCTCAGGTCAGAATGGAAACTGTCAGGATGCATAGAAGACATTTCTAGAATCTGATCTCAGGTCAGCATGAAAACTGTCAGGATGTGTAGAAGACATTTCTAGAGAATCTGATCTCAGGTCAGAATGGGCTAATTGACATCTCTGAGAGCACACAGACACCCTCGGCACAACAAAATGTGCCACTTCATTGATCTCTTGCAGTTCTCCTTGACGACGACGACAACGGGAGGAGATCAATGTCCTCCTCCAAGGAAATGATCCATTGCGTTGTAGTACATTATTTCTTATTTGTGAGTGCGCAACACACACACACACACACACACACACACACGCACACGCACACCGCGCGCACACACACACACACACACACACACACACACACACACACACACACACACACACACACACACACACGCCCATCCATAATGCAGGTTTAACACGTAATACACTGGCTGTGTATAAAACACAGCCATAGTGTTCGCATCCGAAAGAATACATATAATATTCAAAGGTGTGTGCCGCAATTTTTTACGATTTTCAAAAATGGCAGACCTACAAGACCTAATGCAGCTTGTAGATCTGCTATTTTTCCATATAGCTATAAAGTATAACATGAAGCTTTAGTTAAAAAACACCAAAAGGCGTTCCCGTCCAGAATGGGTTAATGTCTCTCTCTCTCTCTCTCTCTCTCTCTCTATATATATATATAGGAATAGTCCTGCGGTCCCCCGTAATTATCTATCTATCTATCTATCTATCTATCTATCTATCTATCTATCTATCTATCTATCTATCTATCTATCTATACCATGCTGGTGATTGACATAAGACTAAACTATAACACTAACACGACACAATAATGGTTAGGGGGGAAGAATGGGCGATTCATATCGTCCCGGTGTCCAGCAGGTTCCCCTCGCCTGCACCACTGCATCGTTACACTGACACTTCTGTCATATCGTCCCGGTGTCCAGCAGGTTCCACTCGCCCGCACCACTGCATCGTTACACTGACACTTCCGTCATATCGTCCCAGTGTCCAGCAGGTTCCCCTCGCCCGCACCACTGCATCGTTACACTGACACTTCAGTCATATCGTCCCGGTGTCCAGCAGGTTCCCCTCGCCCGCACCACTGCATCGTTACACTGACACTTCCGTCATATCGTCCCGGTGTCCAGCAGGTTCCCCTCGCCCGCACCACTGCATCGTTACACTGACACTTCCGTCATATCGTCCCAGTGTCCAGCAGGTTCCCCTCGCCCGCACCACTGCATCGTTACACTGACACTTCAGTCATATCGTCCCGGTGTCCAGCAGGTTCCCCTCGCCCGCACCACTGCATCGTTACACTGACACTTCCGTGTTTTTTTTTAACCATGTCAAACCTAAAACTCATCAGTCATTAATTAAGTGGGCACCTGAAAACCTGTGATGTGTACAGTATCGACACGAAGAGAATAGATATTTGCACTCAATAATCAACCATATGGCACACACCTATATATATATATATATATATATCCTTTGTCATTTTTCCTGATTTATAATGTTGTGTTGGATGTACTAGCCCTTACCCGTTGTGAGATATTTGCCCCCGTGGGGGGTACTGCGCCCGGGTGCGTTTGTAATTGACCAATACATTCATTAATAATCATTAATGTGTGAAATCGAAAAAAAGGGCTCCGTTACGCCCTCCATATTCATATGGTCAATGCCTGTGTGAAAAGTGGGAGTGATTGGTGCAGGCAATAAGGAGCTACGGCAGTGTTTCTGACAGACACACACTCAGACATTGTTAGAATTATAGACTGATTTTGTGTATTGTAACCTCGGCTACATTGAAAATGAGGGCTTGCCCTCAACTGTAATTGTGTACATGTAAGGAGCAGATTATCATAGCATGGTTCGTATATTGAACAGCTATATAGGGCGCAATGGAGCACGCCACATCCACTATACCTAAACGCCAGGTTTCCGGGCAGAGGTAAATAATATAAGAAGAGAAAATAATGCCCCGCTCACTCTTCATCAGGTCTGATGAAGAGCCATATACGAGGTGTCTTCTACACATCCTGACAGTTTCCATTCTGACCTGAGATCAGATTCTCTAGAAATGTCTTCTACACATCCTGACAGTTTCCATTCTGACCTGAGATCAGATTCTCTAGAAATGTCTTCTATACATCCTGACAGTTTCCATTCTGACCTGAGATCAGATTCTCTAGAAATGTCTTCTATACATCCTGACAGTTTTCCATTCTGACCAGAGATCAGATTCTAAAAAATGTCTTCTATACATCCTGACAGTTTTCCATTCTGACCCGAGATCAGATTCTAAAAATGTCTTCTATACATCCTGACAGTTTTCCATTCTGACCCGAGATCAGATTCTAAAAATGTCTTCTATACATCCTGACAGTTTTCCATTCCGACCCGAGATCAGATTCTAAAAATGTCTTCTATACATCCTGACAGTTTTCCATTCTGACCCGAGATCAGATTCAAAAAATGTCTTCTATACATCCTGACAGTTTTCCATTCTGACCCGAGATCAGATTCTAAAAATGTCTTCTATACATCCTGACAGTTTTCCATTCTGACCCGAGATCAGATTCTAAAAAATGTCTTCTATACATCCTGACAGTTTTCCATTCTGACCTGAGATCAGATTCTAAAAAATATCTTCTATACATCCTGACAGTTTTCCATTCTGACCCGAGATCAGATTCTAAAAATGTCTTCTACGTCAGTCGCTCTTCGATTTTTCAAAAAAATAGCAGACCTACAAGCTCGTAGCGCGCCACTCGGTGGCGAGCTTGTAGATCTGTTATTTTTAAATAGCTAAAGCATAACGTAATGCTAAAACGCCAAAAGGGGTTCGATCAATCGCTTTGGAACTTATTCCAGTGTGCAGAGCTTATTTTCTTCTCTTGTATTGACCAGTAAACAAGCTTAATGTCCCTTGAAACGGAGCGCGTCGCACAGTGATTACAAGTGTGATGTCCTGGCCCCGGGGGCCGTGTTGTGTTGAGCTGCAGCATGTCCATGTCTGTCCACAACTTTGCGCAATTGTGTGCACTTCCGGCGCGCATAATATGTGCCACTGTAACAGTGGAGTTGCATACAAACTGTCCAACTTTGAAGTACAGTACATTTGTCACATTCTCTCTCCCCCATAAGTCTGTGACTCCACCATGGCCACTCCCACATTCATTTCCAACACACTGCAGTCCCATTTACACACCTGTCTTCAACTCCCTCGTCAGCCCACCTGCGAACACTCTGCCAATCAACCTGCTCCTATATAAAACTGGACTCTTCACAGACTTCCATTGTCAGTTCATAGTTTGTCGTCATGGTTCCTTGTCCCTGGATTCCTGTTTTGACTTACTTTGTCATTTTGCAATTGCCTGATTCCTGCCTATACTACTTCAGTGTAAGATCTGCCTTATTCTTTATTAAATACTTAAATACTATTCTTGTTTGTTGTTACTCTGCACTTGGGTTCGACTCTGTCTATACATCCATGACAACATTAGCCCAAGACCACTGAGCTGAATATTTGTGTGTGGAGTGTGGAGCCATATTGTGAAAGCCAGTTGGAGAGGCATCTCAGAGGCACACATGCAGAGAGTGTTAGAGGGGCTGACATCCCATAAGAGGGTGCTGTTTTGGCCCAAAACAGCGAAAATATAAAAGATTGTAGATCAGCTATTTTCGGGGGGGGGCACAACCCTGCACTCTGTGGGCTCCATTTCCGTCTCCGCTAAAACCCCTTATCCCTAAACTTCTTTTTCACTATCTCGCTAAACATTTTTGAATAATATGTTCAAATGGACAGTCTATACAAGCTCACAACGTGTCGATGTAAGATTGGCTGTAGTTGAACTATTCGAAAATGTTTTTCAAAATAGTAAAAAAAAAGGCAAAGAAGTTTAGGGATAAGGGGTTTAGCGGTGACGGAAATGGAGTGTCGTGTCGCGGCGGGTTCTGGTTTAGAAACTATAAGATTATGTGAAAAATAAATCTTCGTCTTTTGGAAAAAGACGGTGCCAGAGGAAGCCACCCGAGTAATCCATATAACTTCAGAGGCAAATTCAGATAATAATAATACACATCATCGCATTTCCCCCCTGCAGACTATTTATTCCAAAATCATTACTTTTCCATTGGCAACCAATCAAGGAAGAAAACCTATCGAGTGATGCTAATTCCTTGCAGGTTTGCATGCATGACACCGTATAAAGCGCCACACGTGGTGGGGTAGATAAACCAGTGGTTCCCAAAGTGGGGTCCTGGCGGGGGGACCCCCCAGGGGTCCTTTATTATTGAGTTCCAGGGGGGGTCCCCCCCATAGCTAAATGATAGTTTGGAACCAAATGGAACCCATCATGGGTCGATCTGTAACTCAGAGAGTGTATAAGTTGCACACACTCAGAGTTAAATAAACAATATATACCGTACATTGTAGGTGTCTCAGGAGATAGAAATGCTATTTAACGAGGGGTCAAACTGGGGGTCCTTTGAAGTTAAAACGGGTTGAGAATCACTGCTAGAGCCGTAAAACAAATCTTCTCTCTCGTGGGGGGGGGGGGGGGGGGGGGTCTCTCTGGCATATCTTTTCACATTGGGGGGAGGGGGGGGGGGTCCGCGGGCTAATTAGTGTCAATTTGGGAGTCCTTGACATGGAAAAAGTGTGGGATCATATTATATACCGCCGATATAAACAACCGGTTTGAATTCCACAAGTGCATGCGGTGCTGTATATTCAAGCCTTAATAAAGGACATAAGCCAGTAGCTTCAGCTTCTGTTTCTTAACCCATTCTGAACGGGAACCCATTATTCCTATTTAAAAATAGCAGATCTACAAGCTCATAGCGCGCCACCGAGTGGCGCGCTACGAGCTTGTAGGTCTGCTATTTTTGAAAAATCGAAGAGCGACTGACATTTTTTAGAATCTGATCTCAGGTCAGAATGGGTTAATCAGACCAGTGTGTGTCCAGTGGAAACCTCATATGAATCTGATCTCAGGTCCGAATGGGTTAATGAATAACCCTGTAGAAGTCAGAGAAAACCCACGAAAGAAGCGACAAGATGCTGCAACCAGTGGACTGACGGACGGACGGACGGACGGACGGACGGACGGACACACACACGGACACACACACGCACACACACACGCCACACCCAGTGGGGGACAGGACACACAGCCGTGGATAATTAAACCCACTGGGAGCGCTCTGCCTTCATTTCCCTCAGGCATGCTTGTATAGTACAGTATATATATGCACACGCATGACCACATTACACACACACACACACACACAGACACACAGACACACACACACACAGTACACACACACACCATGAGGTGCTCAGCATGATAACATTGACGCACTTGAAGAAAGCCATTCTCATTTTTTCACCCACATACGCGTGCGTGCGTGCGTATAGAATAGTCTTGGACATTTTTCTACTGTGATTCTCGATGCTATACAGTCACTGTCAACCATGTTATGTAAGCAATAATAAACAATGTACATATACAGTACCACACACAGCCTTGATCATGATCTCCATGGAATGCGCACCGCGCCGAGAGCATATACTTTTGACCATATGGATGGAAAGTGCCACGAATGCCACACAAAAGTTTCCGCGCGGTGTATGCTGTATAGAAAATTCTATGTTGGTGTTTATGTTTTCCTCCAGAGAGGCCCCCCCCTGTCTGAATAACAGGAAACATGCTGGCAGCTATAGACTAGTTAGTTTTTACTGAAACTCTGCTGCAGGGCTCACACCCCGGGATATTGATCTATCACTCTGTGACCCTTAGAAAAACGTGTCTAATCTAACAGCCTGCCATCGAAGGCTATATATGGGGGAAAAAAACGACGACGACAACAACAGAGCACTATTTTTTTTGTTGCTGGAAGAGATGAAGATGCATAGTCCTTCCAGTGCATTCTTTGGGCAACCACATTATCCCATTCTGACCTGAGATCAGATTCATACGAGGTTTCCGCTGGACACACACACACACTGGTCCGATTAACCCATTCTGACCCCGAGATCAGATTCTAAAAAATGTCAGTCGTTCTTCGATTTTTCCAAAAAATAGCAGACCTATACAAGCTCGTAGCGCGCCACTCGGTGGCGCGCTATGAGCTTGTAGATCTGCTATTTTTCAATAGCTAAAGTGTAACATGATGCTAACACCAAAATGGGTTCCCGTTCAGAATGGGTTATACGCAGCATGGAGACAAACAACGGTTCACAATAAACGGACGAGGAATGGAAGCAACTGCATTTCTTATATACTTTCTCTGCTCAGGAAATTGAGTTGGCATGAGGTTCAGCAACAGATTGCAAAACGTAGATGTCGAAATTGTGAAGTATAGCGAAGAATGACTTTCTCTCGAACACTATATATTCCCTTTCACTCGGTGTCTAAAATAACTTGCTTTGTTGTTTGGACCATATACTTTAAAACTCAATCGGTGCCGGAAGTTTTTCAAAACGGGGTGCCAGAGTTGTCTGCAGGGCGCTTTTTACTCTGAAACCCACGACGCGGAAACAATCTACTAAAAAAAAGTTTACTATACTGTATAGGCTCGGGGATCGTTAGCTTAGCGTGTAGCTACTGATTCAACCCACTGAACTTCATCTCTAAGATGCAAAAATAGACAGATCTACAAGCTCAGCAGCAGCATGCGGGCGCCCCTCTGAGCCTCCGACGCCGGTGCGCGGAGGCAAAGACTTCTCCAGGAGAAGTTACTAGGGCAGGCAGGCTACATGTTGCTGCCTGCGACAAATAACACTGTCACCAGCCAGTGGTTGTGATGTTAGCTTATAGCTTGCAGCTGCTTGTCCGTTCAAAACTTCACTTCATCTAAACTTATTT